>NC_080669.1:25087142-25387142 GCF_027579445.1 Ammospiza nelsoni
ATGCCTCAGCCAACCGCATCCTCAGAATCAATATCAATATTTAACAACACCCATCCCCTGCTGCCCCCCGCCCCGCCTTCCCCCGGCTGCCCGAGCAGCAAAAATATCCCGGCAGAGCCCCGCGGGTGGGCGGCGGGCTGCCGCGGGTGCAGGCGTCCTGCGGGGCCGCCAGGTGCCACTGCAGGGCAGGCACTGTCCCTCTGCGGGCACCGCTGCTGTCCTGCTGCTGCCGCTGCCCGCGGCTCCTCCTCTCGGTGCTGTGGGCCGCCTCGGTAGCTCGCACTCTTCTCGAACAGAGAGAACCTCTCTTAAAGCAGTGTATGAGCTCTGCATCTTACTCACCTGTAAAGAGACAGGAAACAGTCCTCGTGTGGGTGCTATCTCAGCTGAGACCTTGGGCAGGAAAATTAAAATACATGGTCCTTCATATGAGAAACATCATCTGGCATAGTCAGTTGTGGTTTCTGCCCTGTCAGCCCAGGGAATCCTTCATGATTGCTGGCATAACAAACAAGCATTCTCTAGTATGCTTTGAAGGAGGTACTCAAAGCACTGTTTATTTTCCTGTGACATGTAGTCATGGGAATGATGTGTCCAAATACTTGTGAGGACAAGAAGTGAGTTAATTGTTCAGATTTCTAGAAGAAGCAAGCTCAGGCAAATGTGAGCACCAGTGAGTGGCTTCTAGTATGCTGCATTTGTGGACTATTTCTTCACAATCCTCTTTGTGGCAAAAAGGGCAAAACTGCCATTGTATTAGGCAAAAACTGCCATTGTATTAGGTTCAAGAAAGCATGAATTGCTAGCTCATGAACCTTTTCATGGTTTATTTACAGTTTCACACCAAACTGAGTGTAATTTAAATGTTCTTTTAAAAGACAAGTGTGAAGAATGTTACCATTCCACAATACCACTCCTGTAACTGACCATAGTAATGAGAAGACTTCTTATGGCATGAGCCTTCCATTGATGGGAATGCCTCTGGCACAACACAGAGAGACCTAACATCAGACTTTAGACTGGATTCGGAAGACAGCTCTCTCTTCAGGACATATTTGTGGAGAGATGCTAATGGTCTTTCTGCTCTGTAAAATGAAGTGTGATCTGCTTTTGTGATCACCTGATGCTGCTGTATCTCTTGGATCCAGGACAGTACTCTGTGACTGTATAAATAGCTCATATGACCCTTAGGCTGTGCCAGGAAGCTTTCTGAGGCACATGGAGGGTATATGGCATAGGCAGTCACAGATAAGTCCTGTCTGTGATGTACACCGGCGTTGTGTTGCGCAACACAACAGAGGACTGTGTTCAACAGCACTTGTGGCATGCAAAATCCTATGAATGTGGACCTCCCCTTACCATCCTAAAAAGCATTATGCTCCAAGAGATAGCAACAAATGTAAATATTCCCTTTCAGTCCACTGCAGGTTCTTTGGGATACAAGCATGATAAGCTAGCTGCAAAATGACAGTATCAGTGACAACCATGAAACACAAAAAGGAGGAAAATGAAAACATTAAATCCATACAACATGGTAACACATCCCATAGTGAGAGGCCATATTTCCAAACATCTGGGCTCACTCTGGAGCCATAGTTATCTGCAATTTATTGACCATTTAAATAGTACCCCATAAGTAGTTTTACTTAGGAATACTAAATTAATAAAAATTTGTATATAATAATACAGTTTATTTGCACAAATTAAGAAAATGGGTAGATGCTGTTTTGCAAGTGTTTATGCCATTAAGTCAGTAAGTCCTGGCCCAACTTCCCTGACATCTGCAGGGAGTTCTGGCTTTGCATGGTATTCTGGTTGGTGACAAAACTGTTACTTTTGCCTTTCCACAATCAACTCAGTCATTGAGTCTGGGAGTTGCTTGTCTGCCATTGTAACCCGCAGAGTTCTCACTGGCAATCACCCTTTTGTCCTGCCACTGTGTGTCTGCTGCCATGTGTGTGATGAAGAAACCTGCTATGTACCAGGGATTCTTCATATGGTTTTTCTTAGTTGTTACCTAAAAGCAGCAAAACCTCAGTATAATGGACCCCTGGCAAATAAAAGAAAATGCCAGAAGTGGCATGATAAAGCACAACTAACAAATGGACCATTAGAGATTACTAAAGGAAAAAGTGTTTTAGTAAAAGAGTTGCTATTTCCCTCCTCATTTGGTTTCTGACAGGCATATATAAAATCATTCAAAAGAATTACTTCAGATGAGCGAAGCACACTTTACAGTGTTTGTGAACATCTTCCAGGAGAGCACTGTATTCAAATGAACAGGGCTGGGGAGGGGAAGGGCTTCCTCCAATGGTCCCTCAAGGGCCAGAGCAATATTGCATTGAGATAAATTCCTGTAGGTTTGGCAACATGCCTAGAGACATAGCTGTGTGGGCATGGGAGTGCCTCTGCAGCCATTCCCACTTCCATGGAGAGGCAGTTTTGTTGCTGCCATGCAGCTGGGCCTGGGTGCCCAGATTAGAGGATTGTTTTGTGCTGTAAGCTCTCTCTGTGCCCAGGTGTTATGGTGCTCAAAATCAGGCAGAGAGGGTCAAGACACGCTTGGCTGATGAAGTGGCCATTGGAGAAAGCAAGCCTGCTTTCTCCTCAGCTCCCAAGGAACTGACAGCTTTTGCTCAAACAAAGGGTGATGATTTTGCTCAAGTAAAATGGTGATGACATGAGCTCAGAGGCAGTTGTTTTCTCCTGCTGCAGCAGGGACCTGCTGGGTATTCTGGAAGGAGTGAGGCTGCGCAGGGAATCTTCTGTCACAAGTCTATCTGGACAAATACATTGGGTCTTGTTTGGTCTGAGTACCGTGAAGCAGAAAACTGAAAAGCAAGGCTGAGGGGGAGGATGTTTCACATGGACACAGACCCTAAAAGAAAACCAGGATAAATATGACCTTCATCTGCATTTGCTTGGTAAACATCTTTACCACATGCTCTGGGCACTCTCTAGCCTGCTTGCCATGATTTTAATTGCAGGTGGCACCCCTTATGACAAAGAAGCCACGGATCTGTGATAATAACAGAAGAAACAGAAGAAAGGGGAATTAAATGGGAAAAGGGGGGATGGGAAAACAGGATTAAACTTTCCACTGTGTCTCTCTTCATCAAGGGGGCCTGTGTTGACTAATAGCTGAGCTCCACTCCTTTCTGATGGAGAATTTAGATGTGTCAGTTTAACAAGGAGAGCCCTGCTAAGAGGGGAAATTAATTTATCATGAAGATTTAAAGCATCATGTTTAATCATGATTTAAATAAAAAAGCAGAAAGCTTGAGTTTAAATTATTGCTTGCATTTTTCTATGTGTTTCATTTTTTTTTCCTTAAAAAAAGTCTGATTCTCATTTGGAGATAAAATCCAGCATATCTTTTGACTGAGCTAGGGATGCACTCAGGACCCACAGCTATTTTTCACTCATTTGCAAGGTTTAACATGTTTATTCAGATAAAAAATTTTTACTTTCTTTATAATTCTGGAAGCTGATGAAGACCCATTTGTTTCTCCTATTTAGTTGTTCTTATGAGCTTGATTAAACTTCTGGAAGAGAACTGGGATTTAGTTAGCCTCTAAACAGCCTTTTAGCGTTGCATGTGTGAAGAATTGTACCTAATTTCTACTTTTTGGTTTCATATTTTCACAGAGTGAATAATGCGAAAGGGAAGGTTTATCAAAACATGTCCAACATTTGAAACTAAGTGATTTGTTAAACAAAAGTAATATGATCCTTAGCTAGTTATTTGAATTTAGCTCCTGGTCAGAATGACCTCCAAGATTTTAACAGTAATAAATCTCATTTTACATCTTGTTTACATTCATAGATTAGAAGAGGAAAATTAAACTTTTCTGCCCTTCCTTTTGCCTTCCATTTCACAGCTCTGACCAGACAAATAAGTAATCCTGAATGAGGAAAATATTCTCTGTGTGCTTTTGGAAGTGATTGCTCTCCCAAACTCAATTTACCTTTTCAAAACACCACTTTCTCCACGGCACAGCTAAGGATTTCCACTGGCTCAAGGTTCCCTTTTCTCTTCAAACATGAGCTCTAGTTTTTAAACTAGACTCACTCAATTTGGTATAAAGAGAAATTACTCATATTTTCATGTGCATAAATGAAAAAAAGGTAAGTCACTGTATTTTCTACCTTCTGGTGAAGAGAAGGAAGGACTGGCATTTCCCGCAACTGAGCTCTCCCAGAGAGGTGGATACGTTTTTCCTTTGAGCCTTTGTGTGACCTGAGCAATGACTAGCTGCTGTCCTCACGGCAGAAGGGAAGCAGCTGAGCTGGTGAGGGTGGCATGTAAGGTGGAG
Source organism: Ammospiza nelsoni (assembly GCF_027579445.1). Classification (NCBI taxonomy): domain Eukaryota; kingdom Metazoa; phylum Chordata; class Aves; order Passeriformes; family Passerellidae; genus Ammospiza; species Ammospiza nelsoni. Next base: position 25,091,459 of record NC_080669.1, read on the forward strand.
GCAGCTTGGCTGTGAGGAGCCCTCTGTGCTGTCACCCCTGACAGCACTGGACTTGCTTCAGGTGAGCAATCCTCAAAAAAGGCAAACCTAATGTACTCCAAGTCATCAAAATGCTCTGGCTGTGTGTGTGCTGGACTTGGGGACTGCTGCAGGGCAGGTGATTTCTGTGGCAGAGACACGGCCACAGCAGCATGGCAAGGACAGTGGCCTTGGCTCTCTGAAGCCTAGCCATTCATTGTACTGCCCACAAGTAATATGCCTCCCTGTGCTTTTCTGGCAGAGATCACACATCCTGGCCCAAACTTTAGTGAAAAATCTGAAACCTTAATGTGAAGTGGGAAGTGGCACTGACTGCCTACCATGACCTGTTACTGGGCTGATGGACGAGGAGTTCATAATCCAACTCAGTACTGCCACAAGATGTGAGCCAATGTCCCAGCTCCTGGAGTCACAAGGTAGGAGTACACCAGGTTTTCTTTTGTTTATTTTTCTTTTTATGTAAAAGTTTTGAGAACATCCACTTGGAGAGGAAACCTGATCTCCCCTGTGGTACAGTCTTTCCTTCTCCCAGGCAGAGAAAACACACACACTGCATTTTGAGAAAAGCAATGAGTTATTTTTAGCAGCTGAGGCTGAGAAAAGCCATTTCTTCACTTCCTTTAACAAAAACATGTAGCTTAACTTCAGCTGAGGGTCATGTGTAGAACATAAAGGAATCTTTTCACCAGTAGTTCACTGCAGCAGCAATAATTGCTCTTAAATTTTAGTGGTCATATTAAAAGAATATCAGGCTGAAACAGAAAATGTTTATCTGGTGCCCAATGGTGTAACTTTTCCGTTTTAAAAATTTGGATTATGAAATATGAGTTCATTGAAAGAAAGAAAGAATGAGAAGGATCATACAGAGAATCATAGAATGTCTTGGACTAGAAATAGCCTTAAAGACTATCTAGTTGCAACCCCCCTGCACTGGGCACAACACCTTTCACTAGACCAGGTTGCTCACAGCCCCATCCAACTTTACCTTGAGACACTTCCAGGATGAGGCATCCACAACTTCCGTGGTAAACCTGTTTCAGTCTGTCACTAAAGAATTTCTTCCCAATCTCTAAACTAAATGTACTCTCAATTTGAAGCCGTTTCCCATTGCCCTGTCACAATATGCCCTGGTAAAAAGTCTTTCTCCATCTTTCTTGTAGGCTCCCTTCAGATACTGGAAGGCCATAATTAGTTTACCCCTAAGCATTCTCTTTTCCAAGTCTCTCAGCCTTTCCTCATAGCAGAGATGCTCCATCCACCTAATCATTTTTGTGGTCTCCTCTGGACTCACTCCAGCAGTTCCATGTCCTCCCTGTGCTGGGAGCCCAGAGCTGGATGCAGGTTCCAGGTGGGCTCTCCCCAGAGCAGAGCAGAGGGGCAGAATCCCCTCCCTCCCCTGCTGCCCACGCTGCTCTGGATGCAGCCCAGGACACGTTTGGCTCTCTGGGCTGGGAGTGCCTGTGGAAGAATGGCTGGAGGAAAAGGGCCACGGGTCTGTAGAAATGTTGCACAAGTAAACCCCATGTTAACTTAGCATTCATGTTAACTAACCAGCTTAGCATAAGTGAGCCGTACTTAGCATAACCTGGCCACATGCCATGATAGGAGGATGCCGTATCCTGCCTGCTGACAAGGCCAAAAGGGCAAGGACAGTGACGAGAATAGAAACCATAAAGTATGCATAACCACAAAGTAGGAGGAATATGTAAATGTAATCTCTTGCTTTAAACCAATAAACTCATGACATGTATGAGCAATTAAACCAATAAACTAATGACAAGTATGCATAATTACTGGAAAACAATATAAAAGTACTGTTGTTCTCAAAATAAACCGAAACTTGCTTTACTAATCATATTGATTGATTGCTTGTCTTCCCTCGCTGCCCTCAAGTGCCCATGGCTGGGTCATGTCCAGCCTCTCACCCACAACTCCCCCAAGTCCTTCTCACAGAGCTGCTCTCCATCTGCTCATCCCCAGTCTGTGTTGGTACCAGGGCTTGCCATGTAATAGACCAGGTGTGGCACCCTGCACTTGTTAAAAATCATGAGGTTCCCATGGGTCCCTTTTCCTATCTTGTCCAGGTCTCTCTGTATGACATCCCATCCTTCATGTGTGTCAACCACAGCACTCAGCTTGGTGTCATCTGCAAATTTGCTTAGACTGCACTCTATCCCTTTTTCTATGTCATTAATGAAGATACTGAATAGCACTGGTCTCCGTATTTACCCCTGAGGGGCCACTTGTCATCAATGTTCATCAGGTAGCCATTGACTACCTTCCTCTGGATGTGACCATCCAACCAATTTCTCATCCACTGAACAGTCCACTCATCAAATCTACCACTCTGCTTTTTAGAGTTGTGGGGGACAGTGTCTAAGTCTTTACAGAAGTTCAGATAAATGACTTCTCAACTCTTCCCTTGTCCACTAACATGGTCACTCCATCATTCAAGGCCACTGGGTTGGTCAGGAAGGACTTGCCCTTGGTGAAGCTGCACAGGCTGTCTCGAATCATCTCCCTGTTCTCCATGTGCCAGAACACAGCTTCTAGGAGAATCTGCTCCATGATTTTCCCAGGCACAGAGGGGAGGCTGAGAGGTCCCTGGTTGCCAGGGTTTTCCTTTCTACCCTTTTAAAAGATGGGTACAGTGTTTTCCCTTTTCCAGTCACTGGAGGCTTCCCCTGACTGCCAGGACCTTACATGGAGAGTGGCTTGACAACATCAGCCAATTCCCTCAGGACTCTGGGATGCACCTTGTTGAGTCCCACAGACTTACGTACTTTCAGATTCCTCAGGTAGTCACAAGCCTGATCTTCATATACAGTGGGAAGCACTTGACTTCCCCAGTTCCCCTCTTGCAGTTCATCCACTTAAGAAGTGTAGGAAGAGAGGTTGCCATTGAAGACTGAGGCAAATAAATTACTGAGTACCTCAGCCTTCTCTTCATCCCTTATTATCAGTTTTCTGGCATTATTCATCAGGGAGGGTACATCTTTTTTGACCTTCCTTTTCTGGTTAATATACTTGTAGAAGCCCTTCCTGTTATTTTTTGCATCCCTTGCCAGGTTCGGTTCCAGCTTTGCCTTGGCCCTCCTCACTTCATCCCTATAAAATCAAATGTCATCTCTGTACTTATCCAAGATTCTTGTTTTGTGGCTGTTCTCTGTAGATTGCCTTCTTTCCTTTTAATTTAATCAGCTGTTCCCTCCCATCCCAGTCTCTTGCCATCCCTGCTGGATTTCTTGCCCCTCTCATTAGCACCCTGTCCCTCTAACCTTTGCATCTCATCCCACAGCTCACCAGGGACAAATCAGCCCTATTAGTTCCTGAGCAAAGACTCCTCAGTGAGAAAGTGTGGGAGTGAGTCCCATCTGATGACAGCATGCCTAGCGCTGCATAGGCCTTTGATTGTCAACACCACCAAAATTTTAGCAGTGACACCAGCCACAGAGCCAAGAATTAACAGACTCAGCCAGTGCTGCTACCTTCAGCTGTAAGTATAGAGGAGAATATAACATGTGTCTCAAATTTCTAAATGTCCCAAGATCCCAAAGATCTTTTTGACTTCCCTCAAACTCTATGTTGCTACTTCATCAGCCCCAGTGATGAAGATCAGTATTGAGTAGTTGTCATGGGACAAGTGTAAGCTTCAGACAAGCCTTGTCTTAGTCTCAGATTTTGGCAGGAGTTTAAATGTAAGAAATTACTCTGGCCCACAAGTTTTAAGACTGACATATGTCTATTTAAAAAATGAATTATTTATTAAATAGATAAGAGATAACAGATGAAAGGACTTAATCAGACTTACTACAAAATACAAAACTAAAAAGAACTTTTAGTAGACTACAGCATAACATAAAACAGTGCACTCTATCAAGGTACCTATATTAAAGCCAGCAAAAGAAATAGTATTAATTAGGAGTAAGATGTAGTTTAACACTGTAACGACAATAATGTACACAGATTCCCTTCACTGAACCCCTGGGGAGTAACTGGGAAGTAAGCATTCCTACTCATGGGAGAAATCCCACACATTTCCAGGGAAATGTGTAGAAGATTTCTTCTTTGTGAAAGTTTGGTGTCACTTTTATAATCATAAAGTGAGGTGTCTATTAGTTGGAAATCCAGCTTATCTTTCCAGATCTCACTTTAGCAGTATGATGTTTACCAGCAGCTGGGAGATGCCAGACCATTGTTAAGCCCACAGCACCAAAACTACTCACTACAGGACAGCTTGTCCTGTTTGAGTTATCTGACCAGTAAACAAACAACAGATAAGCTCCTGTGGGAGGTGAGATGCCCTTCTCCAGTAGTAGTCTGGGCGCCTCACCAGGCTAGGAAGTTTCCTGCTGATGTCCTTAACCCAGGTCCTAGAGAGTCATCAGGTACTCTCTAGGGGTTGGGCCCAGTCAGCATATTGGGTCCTCTGTTCCCCTTGGAAAAGAATCACCTACAACTATAACCCTTGTTTTATTCCTCTTGGAAGTTGTTGTAATATGAGGAAGTACACATTTCTAATTGTGGTGACGCCTCTGCTGTTACCAGGCTTTCATCCTCCTCATCTTTTGGCTGGTCTTCCATGTAAAAAGGCTCATAATTTTTGTGCAGACGCACCTCACTGTGGGAGTGAGGTAGGCAAAGAACAATTTTTCTTGTACCCCAAGCATGGACTATATTTCATTTACTCCTTTCTTTACAACTATTACCTCCTTGCTGGAGGATGGACAGAGGATTCCCTTGATCTTGCATTATTTCTGGTGGCTGCTCCTGTCTCATGGACGCCAGAGCTTGGTTCCAGCGGTCTATCATACTTTCTGGTGCTCTAATACTCCTTAACCTTTCTATTTCATCCTGCAGCTCTGCTACCAGGCTGAGCAGGTTATCCACCTGATCACATCTGACACAACTGCTATCTCTGCTACAATCCAGTGGAAAGCTTAGGCATTCCCTATAGCCTGATGCTTGGACAGCTGTGTGTTTTTTAGTGAGCTCTGTCTGGGTCCCTGCCTCCTTTTTACAAGCACAGATGAGTGGACACCATTGTTGAGCTCTTCCCAAGAGAGTGATGGACACCAGCTGGAGCTCTTGACACCTTAGAGTAACTGAGTAAACTTCTGCAAAGCAGGTACTGTAGAGACCAATTATTCCTTTTCCAGGGTGTATGGACACATGTTTTTAGCAAAACCAATAAAGTACCAGATTACTTCTTTCTCAACAATAACACCTTAAGACTTGCAAGTAAATACTGCTGTTTTTTCTAGCTGATTTGCATTTGTCTAGCTATGCCTTTTAGGAGCTCCACTCTCCTCTACCTCTCTGATGACTTCAAGCTTGTAGCTCTGTAATTCCACAGTCACTGTTGGGTCAGCTTGTGCCTTGTGCAAGACCGTGTAGAACCACAGGCAGCCCTCCTCCATGTTAGAGTCAGCAGCTGCTTAACATGAAAACCTGGCTTAAATTTAGTAAAAGAAAAGGATTAAGGAAGCTTTCCATCAACAAACTAGAAAAAAAAGCAAGTCAGCAGAAATAAAGCAACCCAGGTTTAGACTATATTAATCAGAGAAGTCTGTACTCCTTTCCTATGCCAGTACTTTACAAAGTCCCAGGATAAAGCAGATCAGTTTCCTCAGCAGATCAGAAATATTGATGCAGTTGCCTTGCTTTTCTGGGAGTAGTCTTTTTTGCTGTTTATCTACAGCTGCCCCTTCTTCTGCCAGCTCTCCTGGCTGTCCCTACAGCACTAACCCGCTGAATGGCTTTTCCTCCATAACCCCTGGGGTTCTTTAGCTATGCTGTGCAGCATGTGCAGCTCAGCCAACTTTCTGGAGATGCAATTTCCTCCTGTAGTTTATTGTGAGAGTATAGGAAGAACTCACAGAAATAAGCGCAAGTGACAGGCTTGATATTTAGGTGCGTTTTTCTAAAAACTAACTCCACTCAGTCTCTATATTTTTCAAGAGCCTTGAGGGTACTGCCAGCACCCTGTGTTCTTTAAAACAGACACACTGAGCTAGGCCCTGCTCCACCGTCTGACCCCATTCAGATCACAGTGTTCTCCTAAGGTTTGTTAGAAATCCTGTTAAAATGATCCATGATGTTAAGAGCTATGGAGCTAAAGACGCCAGTAGTCATTTTGATGGGAGCCCTCACATAGTGTTAAAATCTCCAAGTGCCTTCAAGTTGCTGTCACAAGGATGTCAGATACCATGTCTTACAGCATGCTTGAAGAAATCTGCTTGGACATGCAAAGCACGGAATGGAAAGATTATCTTTGAGGCCAGACCTCCATTGCCAGGGTCAGATCAAGAATAATCAGGAGGTTCCTGGGTGCCTGGGCCACTCCTAACACCCACTGATCATAAGCAGACCCCTTTGCAGCACTGCAGTGAGCCTCACCTGCGAAGCATAGTTTCTCTAGGATACTTCTGCCTTGGGAGGAGAAATTTACTACTTTAGTGCTGAAGCTGGAGACTGGGGGCTGTGACCTCTCTGTCAGCACTGTTTGAAATCCTGTCTTGTGTGAGGCTGAGGAGCCAGCAGAGAAATTCAGACCTTCAAATTTTGATGGGTGATATTATAAGAAGTTGATAGTAAGAATCCAGGACACCTTTCTGGAGAAGAAGAACCCATGCAGAAAGGATTGGCTGTTGCCCATCATAATGGAAGTTTTCTGCTGGCACAGGAAATGAGAAAAGTTGTAGATGAGTACATCATCTCTGAGCTGGGAGCAAGCACTTTGTTTGACTGACACGGCCTGCAAAGGGGATTTGACTAACTCTTGGTGTGCCTAAGTGTCAGTTGAGAAACAGAGAGCACAGTCACACTGAAAAATGGGTCACCTTCACTTCCAGCTGCTTGGTATGAGCCAGGAGATGAACCAAGGGCAAATTTTACAAGTGCCAGTCTGCATCAATGCCAGGAGCCTAAAAGCCTGAAAAGTGTTTGGTTCCATGGTTAATAAGATGTTAACAAGTTCCTATGACAAGATGGCATTAACTGGAGAACTGAGTGGGAGTTCTGGTGTGAACCCCTTGATCTGCTGCCTGAGGTGCATAAACTGTCATTGCAAACAGCAAGGCTGTCAGGTGGCTGCTGGAACTACCAAACAGTGACTGACTTATACTCCTGAGAGGCTGCTAAAAGTCTACAGTCAAGAATAAAATTACAGAGCACATGGGTAAACACTGTGCATTGAGAAGAAAAGGCATGGTTTTGTAAAGCTGTGTGCTGCCTCATTTGCCTGATGAGTCTTTGTTGATCATCCTCCAGAAAAAAAGTGCTGGCACCAGTTTATTCAGCATGTCCATCAAGATGCTGGAAAATGATGTAAATGAGAAAATTTAATGCATTTTGTGCAGAGAATGCAGGTCTTGTGTCTTGTCTCCAAGAAAGCATGCTGGATACAGAGAATGGAAAGAAAAGAGCAATTAAAATGTCTGTGGAGATGAAAAACTTTCAAAGGACACTAAAAAGGCAGGAGCTATTAGTCTGGGACTGAACTGAAGGGTATCAGACTGGCATATCCAAAATCAGTAAATAGGAGCCCAAGCTTAAAGTGGAACCATAGCTCATCAAATCCTACAACACTGGATCCAAGGGGGTGGTTAAAAACAGAAAAGAAAGAAACTGCTTCTGCACAGAGGAGTATACAGAGGGGAAGGGAATTCTTGGAACTTGTTGGCATAGGAAGTTGTGGGAGCAGACTGTGTCACAAAGAGCTGGAGAAACTCATGTAAGGGAATTGCCTTGTGCCTTTTGCTGATGCAGCTTTTCCTGCTGCCACAGCTGGACACATGGTATTAGCTGAAAGAACTACTGTGCAGCAGCAGTAGCATTTTTTTTTTTCTCTCTTAACCATGTCTGCTCAGACTTGATCCCATATGTTTTCTCCAACAGCTCACTCCTCCTTTAGGAGGCTCCTTCGAGGAGCTGTGTGATGGACAGTGTCAGATGGGACGGAGAGGGACACCCGTGTTGGACAAGATCCTGTCTGATCCCTAGCTGGATGGGGTGTCTCCCATGGGGCTCCGTAGCTTTCCCAGCCCTGCACTGCACTGCAGACATGGATTGATGTGGTGTGGGCATCCCAAAGCACGTGCACCACGCAGTGCTGGAGCAAGGCCTGCAGGGCAGGGTGCAAGAGCACACGCCGGCTGGTGCCACTCAGCCCCTGAGACAAGGCAGGCCCACTTCTCTCTGCAACCTTTCCTGACGAAATTGCTTTCATTACGGGGCTAAGAGCTGACCCAAAAAGAGGGTCAAGTTATTAAAAATAAAAAAGTAGGGGAGGATGAAACAAAACAGAGGAGGAAAGAAAGCTCTGGTCTCAAATGTTTGAGATGTCAGCCTCATAAATTCAGCATCAGCTTCCTTTGGTCCTCAAACCAAGTCAGCTCTAATGCTATTTGCAGATATAGATTGGTGTCTTTTTCATTACTGTTATCAAATGATGCATTTGTGGTGCAGCTTCAGAGCCCTTTCTGCCCTGGTAAGTGGATTATGCATCCTGGTGCCAGCACTACTTGAGCTATACTTTTAATACTAAAAATAACAAAGAAATAATAAAATACCTCCCAGGCTTTTAGATTTTCTTATTTTTCTTTTTCAAAGATCAAATTAAGATATTTATATCTTCAACAGGCAGAAAGGACCTGACCCCTGCTTTGTTAGCAAAATGTGACAAGAAGCACTTTCTTAGCATTTGCAATCACCACTATCGTCAGCTACACTTCTGGGAAATGGTGACACTGTTTCTTCTTGCTGCTCAAAGCTGAGCCAAGCTTCCCAAGATGAACAACCCCTCTGCAGGCTGGCTGGCTGCCTGATGTCGCTAAGGCATTTTGCATCCCCCTGCCAGCACTGAGTATGAGGGAGGAATGAGTTGCTGCCCCTTCCTAAGACTACTGGAGTGGAAGTAGAGAGGTCCATTGTCCCTCTTCCAGTGCACATCCAACCACATCGCATCCACACTTCCAGCCACAGGTGGCACATTTTATGCCTGTGTTTGGCAGGCTCACCTGCCTGGCAGTTGTGCTGCTTGGAGATGCCCCAGGAAGCAGTGCATTTCTTTTGGAGCCCAACAGCAGTGTCATCTGTTTTGCTTCATTTGAGTAGTAAACCTGACTGTGGCTCTTTAAAGGAACACTTCTCTCCCTTTTGGGTTAATGTCACCATTGCCCAGTAGAGACGAGACGCCAGCAGAAATCTGAGTGCTCTTGAGTCTGATGAAGAATGGATAATTTTTCTCAACCAGAAATATATTAGTGTGACAGTAGGTATTTCTGAGCCCATTTTTCACATTTTTCTGGGTCTGTAATTTTATTTCCCTTCTTATTATTTGCCTGCTTAAATCCTAAGGATATGGAAAGAAGCTGGATAGTTCTGAACTCATGTAGTAACATGGAAGCACATGGGACAAAATCTCATGTGTGATCACAGGCACAAGCTGGTACAGGAGTCTCTGGGTCCATTCTGTCAGCACCTGTTCAGCCAGCAGAGGTAAACCTCAGCTGGAAGGATTTTGGGAGTTCATTTATTTGCTACCCATCTGAAGCTCTGTGAGCCTCATGGTTTTATGCTTTAGTTTTTTGTATTTCTCCTCAACTGCCTATGATTCTTCCAATGCATGTGTGAGATTCACCTCAAATCCTGATTGCTGCCATGACCTGTGTTCTCTCCACCCTCACCCCTCTTTCCACAGGGACAGCATGTGCTTAAGCACAGAGTGGGGACATATTCACTGATGTACATGCAGTTAAAATATTACTAAACATCTGTGAAGCAAGGATGAAAAGATTGCCTGAGATCAAAAGTGGTGTATAAAAATAACACCAGAAGAGAAATGCAGGCTCTGCAATGTGCTCTTCCAGTAAGAGCGGTATTGACCAAAGAGTGAAATAAAAGGTGGAAACATGAGCTACAATCAATTTTTTGGGTTTTTTTAAACTTTAAAAAAAGGAAAGAGACTTAAACCCTTGACAGCTGCTGAGTCAGGTCTATAGCACCCAGCATGTCAGACTCATGGTAAAGAGAGAGCAAGTGAGAAGCCAGGCAGTTCTGTAGGTGCTGCATAAAGCCCTGCCGAAGTCATTAATCTGGGATGAGCTTATCGTGATAGTCATGAGCTTGCCTGATCAGTTCAAAATTATCTTGACTTCAGGTGGTCTTGGATCTCTGTAACACTGTAACTCTGTAACACTGCACTGTGAGAATGAATCCATTTAACATGCTAAACATTAAAGTTTAAATCTGCAAAACAAATAAGACATTTTGCTGTCTTTCTACCATTAGTGTTGGTGAGACCTCATCACCCTATTCGCTTCAGCAGGTTTGAAATCTCATCCTCCTTCATCCTTACAGAGATTCTGATGAGAAGGCAAAAGAAAAAGAGAAAAAGATGCAGGACTAGAATTTCAGTAGGCAGAATTCTGTGTTGCTTAACTGAAGACAATGGAACCACACTGAGCTACTGCCCCAGTTAAGCTTTTGTTCATAATGGCTGCAGAGACCTCAAGAGCAATAAATGGCCAATAATTTGAATGCCATACCTTACAGCCACTGAAAAGAAACTTGGTGTCAGAAACCACAGAGCACAAAAAAGTTTATTATATTAACAGGTCTGACTTTCTGCAGGGTTGTGTCACCTCAGGTTTTCCAGTGCTCTGCACTGTTGTGGTCTCACCTTGAATGTTGTATGAAATTTTGGGCTCCTCAATGTAAGAAAGATATTAACATCTTAAAGAGTGTCCTAAGGAAGGCAACCAAGATGGTGAAGGGTCTTCAGGGTAAGAGAGGGGTCCTGAGGGGAAGCTGTATGAGGAACAGCTGAGGTCCCTTGATCTGTTCTGCCTGGAGGAGAGGAGACTGAGGGGAGACCTCATTGCAGTCATCAGCTTCCTCATGACTGGGAGAGGAGGGGCAGACACTGATCTCTTCTCTGCGGTGACCAGTGACAGGACCTGAAGGAATGGCCAGAACTTGTGTCCAGGAAGGTTTAGATTAAGTATTTGGAAAAAATTCTTCCCCCAGAGGGTGGTTGGGCACTGGAACAGGCTCCTCAGGGAAGTGGTCACAGCACCAATCCTGACAGAGATCAAGTGTTTGGACAATACATTCAGGCACATGGTGTGCTTCTTGGATGGTGCTGTGCAGGGCAAGGACCTGAACTTGGTGATCCTTGTGGGTCTCTTCCAATGAGCATATTCTGTGTGATTATTCAACACGTTGATCAGGTGGCCAGGATAAATAGGGGTACATAAAATCAAAGGCAACATATTAAAAATCAAGCAAAAATAGCAGGGGGCACAAATACACAGTCTGCAAAAACATTGGGATCTAGCACAGGGGGAATAGTAGGAGATATTGCCTTTGATTTTAAGAGCTTGGAACTCTTTATTTGAGGGGAAGAATGACATCATTGTCTAACTATGTCAGCTAGAAAGGCTTAATGTGAGGAGAGATCATTACGGAAAAATAATGGAGTCAGCCACCGAGTCCATATCAGCTAGAAAGACACAGCTGTCAGCTTTTCTTCACTTAGACCAGGAGTTAAGCACACACAGGAAGAAGACAAGTTCGATCTCCTGTGCTCATGCAGCTCAGATGTAGGTTGACTGGTAGCTCTCAGGATCAGCCAGCCAGCTAACAATCAATCCTAAAAGCAAATGCTCCATGAAGCAAGGAGATGAAGTTTGTATCTTAGGTCAACCCTTAGCTCGTGTTTCTCCAGGCACAGCACAAATATTAAGTGCTGCTTCTACATGCAGACAGTGGCTGAGATGAAGAATTAATTGCCTTGGGAAGAACCTGGACAGATTTTCAACACTTTTCAGAGGTTTCTTCTTCCTTTTGGCAGTTTTATAGTGGAGCAGATACCTTCTTCATGAAGAGATTGAATTTTCATGAATTATCATGTCAGATGACAGTCTAAGGTGGCCTGAAGCATTCACAGAGCAGGACATGATAGCCTGCCCCTGCAGGTTTCTTCCTAGCCTCAAACCACTGACCATTCTTAACAGTGGTGACTGATGGGGCTCCTCAGCATCACCACCTTACCATGCCCTTTTCCCCTTCATTGACTGCGCCTTCTTTCTTGGGTTACTATTTCTTGGCTTTGCTTTAAGTCTTGTTTGCCAAGACCCAAGAAGGGCCTTAGCTCCCCATAGTGAAGGAAGATGGGTTTAACCAGTACAGGTGGCCATGGGTTGCTCAATGGACTACATGAAAAACTAGGGGGAAAAAAAAAAACAAACGGGAGTATGTAAGCATGAAAGTGTTTGAAAGTGGAGATTTACAATGTTGGAGCCTTGAGCCAGGCAGTTAACTCACAGTGTCTTTGTAAGAACGCTGCCTTCTCCTTTTTGCCCTTCGTCCCCTGAGTAATTAAAAATCCAGTGGTAACTGCTGTGACGGTAGCTGATATGTCAGCGTTGTTAGTTCTCATTGCAGGGTATTCGCTGGGCTGCCAAGCCAAATGAACACTGCTCCACCAAAGTCATTCAAATGTCTCCAGATTACAGCAGCTGAGAATCATTTTTACTAGTTGCAATAAATAACAATCCTGACAACCTGGCTTGGATTCAAAGTGCACTGCAAAATTTTATGCAAGTTGTTGGAATGAAATTATTCTGGAGGCTCCAGGCACTCCTCTGGGACACAAAAATTAATGACCAGCACTTAAGTTTATCAGAATTTAAAAGAAAAATGTCCTCCAGCAGCCTCCAGTAGTGCCTCTTTGTTTTATTAATCTTTGGAGATTGATGCAGATTTCAGCTAGGAAGACAAAATTTAGATGAGAAAAAATACAACCAGAGGCTTGCCAGAAAATGACCATCAGCTTTCAGTGCAAGGGCAAGGGGATACTGAAAAATGTATACTTATCTATATAATTCTATATAATGCTAATATACATATCCATCTATCTATGTACAGATAAAGCTATTATGTATAATGTATGTTTCCATTGCAAATGGTATCTTTCCATTGCAAATATGTGGAGTGAATGTTCAAAACAAGTTAAGGCAGCTCTTTTTGAAGAACATGTGGTGAGGATGGGAAACCTGCAAGCCAGGAGAATTCCTTGGGGCTGTTGACTTCAGAAATTTGAAAATTAGTGTATTTGTACATAGCAGAGAGATGACCGTTATAGTAGCTGTAACACACTGGTAGGAGAGAGGAAAATGAGGGGAACTTATCTCTTCTTTGGATGTCTTACAGTCAAACTGCCTCTGATGCATAAGGATAGGTAGATAATTGAGATTATTATTCGTGAAATCCAGCACACTTGCATGCCAAGTGCTGAGATCAGTTGGTAAGAGATGCCATGAAGTCTCCAAGGAAGTTGTAGTGCTTGTGTGGAGTCAGAAATGCTGTTCTTTTTCTACCCTTGCAAGACCATTCTTGCTCACCTTGCAATCAGGTGAGCCCTTTCCTTCAGAAGGAAAGGGATGACTGGGGAAATGAGGAGACATTGCATAGTAAGAAGGAGGGAGACTAGACATGGTGAACATATACACATATATATATGTTCACTTTCTCACTGGTTGGAACACTGTCTTCCTATATTACTCACAATTTAAACCTACTGCATGAAGGTAGGCAGCCAGAAGTTGCTAAGTCATGATGTCAGTTATTTGAGGAATAGCTGAAGGAGCTGGGATTGTTTAGCCTGGAGAAAAGGGAGAATTATCATTCCCTGCAGCTACCTGAAAAGAGGCTGTAGCCACGTAGGGGTCAGTCTCTTCTCCCAGTGATGGGACAAGAGGAAATGGCCTCAAGCTGCACCAGGAGAGGTGCAGGTTGGACGTCAGAAGCATCACTGAATGTCATCACTGAAAGGGTGGCTAAGCATTGCCCAGTGTCTCAGTCCCTCTGGGAGGGTCTCAGGAACCCTGGGCCAGTCCCGAGCCGGCAGACACGGGGGGGCAGTCCCGACACAGCCAACAGCGGGGGGACACTCTCTGTGCCCCGAGGGTACTGAGGGCACCCAGGCTGGTCGCCTTTGCAGCAGGAGAGGCACCAGAGACATCGGTAGAAGAAAAAGGGTTGACTCTTAGCAGGGGTTAATCCAAGGTTTTATTCCAGGAGTCCCGAAGGAGCTCCTGCACCTCAGGGGCCTCCTGCCAAAAGCGCTGGGAGATGTGCCAAGGTTATATTTAAAGGGAGGTGGAAACTGAAAATAGATAACATTTTACTAACCAGTAAGTGACCCTAAGGGATGGGTACTGGGGATAGACATATAGGACAGCGTATGGGGCAAGGCTTGGGGGCTGACCCCTGGCCTCTGGCTGATCACTTGATGACCTGGGCCGAAGCTTCTAGATGGAGGGGATGGGATGGTGAGTGATTGACAGAGAGTCAGGGTGGGGGTTTGGGGATGATCTCATCCAGGGAGAGGGATAACACAGGTAAAGGGAGGGGGTACAGTCTGAGATAAACCATTTGGGAAAAATATGGGGATACAAAACAAAACTACTTCAAAGTATTACAAAGTATAAAAACACTCAGCAAAGTAGAGAAATCACCATCCCTGGAAGTGTTCAAGAAACAACTGGCTGTGGCGCTTAGAACTAGAGTTTAGATGACATCATGCTGTTCAGTCAAAGGTTGGACTTGATCAGGAACGTTCTTTCCAACATTCATGATCCTGTGTTGTGAAAATACACTCCTTGAACAGGGCAGATTGCACATTCACGTATCTCCAGGCAAACAGGATTTGAACACAGCTCCTTGTGTGATGTGCTATTAACTAAGGGGTACCTTTTTTGGTATAGGCTTGAATATACCCACAGTTAAGAATCACACAATCACCGAATGAACTAGAATAGAAAAGACCTTTGAGATCATCAAGTCCTACCTGTGACCTGACACCTCCTCATCAACTAAACCATGCCACTGAATGCCAAGTCCAGTCTTTCTTTAAATACCTCCAGGGATGGTGATTTCACCACCTCCCTGGGCAAATGATTCCAGTGCCCAATCACTCTTTCAGTGATCAATCTTTTCCTAATGTCTAATCTTTTCCGGGCGCAGCTTAAGACTGTGTCCTCTCATTCTGTCAGTTGTTGCTGGGGAGAAGAGACTGACCCCCATCTGGCTACAAACGCCCTTCAGGCAGTTGTAGAGAGAGGTAAGGTCTTCCCAGAACCTCCTTTTCTCCAGGCTAAACAATCCCAGTTACCTCATAGGGCTTGTGTCCCAGACAATTCACCAGTCTTGTTGCCCTCTGCTAGACACATTCAAGCATCTCAACATTCTCCCTAAACTGAGGGGCCCAGAACTGGACACAGCACTCGAGGTGTGGCCTCACCAGGGCTGAGTACAGGGGCAGAATGACCTCCCTGTTCCTGCTGGCCACACCATTCCTGTCACAGGCCAGGAGCCCTTGGCCTTCTTGGTCCCCAGGGCACACTGCTGGCTCATGTCCAGCCGGCTGTGGACCAGCACCCCCAGGTCCCTTTCTGCCTGGGCCCTGTCCAGCCACACCATCCCCAGCCTATAATGCTGCAGGGGGTTGTTGTGGCCAAAGTGCAGGACTCAACACTTGGACTCGTTAAACTTCAAATTGTTGGACTCAGCCCATCTATCCAGACTGTGCAGGTACCTCTGAAGAGCCCTCAGAAGAACAGCTGCAAGATGTTGGATATGCCCTGCAACACAGAGACATGTGTGAGTTTACTCTTTCAAGGCCACATATTGCAAGGACCAAATCACATTCAGGATTTCCCTTGCTATTGTCCTGTGGTCTTGACTACCTGTTGCCAGGAGCTGGAGAAATCGTGGAAGTGTATTGCTGAAAATACACCCCTAAGATTCAGACAGCACCATCAAGTTCACTTTTTACCAAAGGTAGCTGTGTGAGCATATGTTGGTAGGATAAGCTTGGTAAGGGCTAGATTTTGAAAGTGTGCTTATGGCTTTCCATGAAATCTTAAGTCTGCTCTTGGGAAAGTCATCACTGTTTGAGAAGAAGAAATTTATCTGCAGTAGCAAAAGGCTGGAATAAAGTTAAACTGGGGAAACTAGGCCTAATACAATTTGAATCTCAATGAACTTGCTGCTATAGAGTACTGAGCTTGTACACTCTGTCAGAGGTGTAATTCCTTATTTAGGATTGTTGTTCTTTGCAGATACACATCTAAAACAATTATTGTTCTTGGGCTGATTGCCTTGCTTGTAAACCTGGCAGAAACTCACTTCAGATCAAATTTCTGATCTGTCAGTTCAAGAAAAGGGGACCTTTGCACTCTGCTGTTTATTGCCTCCAGCTCCTCAGACATTTTCAGTGCTGGAAGTGGCAACATCTTTTATGGTAGGAGGAAAAACATATGTAATTACATGACAACACCAAATTGTAGAGAAGGAAAGCAAACAAGAGCTGAGGTCCTGGAGAAGAAGCAGAGGCAAGGAAGGAGTGGGGAAGTGGTCTTGAAAATACAGGTGGGACTGGCAGGACAACTACATGTGACAGGTAATGGAATAATGGATGACTGCCTTGTCCCAGCACGTTGCCTCTGATGCTACCAGCTCACTTCACACTATGCAGTGTCACATGCAGGCAGAGGAAAATTTTCCAAAGACCTAAGCAGGTCATAGCTAACCTGAGTAAGGATATTTCACCTCTTTCAAGGGTCTGTAGATATTCAGGTTTCCTCTTCTCAAGTGCCCAAGAGCAGCCACCAGTTTTAATCCTTTATACTCCTTAAATTTCTGAATGTCTGTCAGGCTGATTCATACACAGACTCCTGGTGCTATCCTCTATTGATTTCCATCCATCCAATTGCGTTGCACCCTCCACCTTGCAGTGAATCTACAAGCCAGACACCGTTGCTGTGTTCATGCTGATCAGGTTCTAAAGTCATGTAAGACCAAGCTGATGGAGAATGGTAATGGTGCATAGCTGCAAAAATGAGGGTAAGGGACATGCCTACAGGACAGCCTGAAGTGGGAACTGGTTGGGCAAAACTGTATCTTGTCTGGGCAGAAAGTGCATTGTACATCAGGATGTTGTTACCATTGCTGTATATTAATTGGAATATGTTTTCCTTTAATTAAGCGAGCCATGAAACTGCCATGCAAGCAAAACAGTGTCACCAGTTAATGCAAGACCTTGCCCTCTTTAGATGTGTGCTTACCAATACCCTGCTGGTCTGGTTAGTCTCTTTGACAGCTAACAGGAAAATTACCTCTTTCAACTTCCGTGGAGGACACTGTCACATATTCCGCCAGCCACTGTTCTCTTGCATGCCTCTATGCCAACCCTCCCCCCATTTCCTTTCTGGAAAGAAGAAAGAGTATTACTATTCTCTGCCTTTCATCTTGAGACAAAAAAACAGCACACATTTTGCTGGATGACTTTTAAATGCAGAATTGCTGGATGATTAATGAGAATTTTATAAGAGACTCTTAACAGAATGCCTATGCTGCCTTTTATCTTCTAGTTTTCCTTTAGCTACTGCAAAGCTGCCAAACTTCCACAAGGTGCTGGAGGAGAAACAGTATTTGGAACAGATAGAAAAGGAGTTATTTTAACTGCTGATTCCTTGTACGGCTCAGCTGTTCTGTGTAACCTGTGTGCTTTGTGTGCCTCCACATTTGTGGAACTGCTGTTTGCAGTGGGGTGGTGGTGGGTTGATCATGGGTGCATGCCAGGTACCCACCAAAGCTATTCTGTCAGAAGGTCTATCCCCCTCGTTAGCTGGATAGGGGAGAAAAAATATAATGAAAAGCTCAGGGGTTAGAATAAGGACAGGGAGAGATCATTCATCAATTACTGTCATGGGCAGAACAGACATGGGGAAATTAGGTTAATTTACTACCAATCATATCAGGGTAGTGCAATGAGAAATAAAACAATAAAAATCTTAGAACTCCTTCCCCCCACCCCTCCCTTTTTCCCAGGCTCAGCTTTACTCACGAATTCTCTACATCCTCCACACCTCCGAGTGGTGCAGGGGGACAGGGAATGGTGGCTGGGATCCGTTCATCACATGTTTCTGCTGCACCTTCCTTCTCAGGGGAAGAACTCCTCACTCTCTTTGCCTGCTCCAGCACAGAGTGTCTCCCATGGGAGACAGTCTTCTATGAACTTCTTCAATGTAGGCCCTTACCTCAGGCTGCAGTTCTTCATGAATTACTCCAGCATGGGCTGCCCATGGGGTTGCAAATCCTGGCAGCAAACTTGCTGCCCTCTGGGCTCCCTGAGGGGTCCCTCTGCTTCTCCATCTGCTCCAGCGGGGGTCCTCCACTGGACTGCAGGTGATCCCTGCTCCGCTGCAGACCCCATGTGCTGCAGGGGTACAGCTGCCTCACCATGGTCTTTACTCTGGGCTGCAGAGAAACATCTGCTCTGGTGCCTGGAACACTTTCTGCCCCTTCTTCATGGGCCTTAATGTCTTCAGGGCTGTTCTCTCACATACCCTCACTCCCTCTGTCTGCAATTGCCTTGCCCAGTTGTTACACTCCCCCATCTCCCTTCCTTTGTAGATACATTATCCCTGAGGCTCTACCACTGTTGCTGATGGGCTCAGCCTTGGCCAGTTGAGGCTCCATCCTAGAGCCAGCTGGCACTGGCTCTGTTGAGCGCAGAGGAAGCATTTAGCATCTTCTCACAGAAATCGCTTCTGTAGCTCCTCCACTAGCAAAACCTTGCCACGCAAACCCAATACAATGATACAGCTTTAGCTGGTGAGTATGTGCATTTATGGGCACCAAAATGTTGCAAAGGCAAAATATAGCACAGCTGTAACACTTCTTTATCTTGAGTCCATGCTTTCTAGGCATTTTGTGGGGCTGAAAGGTACCTTGCAAAAAACAAAGCTTCTCTTGAGCGTTCCTAAGGGAGGGAGACTTTTATAATATCTCACAATAGTGGCAGGGAAACCTTTCTTTTCCTTTTGTGATGCTCACTTCCATTCTTTCACAACTACTACTGGCCCTTGGGCTCCCATTTACTGTGTTTTTATGACCTGGTCTCATAGAGGCTCCCTAAATCAAGGCTCTGCTTCTGTGACTGCCATATGTGGAGAGTAGTAAAATCAGCCATGCAACTGGTTTGTTGGTAAAATCAGCTGGTAAAATAAGCCATGCAACTATAGCAAACAAGGATGCATGGAGAGGCTATCAAGACCCTTCCTGTGCCAAGCGCCCAATTAGCTGTTCAACAGTGCAAAAGATCTGCCTGAGCAAAAAGGATCTGCTGATGACTCAGGTTGATGTATCCAGGGCAAAAATAACCCTACTGAGTTTTTCTGTATAGTCCTATGTAACCTCAGAGGAGTTTAATGTCTATACAAATAAAATGGACTACCGACTCCGTCCCCAAACGCACTGTGGTATTAGGCACAGTACTGGGAAGAAGGCTGGAGCAGTGCATAGCAAGGGTAGGAGCCAAAGATCTGAGGTCAAATCCTTACGACCTTTGCAAATCAAGCAGACTTTGGTCTTGTTGGGGCATCACAGAGGACTTGTCAGCGCAGGACACTGAAGAAAAATCATCCAAATTTAACAAGAGGTGTGCATTTCCACTGCCATAATTGAACTGCTAAGAGCACAGTGTGGATATTCTCTTTCAGAGCTGAAACGGTCACAATTCTGTTGAGTTTAATTGACTTAGGGCAAGAATTGAGTTAAATGAATTAATGCCAAATTAAACTAAACTGAGGTCATAGGGCTTTAGAGGAATTTAACAAATCCCTTTTCAAAGTTATTTTGAATTAATTTCCTCAAATGTTCCTGTGCCAACAAAGAACAAATGTTTGTCTGCAAAGGGACATTAATTTTGTTAATGTTATGGGATTAACATAAAGAAAAAGAGTGATTTGTGATTCACTCCCTGTGCATGTGCCTTTCTCATGCTGGCCTAAATATACCAATTTAATCTCATCTGCTCTGGAGCAAGCGCTGTTGTAGAGTGGACCATCAGGGGTAGCTGTTCCAGAAGAATCCTGGTACAGGAAAATGCTGAGTGCTGCAGAGAAATCCATTCCAAACTGCCAGTCCAAATTTAATTCCTTAATGTGCTGAATGGCAGTCCTTTGTTACCTCTGCAATTCAATAGCTCAGAAAACTGATATCTCCTTCTGAACACACCATTACCTACTCTCTCTCTCCCCTCTTTTTCTTTTCTTTTAAAGTGCTAGACTTGAAACAGATAAGGAAAAAAAACCTAAGGCAATGATTTAAATTCTAAAGTAGTATTAGGAATGTATTGCACGCTATGATATATGTAATTGAAAATCTATAAATACATCAGGCTGATGCTGGCTAAATCAAAGCCAGGTTTACTTCTATTACTGTTAATCTTTGGAGTGGTCTTGCTCTCTCTCCACTCCCACACCCTCATCCCTTGTGAGAGAAAATTGCGCATTCTTTTTAATGAAATTACAGCAAAGACCACCACATGTGTAATTTTAGCAACGCTAATTATTTAAATGAAATCCAGAGTAGTAAACCAAACAAACCAAATGAAACATTGCACAGCCAGATATGAACATGAACGTGAAGAGAGGGAGACAGGCACATTCTGCTTGCTTAAGAGCAGAGTGATATTTTCAGACAAATTTCTTCAGAAAATGGATGTTATGCAGTAACAATGTGCGTGTCCCAGCAGTTCTAACAAGGTGTGAGTATCTTGGCGAGGTACAATCCAGTTTGAAAAGCAGGATCTCATGATAATGACATGACCCAGTCCTAGGAGAGAGCTAGAGAAGTCTTGACTCACTGTCCTGCTGAGGAGAGGGCTTACGTAAAGTGTAACTGAACCCACACAGCAGACACACTGGATATGTGCTTTGTTCTTTCCATTGCTCAAGGAATGGCTTGGTTTTCCAGAAGCACACTACCAGATGTTCACAGATGTGTCCAGATTATGAAAGAACATGGAAGAATTGTCAGCCAATGAGAGTTTCCAGTCTCCATTTCTCCACCTGGAAGGACATAAACTCTTTTCCTCAGCTCATTCCACTTCTTCCACCCTGACAAAAAGGAGTTGGCTGAAGACAAGGAACCAAAGCACTTATCAGCTGCAGAAAATTTGCATTTTACTGTCCCCAGGGGAGGAAACTATTCTTTGCCCTCAGAACTTCAAAATACTGTGCTGGGGTAGCAACAAATTGGGTTGATACAGTGGGGTGAGAGCTCTTCCCCTTTAAGAGGGGAAGGGGTGCTGGTGCAGAGCATGTGGAAAGCACAATTTAGAAAACTCTACCCCATCCCGTGGCAAGGAGGTCTGCAGCTCGCCCACCACAGGTAGGTCACTCACCTGGCTGCTAACACCAATCTGTCCCTGCAGCCTGCCTTGTGTGGCCAGGGCGAGCTGCTGAACACACTGTGCTCTGCAAGCTCCAGGCAAAGCACCACTTGCCTCCAGAAACTGAAGGGTATGAGCAACATTGATTTGCACAAAGTGGTGTTTCATTCTGGAGCTTTTCTGCCCCTTTCTGGCTTTTGTGTGGCTGATGAATTATTTAGTAAACAATTGGCTTTCTTAAGAAAACTGCTTTGACTGCATGTGTCCACTAAGATGCTCTGGTGACATTCAAGAACAAAAGCAATTTAGAGAGGGAGAAATACCAGAATTGGCTCTTAGTAAGTCTAGAAATATTCACAGTGCAGGCCTTGCATTGAGATCAGAACATTGCACAATGAATAAATTGTGGCTGACATTTGATCAGTGACTCATTTTCCAACTATTTGGAGAGGAAGTATTGATCCCAGTGTGCTGGAAAAACTCTAACACTTTGCTAGAAAATGCCCTTTTTAATGTAGCCTTTTGGAGGGTGGATGAGGGAGGAAATAAAGAAAAAGCATTTGGTATCTTTTTGTTATGGCTGCCAGTATATTCTTGACATTCATTCTGGACTGTTATCCCAAGTTTGCAAATATATTCCTCTTATTCTCTCTCTTTTTTTTTTTTTGGTTGACAATGGCCTTATTGTTTGATATTTACTTGTATGTAAATAGATTTGGAGCAGATGACTGAAACTGCCCTTGAAGTTAAATATTATTTAAGTACACTAGAGTAATAACAGGGTATGAAACCAGGGACATTATTAAAAAAAACTTATTATAAAACAGATATTACATTATTGAAATTAAAAGACAGCTTTGGACCCTGTTGATGCCCTTATTTAGGCTGCCCTCAGCCAGCTGGTTGATGATCTGGATCAACTGTAATGATGAAAAACTGACCATAGGATTGATTGATAAACTGTGAGTGATAAACCATGTTTCTACTAGTGGGTAAGGTCAGGTCTTTGCTGCCACCTGCCATGAGAGTCAAATCAGTCAAGTCTCTGGGGGACATTGGGATGTAGCGATCCCTGCTTAAATATTTTGGGAGACTTATTTTTTCTCCTCTGACCACCCTGTTATTAGTGTTGTGGAGGGGAAAGTTGTTCTCCTCACCATCTGCATGATGAGGGAACTCTGATGAGATTCCCTAATTTTCTGCCTTACTTTTGAAAGCTGGAGTAGGAGAAGGGATTTGGGCTGGATGTCACTGGCAAGGACGGATATCCAGGTACACACAGTGTGGTCCTTGGAGAAAGGTCTGGCTGATGTGGTAGGTAGTCTCCCCTGGCATATATAGTTCTGGTCTGTGGGCTTTTTCCATGGTCCAATCTCTCCTGTTCACTTTTCAGTGGAAAGTCCTTTTGTTCTGTGTCAGGGTGAGTGAGGTGCCCCAGCAACTCTTTCTATATCGTCTATGACAGATGTACCCTTTTTTGTTTGTGCCACAGAGAGGGCTGTTGAAGAGATAGCTCTTCATACCTGGCATCTGACACTATCTTGCTGAATTTCTGTGTTTACAGAGGAAATCTTGAAGCTAGGAAGGTCATCAGAAAACCTTGCTAGGTTTGGGGATCAAAATAAAACTGAAGATTATTAATATGTATTCAAAGTTAATCCAGAGCCCATGGCCATTAAGTATAAAACAAATTACATGCTTTTTCTTTCTTCAGACACAAACCTTTGTGTACCGTAGGAAACCTGTGTTGGTCTTTGGCTTTGACATGACTCCTGTCTGTTGTATGCCACCTGTTAGCTCCTTGAGGGGAGCAGCATTAGTGTGGAGCCTTACAGGATGGATATTCAGCATGCACCATCCAGGATGCCATCACTCCTCTCTTATCCAAATACTGTTGCAAAAAGCTCTGTTTTGTGCAGCTCTGAGCGCTGGAACAGCATGTTGATTTCACCATTTCACAGCTGAATGTTAGAAGTCATCACTGAATCAGTCAAAACAGGTCCAAAACCAGCAAGGGCTCTTCTGGGGTATATATGGTGCTGCGCTAGTGACAGGTGGTTTTTCTGCCCAACAAGTTTTTTTACAAACTTACAGTTTTTGTACTTGCAATTATTTTAAAACCTCCTCTCAGCTGGCAGATCCCTTTCATCATTTGGCAAGGAAGGGAAATCTTGGCATTTTCAAATGAGAGCTGAGGGATGTGAATAGGTTGGAATTACAGAACTGTGCTGTATGCCAAAGAGCAGTACAGCCTTTAATCATACAACAAATTCTGTGTGCTTTATTGGAGAAATTAATATGAGAAATTAAATGTCTCTCTCCTTAAAAAAAAAAAAAAAAGAAGGCACAAAGAAGAATATTTAATTTAAAAAGTGAGGCTTCAGTGCCCACATCTTATCCAGAAATAGCTTTGAGGTGAATAAAACACAGGTTGAGATCAAAGGTCTGTGATGAGGCAGCATTTTGCTCCTGTTCAGGGTATTAGCTTGCATTTCCTTTGGCATCCACTGTAGCATGTCAGGCTGCCAGGGCCAGGCTGAGAGCAGCCCCAGCAGTGCCCAGCAGTCAGACAGCCCCCACACACAGACAGATTTTCCCTGCTGCAGTGAATGACTGCACTTTGTCCTCCAAACATAGATGGGTGGCTTGTGGCTGTGAAGAATAGAGCAGTAAGGTGATGGGGAGGTTTGAGTGCTTGGCAATGCCTCTGCTTGGGGGTTAGCGAAATTGTACCCACTTTACCTCAATCATTGCCTACTTTATACCTTTCTCTTTTAGTACAGAACTTCATCTAGACTGTTTTGTTCTTCATCAATTTCTGCTCCAAAACTGAGTTGAGGTAAGCCAGGAACTAATGGCCCCCTGTGGTTGTCACTGCATGCACAAGTGCCACATGTGCATGTTGTCCCACAGGTGTCACTGGGACAACATAGCAACAAGAGATGTTGGAGTAATAACTCAGAATATGAGACACAGCCTTGCTCTTTCTCCCCTCTCCCAGTCTGAGCAATGGAGAAGTGGGATAACAGCCAGTTTGTCAACTATTTTGCCAGCTGCAGGGAGTTTTCTGTAGACTGGGGTGAACCAAGGCAAGGGCAGAGCACAAAGATGCCTCAGTGTGCAGGAGGCAGGGGTTGTGTGGGTGCAGGATCCCAAGTTCCCATCTCCAGAATGTGTAGGAAGACATGCTGGATATCTTGCTGTGTAGGGAGGGCTGGCTTTTTGCCTAGCAATCATCTCTTCTTTCAGGGAGATGGTCACACACCAGGGCAGAAATGCTGAAGTTTGAACTCTTATAGTCCCATGGAAAGGAAGTGCTTTTGCATGTGGGCACTGAATTTTCACAGCTGACATCATTAGTATAAAGACTCTGTCTCACAGTCCATCAGCCAGTCTTTTTCCAGTGGAACAAAGGCTGGCATTTTAATGCACAGCCGTTTTTCTCTGGCTTGTCTTCACTGCTTATCAGACTGGGAAACACCGTGGAGCAAGTTTAGTGTGTTGCTGGGACACTAAAAAAAAAAAAAAAAAAAATCTTCACATCTCTGAAGGTGAGAAGCAGAGAGGAATCAAGGAATTAATCTAAAGAAAGTGCATCAGAAAACACTCAGCACAAGAACAAGCAAAAAGGATGACCTGGCCAAAGAAACTCTCTCTCTAGTTTTTAACTGAAGAAGAAACCATTCACTTGGCCAGGACTCCACTGAAGTAATTTAATGGAAAACACATCCGCTCCCTTCTCTTGCACATTGTCTTAATAATTTTTTCTCCCTCCTTTTATTATAACTCAGTCAAAGATTGTGGTCTTTAGAAAAACATAATCTGTGATAACTGACCAGTCTTCAGAAACCTCTTGGAATGAGGCACATCTCTGGCAAAACTGTGATCCACACAACTTTTCACCCAAGAAGACAGAATTGTGTTTTTCCCCCCATTTAATTTTGTCAAATCTGATTTACTTTGCTAGGTTGACATTCAGCTGGAGAAAGACAGAGCAACCTTTCTGATCCAAAGGACAGATAAATATAAAAAGTTTAATGTGAAGTAGTGTGTGATGTGATGTAGGGTTTGGTATTCACTTGGGAGTAAAGGTACCTTGATTTTCTCCACACTTTGCCACTCACCTGCTGTATGATCTTAGGGAACCATTTTGCCTCTATATGCTTTTCTTTTGTCCAATTACTTCATTTGTCTTTCTAGGAAAGGCTCAGATCTGTTTTCAGGGTGTGTGCCACATGGGACCCCAATTCCAGCAGGGATCTCATAGAATTGTCGCAGTGCACTGCACAGACAGGTGCTGCAGGAAGAACCTCGCTGAGGCATGGAGCTGTCTCTCTTCAAAGTATCCACCAAAGTATAGGTTAAACAGTCTGACTGCTGTCTCCAAATGGCCTGCACATCTGAGAAAGGAGAGGCAGAAAGAGAGGCACCTCCAACACAGTCCACTCATCTTAGTCAGCTTTCTTTGGGATAAATTGCAGGCTGGAGGTGTCCACCAGGCTGACAGGCACGATGTCTTGGCTGGATTGGACATAAGGCTACAGATGTTTCAAGTGAAACACAAGGACTCCAGCCCCATGAAACAACCTGGTTCTGGGGTCGGAGAAGGAAATGAAACCAATAGACAAGATGATGAAACTGACAAAATGCACCTCTAAGTAGAAAAAAAAAATTAATTCAGTAATAAAAATCTTGTTTTCAGTATTGTGTTGTTTTCTGCTGCCGGTACATTTGTATGGTGCAGCAGAACTTTCTCCTTGCTGTTAATGAAATATAAGCAAATTCTTAAACCCTTTCAAAGTCTCAGTCCTGCCTGACTGAGGAAATAATGAGCAGTAGAATGGACTCTTCTGTCTCTGGACTGGGGAAACCTAAAGTGATAAATGAGCCTCTTGACTAAAGGTTAATTTAACTACCTGCAGAGTACTAAAACATTATATTGATGAAATTGTAGGTGAGAAAAATCTAGAGTGAGCACAGAGCAGAACTTTTTATAATTTTATAATATTCTGTTTTGGCTTCCTTTTTTGCTTTCAGTTTAAGAAGAAGAAATTTTAGACATGTGAAAGAATCAAGAGAATCCTGGACAAATTCACCTATCCATAACACAGGATTTGCCAACACAAGTTTATCACAATGAAAAAACTTTGCAGTAATATCTTCATATACCTGTATCACTGGAAACAACCCACAAGATATATGGTTTCACCATGGGTTAGTGCTTGCACATGTGATTTAATACTGGTATCTTCTTTGTGTCACACACTGCTCCTGTGAATTGGGCATTGCAGAGGTACTGCACTGGATGAATTGTGCTCCTGAAATTTTTTTGAGGTTCCTTGTGGATGTGTTGTGTTTAGCAGGTCTCATCCTGATTTGCAGCTGCAAGTGTTTTAAAAGCAATAATGTCAATAACAACTGAACATTCTGTATGTTCTGTTTAATCTAACTGCGGAGGGCAATGAAAGATAGCTTAAAAATGTCAGATCCTATTTCACTGAAGGAGCACATTGTTCTTCCAGTCTAGGTGATTTGATAAACTTTGGTACAGAAATGATTTGACAGCATTCCAAAGAGATGTTTCTGAGAAACTTTCCCAGTTTCTCGCAATCAGAAACAGCACTTTTTTTTTTTGAGACTGCTAACACAGTGCTGTTCAGTAAGCACATTGCTATCAGAAGCTTGTGAAATCTCCCTCTGAATCTGGCTCATACAAGATGTAAATGATGGTGGAAAAGCCCAAATGTGGAGAATACCCAGAAAAGAGGTGCAGCTGGTGCATTACTGTCCCAGCCCTTGCTCTGAGTAACAGCAGTACATAGAATCATTCTGAGATCTGTTCAGAAAGCATAACGAGGATCAGGGCTGTTGAAAGCATCTGCCTTGTGTGTGTTTCATATTCTCAGTGCCATCTGGTCAGCCTCCGCTGTCCTTCCCAAAGTGTGTCTCAGAGCTAGAAACATGCATGAAAATCCTGCTAGCACAGATGATGAAATTTCTGACATTTCCTTGTCTTGCCATCCATCAGAGTATGTATTCTTTCCCCTCAGGGAATGATGTCCAACATTGTGTCAGTGTTTCTGTGCCCCATCCTCCTTTGGGAAGCTCCTGCACAGTTCTCAGTTTTGGTTGAGGTTGCCAGGCTCCACAGAGGGACCCAGCTGTGGGCTGCTGTGGGCACAGCCCTATGAGAAGCAGGTGAGCACAGACTGGAAGAAAACTTCCCCAAGCAGCATCCAAGCACAGGCACACCAAGCTAACAGGTTATTATCCTTGCATCCGCAAAAGAAGTCCAGCATGTGGTGGACTTGATTCACCTAGACGTGTCTGTAGCTCAGTTCTGTGCAACAAGGCAACAGAAGCACAGACGCGTCTCTGCCTGGTATTTTCCTCCCTGTGTTAGGCATATCACAAAGCAAACACAGAAAAAAATTCACTTTGCTCCATATAGGAAAAATACCACTGTGAATTACCATCTATCCAGTATGCATTTTGTTGGTTTAATTTCAGATTTTCTGCAGCTTTTCTTTTTTTCTCCCCTAGTACTGCTGTTCTTTTCCCCCCCCATTTAACTGCTGCTGTATTATCTCCACAATCACACTTGAAAAAAAATTCTGCTTTCCATCCGATGAGATGCAGGGCCTTGGCTTTAAAAAGTCATAGTTCAGGTCAGTAAGAGCCTCCTAAAATTCCAGCTAAATCACTTGGACTTGACAAGCTTTTCTGTTGAAGCTGAAATAATCATAAGCTCATGTTCAAGTAGTTTGTTTCATCTAGCCTTATGAAATAAGTTAATTATCTTGAAGAAATAAGATCTCTGCCTAAATCCTAAATTATACGTGGGCTTAGCACTACATTGCTGAGAAAGGGCTTGGTCCCAGCTGGTGGACATAGACAGAACAATAATAGTATCCAACTTTATGATAGCTGGGCAATATGCATGACGTGCTGCCAGTCAGGAGGTCTGATCCACAGGTAAAGTGCAACTATACTGAACAGACAAAGCAACTATACTGGAAGACAGAGTTAACAGCACCTAAAATTTTATTTAGGGAAGGCTTACACTTTGTTCAAAAAAGTATCCTCCTATGCCTCATGCATAAGATATTTTGGCCACTTTTCTGCACACCCTGACCTGCGACTGGTCCAAAGCAAGGCAAGGGATAATTGGAATGTTAAATTATTACAGGATCAGAATCTATCAATTCTACTTGAAACTGAAGAAAAGAAGTTTAAAGATAGCGGAGAGTTGAGATAACTAGGTCCAAGAATATTCCTAATCTCTGGTTGTCACTTTCATGTTGCTGATTTTATGCATAAGGAAGTTGTGCAAGTCCTCCTGCCAGATGTCCAAAACACTGGCCCCATCTGTGAAACACTTGATCCCAGTATAATCTGATGCTTCAAGAACACTATTTTAAATAAAAGAAGAAATATGTAACTGGTATAAAAAACAATAATATATTGTTTGTGAACCCCTAGAATGTTCTGTCTCCTTACAGCACATCTCTAATCTTTTTTTTCACTTTTCACAATTTTTTCACTCCTCTCTGCCTGCCGGAGATCAGCATGTGTTAACTTAATCCTGCTGAAAATCTGAATTTTGGCTTTGAAGACTGCTGATTACAAGACACAGAAAATATCTTTTCCCATCTTTTTTTTGAAACCACAGATTTCTGATCTGAAGTATGATCACTGCAGACCCAAAAGTGGGAATAGTGCTAAGAAAAACCTGGAGATTGCGTGTGTCCCAGTTCCTGTCTTTCACAGGTGAAGAGACTTCTTTCTCCTGACTTTATGCCTTGGATCCTGTTGCAGAGGGGAAACAAAAATAGGGCTGCTGTCTCCCCTGGTCTACTTTTGATAGTGTTTTTTTTTTTTTTCTTCTCACAGGGGCTAAAAAGAAATGAAGAAGGGAGGGGCCTTTCGACTGACATAACTGCTGGCTGTAAGGAGAGAAGAACCTGACTGGGAGACAGGAAGACAGGTTTACAACACCTCCCAAAATAATAAAATACTTGGTTAACTAGAAAGAGGTTGGCCTGAACCTGGTCTTCTTGCATGTGCTTGAGCAGTGAGAAAATCAGCTATCGAGATGGCAGCAGTGCATCTGAACTGTCTGTGTGTTAGTGCTTATTTCCTTGTCTGCTCTGTATTGGTCCAGCCTAGACAGGCCCTGATTACTTTATTAGTTTGTCGCTTCATGCGTGAGTCAGACACATGCAAGATCTGGTGGTTTGTACCCAGCAAGTTCCAGCAAAGGAGTTCTTGGTTATTACATTGCAGGTCCAGTCCTGCAGCACAGTCCTGTCAATACAGTTTCAACAGGGAGGTATTCTATCTAACTGCCCCTGGGATTTATGGATCTCTCTATGCACTGGAATGGCAATATGGCTTGAAAGGAATACATACCCATGTATGAGCCTATCACACATACATGCAGGATGAGCACAGTCCCAGACAAGCTCCAGGCAGATCACTCTAAGGAAGGAGTTCTGCGCGCTAATCTTCTTTCCCACCCCTCCCCATCACTTCCAGAGTACTAAAACTGCTGGGAAATTGTGTCTCTGGCACATATGACAATCTCCAGCTTTTAGCAATAGTTATGCTCAGTAATCACCAACAGGAATGGTGGAGGATGACAAAGGGCAATACAAAGTCAAAGTGAAAGATCAGCTCCTCACATGGTCTCTTTCATAATTAAATGTTGCCTCTGTAAAGAGCTCAGACATTTTGAAGATCTATTTACCTCCTTAGAAGAGGTAATCATACAGGGACCAAATCTCTGGTCTTTCTTTCTCACTCATTTTCCCCAAGCAAGTTCTGTCCTTAACTAAGTCCCAAAATAAGATGAAAGATAATGGGATTTATTAATGGGAGAGAGTGGTATCCCAGTCTACATGAGCGAATGTGCAACAGACATTCGAAGGCGTAGAAATACCAGTCCACTATTGATGAGTTTTGAAAACGTGGCAGTAGAGACGATGATCCCAGTATGTAAAGCATGGCTTTGGTGGTGCAAATCATGCTGTGAGAAAACCAAAGTTTTTGCCTGAAAGATGATGTGCAGCACCAACAAGAGAGCTTGCCTAGCCCTGGCGCTGCACAGTACATTTTCTGGAGGCAGAGAGGACAATCTGGCCATCATCATGTGGTTTTGACTACGATACCAGTTCACCTTTTGTACAGGAGGATCTTGTCATTAGGACAGTGTAACATGTTTTTAAAAGGGTAATTTTTCTCTGTTTTTTTTACAGGGAAAGAAAAAGAGACAAAGTGAACAAAGATACCTGAGGCCAATGAGAAGCTTAGTAACTGAATCAGACATTGGGCTGTCTAGTGGGTCAGCATCAAGTTAATCAGGTATTCATAAAGCTGTGTTATTTACTAATGTAAATGTGTCCACACTAGAGGGTGCTGCACTGCTTTTCTAAAGTAATTTCCTGTACTTCTTTTATTTAAGCTCATGCTGAACTCAAGTAAAACTTCTTTTTGCTTGACAGTGAAGATCTAAAGAACAGGAACTATTCTTGGGTAACTCAGTGTAGGCATGCAGTTTTGCTTTGGAGAATTAAGTTCCTAAGGAGGAAAAGAAACTCCTTTTTAGATCAATGAATTTGCAAAGGCATTTTCCCAGGAAATACTGTACGCATACATAACTATACATATAAATAATCGCCTTTATTCGTTAAAGCAATATAAAAAAAGAAAATAGAATAAGACAGAATTTTAACAGATACAGTGGAACAGAACTTGTGTTTCTAAAAAAAAATTCAATCAAAATGTTGACAGTCAAATTTTTATGGTAGAATATGTAGATATAATAGACTGTTTTATGAAAATCAGTTTTACCAGTAACAGTCTGACTTTAAATATCTTTTAAAAGTGCACAGACAGATTAAAAAATCCAACCCAAACACTCATTCTCCAGCAAACTCAAGAAAATTAACTTTAATTAAATTAACAAAAACCTCTCAATCTGAAAATGATGTGGGATGAATTGATGTAGCTCAGAGACTGTGAACACAAACTAGGCATGACAGCAGGATCAACGACATTCCTAATCAATCAAGGGAGTGGCTGAGACTCTGCTCCTTTTAGGGGGGAATAAATTCAGAGAAATGTTGTTGAGGTTAATGGTGGCATGAATCTAAGATTTTAGCACCAGTGTCATGCTACCAAAGGTGTGTCCTTAGCAAGGAGCATGCATGCACAGATATGCATGTGTGCACATATTGAGAATGCAGACATCAGCATGTCTCAGCTACATTCTTTGGAACAATTTTCTTTGGCCTGAGAGAGGGAAATAAATTTTGCTGCTGGGAACATAAGAGCCCAGAATAGCTATTATAGAAGGAGTTAAAGGTTAGTTTTCTCAATGGGCAACTCAACAGACTCTAAATCAAACACCAGTGAGAGAAGCCATACCATGTGGAATTGATATGGACATAAATTATTCTGCTGTTTTTCTTACGTTTTCTTCTGTACTGCAGTTACCTTATGCTGGCTTTAGCCAAATTAGTGTATCTCTCATACTTTTAGATACCAGACTGCACATACTTGTGAGAATTAATACACTATCTGCATATAGACCTGAGAAAGGCATGATTTTGAGCTGCTATCTGCATATAGACCTGAGAAAGGCATGATTTTGAGCTGCTTTCATCAAACCATGGCTTCTTCCAGATCTTAGGTCCATAAGGTGCACAGGCATACTCTCTGCAAATTTGTGTTCAGGATTATAATTTGCTTAGCATCCTTCATGAACTTTGTGGGAATGCTGGATTACTCTGCTGGCAAATTTATGAGACAAAGAGGAAGGTTGTCAATAATTCAATTAAGCTGCTACTAATAATTTTTCAATATATTAATATATTTTCAATATATTTCAATGAAAATGTATATTCAATATATTCCAGTAGCTACTGTTGTAGGTCCTTTTAAAATGACTGCATAGCAGTGGAACTTGTTACATGTGAAGCTGAAAAGGCAATATGGCTGGGAAATTATGGTATGTATTGGTTAATGCTGACAAAAAAATCTCCTAGCTTCTATCAGAGGGGTAGCTGCTGGAATTGCAGGGAAGAGATTTCCAAATTAAAAAGCACTCTCCATAGCATCCAGACAATGCTACATTTGTTGCACA
This sequence comes from Ammospiza nelsoni, assembly GCF_027579445.1. Classification (NCBI taxonomy): domain Eukaryota; kingdom Metazoa; phylum Chordata; class Aves; order Passeriformes; family Passerellidae; genus Ammospiza; species Ammospiza nelsoni. Next base: position 25,123,894 of record NC_080669.1, read on the forward strand.
TGCTGCAGCTTTCCACTGTGTTGAATTATCACCTGTCTTCAACTTCAAACTCACATGACACCTCTGGTTTCCTTGTTCCCTGACTTTGTGAGGAGTCCCACTCTCCTTGACACGTGTGCTCCATGGCGCACTTTGCTGCAGCAAAAGCTCTGCCCTCACATTTCTGCTGCTTATGGTGCTTTACAGCTGCTATAAAAGCAATTGTTTTTATGTTTGGATTAAAACAGTAAGCAAACATACTGAAATCAGAGATGACAGTTCTATGAGAAACCCTAGTAAGTTCTCCTGAAATTCAGAGGAGGCTTTTTTGACAGGGGAGATAATTCCAAGTGCATGAATTAGGTTTTATCCTCTGGCTTTGCCTTGCATGGCTCCATGTGGCTCCTCAATGGACCATGACAACTCCCTCCTAAATTCCCCTTCAGCATCAGACACTTCAGAAAACAAATTCTGGATGTTTTTTGCACTGGTACTCTGCACATGCCAGGGCTCAGAATGCAGGGCTGAGCAGGGCCCCAGCAGGACTGAGTTGCCCAGACCAGGGAAGGTGGGAACGATGCTCTCCCTGCAAGGAGGAGCTGCACAGGGCAGATCACAGCAACCTGGTTTTGAGCCTGGGTACTGGAGACAGACCATGTGAAGTCTCTGAGTTGCACCTACCATTTCAGCATTGCACACTGCAATGTGTGAATTGCACACTGCAATCCTATGAAAACAAATGGAAAGGAAACAGGAGGAAAAGTAGTACAGATAAAGCCAGACAGGGGCAAAACATGGTGTATCCTTCCCTTCCAGTGGCATAAAATGCGTTGGAGTCCCATTATCACTGTGCCCTCTGCACCTTCTTCTCCAGCATATGGTATATAGATTTCACGGATGCCAGATGATATTGCAGAACCATTCTTTGAAACCCAGATGCACAAACTGTCACTTATTATTTGTATTTAGTGGATTACCATTGACCAAAGAAGATAATACTGGACTTTCTTTGCATTTGCTGATAGTAGAGCAGCTCTGCCTGTCATGGGAGCTTGACCTTGTGAGGGATGAGATGCCCAGGTGCTGGAAGAATTGCTTCACACCAGGAGAGTGAGAGGGACAATGTTTTTGTTGCTGTTTTCCTCACCACTGGTAATAGCACAGTGAAGCCTGATGGCTGGGGTATCCTAGCCATCTAGCAATGCAATCAGCTGGTCTCTGTCACTTGAAGCAGGGAGAAGGTGTCTGTGTGTTTCTACTCTCCTGAGGTGTGGTGCAGAGGTAAGAGCCACAGTATTGGCTGCTTTCAATAAGAGTATAAACCCTTATTGAAAAAGTATCTTTGGACATGGGAAGGCCAGGTAGAGCATGCAAAGCCTCAAGAAAACACTTTTGCTGTTTCACTCTGGAGAATGTTTTCTCATTAAACCAGCTACAATTACTTTGAAGGTCTCCAGTAACTTTTGTCTGCAGATCAGTAGGAAATTCACCTTCAAGTTGAGAAAATATTCATGTTCCTCTGTGCTCTTTACTTACCAGCTTTTCATGCCACTCTGATCTTTCTCTATGTTGCTCTGTCAGAAATTGATGACTTTTTATCTTTTTTGTCTCTAAGTAACTTCTGTCTTCAGACAAGTTGTTTTATCTGGTCCTCAGCTTATCATTTAACCTCCCTGTGAGATGTGCTTTTCCTGTATTTCTTACCATATTATTTGTAGGGAGAGAAGAATCAGAAGACAAGAGCCCAGTCACATCTTTTACCACAGGGGAAGAATAGGATCACTGGTGATACAGGCGGAGCATGATGCAGGGAGAGATGTTATTTGTGATTTCTCGGGCTTACTTTCAAGCCAGATCTCCTAAACTTGTATATTCAAGCATGCATAAGCCACACACTTCTTCTCCCACGCTGTTTGATTTATGATTCAGTGTGGTGCCTCTCTTCTCCAAGGCTTGTGTGCAAAGCCAAACCATGCCACATAGCAGCTAGCTGGTGACCTTAGACCTTTAACCCCATCACCAGTAATGTCTGCTGATTCTTATATTTCAAATCCTGATGGATCACGTGGGTGGGCTTGTTTAACTTGCACGTGGCACTATTTGTATCCCCTTGTGTTAAAAACCTAGGAAACTGCATATATATATATAAGAATATAAATATATATATATTGCACCACATGTTGCCAAGAGAACATAAGAGGTAAAAGCTGAGTACTTGGGAGTTAGGTAATGCCAAAAACACTTGAACTCCCTCGTGTGCGCACATTATGAAATAGTCTCTACTTACAGGATCACATTACTCCTGTTTCCACAGGTCAAGAATACTAGGTGCTGTAAGCTGGAGGAAAGCCTTGATTCTATGTCTCTCCTGCTCCTGTGACAGAAATTAGGGGGTAAAATGCAAAACAGAAAACTGTGAGGAATAGGGTAGTTTGGCAACAGGTGTAAGCAAGAAAATCATCTTGTTGAGATGTAACACTTTCAAGGAGTGTGGCAATATTTAGCACAAATGTCCTGATAAAAGATTCCATCTGCATTCATACTATTCTCATGTGGTCTGGTCAGTCCTTGGGACTTTAGGCAGAAAATTGTAATTACGACCAGCAGTAAGATTCACCATCATGGGAAAAATAGAACAGAAGGGAAAGAACCATAGAGACAAAATATATTTTTCTTTCTACTGCACATTGGTGTTCCAGAGGTGTGAGGCAGGGAAAGGATTTCATAAGACTAAATTGCAGAGTTATGTGACAGGTCAGCAGTTCCACTAGGTTTGTCCTTCATATTGGTGTGGAGTGTCAAACTCCATGCATTCAGGCACTTTACAAGTTTTTTATTGTGTATTCCAGGGAGCACAATGAACATACTCTCCCCAGGCATGTCTAGTGGTCTGCTGCACAGTAACCCTTTTTCTCTGTAGTAAAGAAAAAAATCATTTAGAAAAAGGAATTAAAAATGCAGGAAATTAAAGGGAAAAAAAAAGAGTGTAGACACAACCTGAAAGTATATTCACTTTGCCAAAACTTCATTCATAACAGTATGAACATGTTTATTGATGTTGAATTAACTTCAAACAAACACTCAGGACTCAGGAAAAATGGGTGTTGACTAGAAAAATGGCATAGCAACAGAATAGATGAAAATGTCCTCAAGGTCAGTTTTAGGACATCTGTTGTTCATAACATGTGTCTATATATAAATATAAAATTACTTGGATGAGGGTGTTGAAAACCTAAGCAATATTCAGCTCTAGTTTCCGTTTGCTCACTCTGGAGTAATTCCACAGACCTTAGTGGAGAAGATCCAGATTTACCCCAATTAAAAGATGGAGAGCACAGTCTGACTCTGAGAGCTCAAAACTCTGAGAGCTCAGAGTTTGCAGATGATGCAGAGGATGAACAAATATCAAGGAAGAGCGTAACCAGATTCCAAGGGATTTGGATTATATTGAGAATTGGAGCAGGCAGATGGGAAATGCAGTTCATTGTCAAGATGATAAAATAATGAGGCTGAGTTCAAGGAGACAATCTAGGGAATAACTGCTACATTCAGCAAACATCATAACTAGAAAAGAGATTAAGGCAAAATAATTGAATCCCTCAGTCTGTTACAAAGCTACAGTAAATAAAAAGGCCTGTGAGGTATGTGCTTAAGTGCTGTAGTAGAGGTAAAGAATATTAAAGAAGATGCACAATAGTCATAGTATCTATGGCACTGCCTAAGAAATTGTCTCTGCTGCCAATTATCAGTATACAGAAAAGCTACCCTACCATTTTTCTTCCTTTCCTGAGAAGGCCTAGCACTGATCTGGGCAATGCAAGTTAGGAGAAAGGACACCTTGGTGTGGTTTTGTCTCTGTCTTTTCTTCCCGTATAACTGTGAGATCCCAGTTAGCAGATGGAGGTGGAGAACGCCTCCGTGACACACAAGCATTGCATACCCTCACAAGAGAGGACTGGAAAATAGTAATTGTTGCTCCTAGTTTTAAAAAGGGGGAAAAGGAAGGAAAAGGAAAAAGGGGAAATACAGACTGGCAAGCCTCACCTCTATGCCTAGGAAGATCATGGAGTGTATACTCCTAGAAAGTATGCTATGGCACATTAAGAGATGATGGGGTGATTCAAGGCAGCCAGCAGAGCTTTATTAAGGGCAAAATGTGCCTGATCAATCTTGTGACCTCTGGAGTGATGGCAGTGGCCAACAGGGAAAGACTGAAAGATGTCATCTACTTAGACCTCTGCAAGGTTTTTGATATGGTCCCACATCACATCCTGATGTCCAAACTGGAGAGACATGGATTTAACAGATGGACTCTTCAGTGGATAAGGAATTGGCAGGATGGATGCCACCAGAGCGTTGTGCTCTCTGTCCAGGTGGAAGCCGTGACAAGTGATGTCCATCAGGGCTGGGACTGGTGCTCTGCAGTGTCCTCACCAATGGCACAGACAGTGGGATGGAGGGCATCCCCTGCAGGTTTGGAGATGACACAAAGCTGAGCAGTGCAACTGACACAACACAAAAATGGCATGTGTTCCAGAGAACAAATTGGAAAATTTCGCCTATGAACTTCATGAAGTTCAACAAATCCAAGTGCCAGGTGCTGCACCCAGATCAGCAATCCCAGACAGGAGTGAAAACTGGGGGAAGTCATTGAGAACAGCCCTGCTGAGAAGTGCCTGTGGACTCTTGTGGATGAAAGGTTGGACATGAGCTATGCACTTATGGCATGCATGAAAGGCTGGACATGAGCCATGCATAGAAAGCCAGCTGTATCCTCACTTCAGCAAAAGAAGAGTGGCCAGCAGGTAGAGGGATGTGATTTTCTGCCTATACTTGGCCTTTGCGAGACCCCGCCTGGAGTGCTCTGTCCAGGTCTGAGGTCCTTCACACAGGAAAGATATGAAACTGTTGGAGTGAGTCCAGAGGAGGCCACAAGGATGACTGAAGAGGTGGAGTACCTCTCTTATGGAGACAGGCTGGGAGAGCTGGTATGTGTCAGCCTGGAGAAGGTTTCAAGGAGACCTCATTGCTGCCTTCCAGGACCTTAAGGAGGCTTATAGAAATTAAGAATAAAGACTGTGAGAGCATGTAGAGACAGGACAAGGGACAATGGTTTTTAGGTGGAAGAAAGTAGTTTAGATTAGATGTTAGGAAGAAATTCTTTACTCAGAGGGTGCTCAAGCACTGGAACAGGTTTTCTATAGAGGTTGTGGGTGCTCCATTCCTGGAAATATTCAAGACTAGTTTGGATGGGGCCCTGAGAAACTGGATCTAGTGGAATGTGTCCCTGCCTGTGACAAGAGGTTGGAGCTATATGATCTTGAAGTACTTTGCAGTCCTTCTATGATTCTATGCATCTATTATGAGGAGGAATATTTTGAGGATTCAGGTTAATACAATGGGCACATATTGCACTGTCCCTCTTCATAGAACATACTCTCACATTAATTAACTTCCTTGACAGTTCCTATAAAATTTGGAGATGAAAGTAATATATTAATTGATGACTAGTTTTTTTTACTCCCACAAGGGAGTGACAGGACATTATTTCCTACACTATAAATTTGTGGTCTCAGTTCAACAGTTTACCTATCTTAATTTCATCATTCTGCCCTTTAATTCTTACTAGTCCTGCCAGGATCACTCTGGAGCCAAAAAACTGATATGTTGAACACTTTTTGTTACAATACTATTGATTTTGATTAAATGCGCAAGATACTGAGGCTAAAGGTTTGATTTAATTTTCTGCCTTTTTTTTTTTTTTTCCAAAATCAACCTCCCTGATAAAACAGCTTTTGGATGTTTTAGTGGACTCAAGTTTTCTAATTTAACTGTGGTTTTTTTCTGTCTCCTTTGATGTTTCCCCTGTGAGGGCAATTACAGGTTATACAGGACAACACTGGCTGTAGCTTTTCCAGCATTTTCCTAGCCAGTAATTGCCTCATTCTCACTTTGGCAAGCAGGTGAGCAGGTCTGAACGCTGCTCTACCTGCACAGCTCTGGCAGGGAAGGGTTTTAATGCCAACAAAAAGAGTAGGTGGGGAAAATGTGTGAGATAGCAGTGAACACAGCATACTTGCTGTGAATCAGCAGGTGTGTGCCAGCCACATCTCTAAGCCCTTGCACTTTATATGGAAGTGTCTTTGCTGTCACATCACTGACACCCTCCTCCTCCTCTGGCAAAAAAATTGTTCCTGTCAACCCTTCACAAGAAAAATCATAGGGGACATCCACCATTCAGAAACTGAAAAAGGATCTGGAAGTTACTCCTGAAGAACCAACCCCCCCTCTCCCCGCCCCCAACAAATGTAGCTTTTAATGTTGAAAAAGAAGCAGAAGTATTGGAGAAGACCAAAGATGTTCTGTGACCTAAATGAAGGATGTCCCTTTTGCAGATAATTCTGTGTGAAAATGTCTGCACCCTATGTTGTGATCCAGCCTAAAAATCAAACAGAAGAATTTCTATCAGAGAAGTCCGTAACCAAGCAGTCCAAGAGTCAGCATTTCATAGATTTAAAGGTCAGTAGGGACCATTATCTCATTTAGGACGACATCCGGTAAAGCACACAGGCTGTAGGCTTCATCCAATTACCTCTGCATCAGCCTATAGCTTTTATATGCCTGTGGCACATTTCACTCTGGAGAAATGGTTTTCCCTGTCAGCCAGCTTCACCACTGAAAGCATGTGGTTTCTTAGGCATTTGTATGCAAATCTGCTGGAAATGCAGCAGTTTGCAGCAGGTCACATCCCCTCTGAGATTGCAGCGCAATTTGCAGGTCACACAGCTCTGGCGTCTGCAGTGTAGTGAGTGCTGAATGAGCAGGGAACAGTGACAAGAGGGAGGTGACTGTTTTTCATGGTGACACTGGGATGAGGCTCACTTGGACACAGCTGTATCTCTCAGAGGAAAACATCATCTGAGTAATAAATTACAAGTCGTAGTTTGGTCTTTATAGTGGTATTTTCAGAGTTTTGACACGCCTTGTTTCTTTCTCTGTGTCAGACAAAAAATGCTCATGAGACAGCGAATAGATTTCTAAACAAAGGACACACTAGTTTTTCAATTATTTCTTCTATCTAACAATTTTCTTTCAATATTTTCACATTTAAGGAGAAGTATGGTTGTGTTTTCTGATTTAAACAGCTGATAGTGATCTCAAACTCAACTAAGAAACAGACATGTTTTAAAAGTCTTTTGAAACAAAGATGGTTAGAATTTGTTGTCTTTTTGTGCTTTGTCTATTTTCAATGTAGTTAAGAATAAAATTCTATTTCACATGAAAACTAATGATAAATTGTTAATCTTGGTTAATTCTTCCTAAACAAAGTGATGTTTTTATTTCATGTATATATTTAGAAAAAGACAAATAACTACAACAGTTTAAGTATACTTCCATTTATGCAAAAAAAGTCTGTTTTGTGTCTGTTGAAATACAAGTTCTGTACCAAAAGGTTGTGATTCCTCAGGTAATGTTAACAGTAACAATAAACCAAGAAATTTGCCGAAAAGTCCTGTCTGGGGTGCAGAAATAGAACTGAGTATCATAAAGGCATTCACATCACACTAGAACAAGTGCACAGGTCCAGGGATCACCGGAGGAAGGATCATTCAAAGTCCATGCACAGATTTTAGGATTGGGTGCCATCCCTACCTACAAACTCCCTGTGACATATCTGATCACAGCTACTCATCCCTGGTAAGACCTTCTATGCTCTACCTAGCCCTCAACAGACAGCTCTGCTGCCAGGGACTCACTCCCTGGCACAAGAAAACTCCAGCCCCTCCTGGTCAGGCTGGAGTTTTCTGAAGTGTTCTATGGCTAAGACATCGCTGGCTGCTGTATACCAGTGCTTGCCAGAAAATGTGCCAGACTCCGTACTAGCTCTAGTGGAAAGATTTGGAAAAAAGTACAGAAAAAGAGGTGAAATGAATGAGTACACAGCAGAGATTTTCAAGGAAGTCTGTCTCCCAAGGACAAATTTAGGATGTTTCTGTGGACTGGACCAGGAGGGTAGAAATGAGTTTGAAGGAAATGGATGCTGAACAGAATTAAACGCTTGGAGACGTAGCTCTTCCCAAGCTGGAAATCCCAACCCCGGCTCTGCCCCTTCTACCTAAGGAGCAACAGTCCTGAGACAGCAGTCTCAATCATTCCCTCACCCTCTCTGGAGCTTGGAGCTCTTCTGTGGTTTTGTGCTTGTGTGAGCAGTGCGTTGGATGAGCACACTCCATTCATGCTTGCTAGACTTCAGCACTATGTGCAGCTCCCTCTGTCATTCAGCACATACATCCTCTCTGCACTTTCCTCTTGGAAAGCAAGTCTGGTCTCGTTAAGCTCTGCTGTCCCAAGGCAGCCTCATTGTTTACATCAGAGCAGCAAATCTACCAAGGAGGCCAATTAATTGAGATGTGTCTGTGGCCAGTTTGAAGCATCGAGCAAAATTCTTAATAAAGAATAATAGGGGATGGTGCAGGCCACAGAGATTATTTGGTTTCCAGGAAACAGCCTGCAACTGGGAAACCAATATGTTCAGTGCTGGGTGCCAAATTGCCAGCACAATCCTCCTGTTCCGTCCTGCAGCAGCTAGCAATCGGCCTCTGGTGAGCTCAGCCGGCCTGAAAAGCAGTGGGAGGAGCTGCTGTGAGCTCCCCTACCTTGTCACATTTCCAGTAATATGTCAGAGCAGTTGACCCCTGGATGACTCAGCCACATCTCATAAGGGAAATGCCTGGCAAGAAGATCATGCTGGAGGAAAGGTTTTAACAGCTGGGAGAAGAAGCCCCGTCATTGTGGCAGAAGAGGAAAGTAAGACAGCATGAAAGCAAGACAGCCTACCTGGACACCAGCATGCAAGGGTCAGGAGAAAATGGATGCCCCTATTGATGGTGGACTGAAGTTTTTGTTGGTCAAAGTCATCACAAAAGCCAGAGGGATCAAGCTCTGGATATGCTACCCTGTAAATGTGAAGTGTTAGGTACTTACATACATGTTTACTTGCAAGGATTTCAGATTATGATTTCAGAAATCATTGGCTATCTCACCAGGAAGATCCATCTGCTATGTTGCTGCTTCACGGGATGAAAGACATCAAGTGACTTCTTTGATGAGAGAGTGTGTGCGCTGCTTTAGCCTCCAGAGCTAATAATTTAGCAGTAATGGGGGTGAAACATGCTAGGGACTCCAATCTCTTCATGTCTTTTCCTGGATGGGGCACATGGTCTGTCAGAGATGAAAAGGCAGCACTGGGAGAAGAACTACTCCTGTTACAGCTGGCAGTGACTGGGCCATGGACTGTTGCCTGTAGCTATGGAGCCCATGTTCCCATGGCTTCATGTCCCATAGCTAAAGCACGCCCATTTGACACAGTGTCCCAACACTTCACTGTTTCTTACACAGATACCCTCTATCATCAGCTTTGGCCTTTTGTTTTCTTGATCATTTAGCTTGCAAACCATCCTGAGACCTGAGCAGAGACCAGAACAATGGTAATCCCACTTGTGAACAGTGAGACATACTCAGTGAACACGTGGGCTTTTCATTACATGTGCATATCTGTTTCCAAATATTTCAGTCCTCTGTGCCATCTCTGGTGCCCTTAGGGCACATCTTGAGTTGCTGAAGTTCTCACACAGCAAATAAAGATCCTAGCCAAAGGTCCAGACCCTCCAAGAATGAAACCAAAAGTACCAAACTCTTTAAAAGGGCAAGTATCATGTCAGTGTAAGTAGTAGTATTTTCTAAAAATAAGTCATGGTGGTTTAAACATCTATGCATACATATTGTTTATATATATAAGCTCTCTTATAAGCTCTCTTAAACTCCTCAGGTGGGAGAAAATTCTCCTGTCCCGAAATGTAGCTCACTTAACTAGGCTTACTGATAGCAGGATTCTACAAAAGTAACAAGCATAACAAAACCTCTCTCTGAATGTTTGGATTTCAGTGGCCCTGAAAAATGTCTTATTTAACAGCAGTCTATATGCTGCTCTAGCATCTGTTTGGAGATAGTTGGAGGTTTTTAATGTCTCTGAGTAAAAAACCAAGTGCCCTTAACCATGGTGCAGATGTGTTCCATTCCAAGGTCTTCAAAACTCCCATATGGCACAAGACCTGTCCATTTCTCAGAGCAGTGTCATGATTTGTTAGCCATTTGTTAGACAGCTCACACCTGACTTTTTGGGGTGATTGGAACACAGACCACAGGAAAAATATTAGGAATGCAGAAAAGAAAAAACCAATTTCCTTAATACTAGCCATTTACATCTTATTAGTGCTGAATAGTTCTAAAGAGTTAGTGCTGAAGAGTTCCAAAAGACTTACATCTGTGTTTAATTTTCTAATCAGAAGTAATTGCACTGGGATTAATGGGATTGTTGACAGGATTCTGCTTACAAATGCATACATAACTTTGAAGGAACAGTATCATTAACTGTATAATCACCAGAGGTACAATCCACATGTTGTAAATTTGTGCATTTGTCTTCCTCATCCCAGACAGACATACCTAAGTGTCATTGTTTGTTCAGGCAATGAAATCTTGTATTTCTCTGTGCAGAAGTTCAGACAATATAAAAGACTGTGTTTATCCCCTTGATCTTCTCTAGGATTTCCCCTGTGACTCACTCCATGCTTCTGAAAAGTTTGTAGTTTAATCCCAAATGTTATTTCTGTCACTCTTCTGGGATTAAACATTTCCATTTACCTTTCCCTTCAGTCATGAGTTATAGAGTAGGTGGCCCATAAAGACTGTTTATCTCTTCACAGTGTTTGAAGGCTTTAATTTCTATTTTCTTCCACAGTTGAAAGAGAGAAACCATTGTTGCTTTGCAACCATTTAAGCCTCTAATGTCACATCAGAAGGATACACTGCTCAGTAGAAGCAGTGATAAATTCATACCCAACAGCCTCATATTACCCAAAGGTTCATCTATGTGTCCCATGTTTGTTGTTTTTTGATAATCATGGCCTGGATTGGAATGGACCTGAAATATCATCTAGTGCCAACATCCCTGCCATGGACAGGGAGACCTTTTTTTAGGCCAGTCTTCTCAACATTTTATCAAGCTGACCCTGCACACTGATGGGAGGGGTGATGCCGGGGGAGGGGGTAGTGATGGGCATCCACAGTCTCCCTGGGCAACCTGGTCCAGTGTCTCACCACCTTCATGGTGAAGAATTTGTTCCTAAATCTAGCCTAAATTTCCTTTCTTTCAGTTTGTACCCATTACTCCTTGCCCTATCACTACAATTTCTGACAGAATGTTCTTCCCTGACATCCTTGTAGGACCCTTCAGATATCAGAGGTTGCTATGAGGTCTCGATACAGCTTTCTCCTTCCCAGGATGAACAGACCCAACAGAGGGGCAGAATCCCCTCCCTCCCCTGCTGCCCACACTGCTCTGGATGCAGCCCAGGGTCCCATTGCATTCCTGGGCTGTGAGTGCTCATGGCTGGGTCATGTTAAAGTTTTCTTCAGTCATCACCCCCAAGTTCTCCTCAGCGCTGCTTTCAATCTCCACTCAACATGTGGCTGTGTCTGGGATTGCCACAACCCAGGGACAGGACCCTGCACTTTGCCTTGTTGGACTTCATGGGGTTTGCACAGACACACCTCTCCAGCCTGTCCAGGCCCCTCTGGATGGTATCACTTCCCTCCAGTGTGCTGACTGCTCCACAGAGCTTGGTGCTGGTGTCAAACTTGCTGAGGGTGCCCTTGATCCCCCCTGTCCATGTCACAGACAGAGGTGTTCAGCAGTATTGGTCCCAGAACTGACCCCAGAGAGACACCACTGGTCACTGGTCTCCAGGTGGACAGTGAGCTGATAACAGCAGCTCTGTGTGTGTGGCCATACAGGCAGTTTTCTTTATCCATGGAGTGGTGCCCATTGTACCCAGGCCTCTGCAGTCCTTCTTAATGCTTCCCAGACTGCTGTTCGTACATATTTCACCGGCAACCACAAGGCACACTACTTACTAGTGGATAATAATCCTTGGGTTTAACTACACTTGAGACTGTCTCAGTGCATCGCTGATCTGGACTCTCAGAAGACAACACATCTCCCTTGAAAGCAGGTCAGGTGTAATATCAAAGATTAGTTATATTTCCGTGTATTTCTTCTCAACAACAAATTGGTAACAGAAAACTGCATTAATACTGCAGTGCTTCCTAATGCTCTGGCTTTGCAGAGCAGAATTGCCTGCATTATCACACTAATGTAATATAATGGAGGAGCATTAGAAATGCTCCAGAGATCCAAACTGATAGTCAGTCTAGTCCAGGGACTGCCTAGAGCAGTGGCTGGCAACCAAATGTTTTGGAGTAAGCAATAAAACATGTGTAATGTTCCTTTTGTCGCAAGACTCTTCAGCACAAGGGAACTCCTGTCCTAAGCCCTGCTGCAGATCATTATATTCCCCAAACAACAAGGCTAAGTACCTCACAGAAAAGTTATCCTAAGCAGTGTAATTATAAATGCAGATTGTATATAATGCCATTTAAGACATCTAATCCCTTTCTGGAAGTCTTACTGACAAATCTGCTTCTCTGCATGGCAGCACAAATTTAATTAGTCTCTGTTCAAGGGAAATTCCTCATCAGCCCGTGGTTGTTTTCTTTTTGACTCCTCCACCTGCCCTCTTCTCCCAGGGTGCGCAGGTAAATACCCATGGGTGCACAGCTTGCTTTTTCCCTTGCAGAATGAATCTCAAGGCTTTCATCCTGGAGATGCACACTCAGAACACATTCCCTGTGAGATTTGCATCCAGTGCCCCATCCAACCTCTTCAATGTTCCTTTCAATATTTTCAGAAGAAAAGTGGCTATTCAGGAGTTGCACACCTTCTCCTCCCACTGGGGCACACCCATTTTCCTGAGACTCTTTTCCTGAATTCCCCCTGGAGAAAAGCAGGTCTGGAGCAGATCCTTGGCAAGACCTGAGGACACCTGTCTGAAGGAGAGGCTTCTTGCTGGAAGGAAGCGAGGTCACGCAGTGGGGCAGGTGGGGAGCATGGCGGAAATGGGCTGCTGATGTGGGAAGGGAGGATAACAGGCTGTATTTGAAGAGCAGGTTGCTCAGCATCTGGGGCTTTTTTAGACAGGTAGCTTGAAAGTGTAAATTGTCTTTTTGATAAGCCTTGCTTTTATCAATTTTCCGCAAAGCTGTCCCCCACGCAGCCCCTTTTAAAATTAATTTTTTAAGTGTAATAAAAATAATTTTATCAAAATGCAACATCTCAGCAAAGGCTCCGATTTTTCACCTCAGTGTTGCCATTTTGCATATCATAATGCCATTCCAGTGAATGAAATTCATCATACCAAAAGCTCCAGCTTGGAAGAAACAAAATACCTCAATAATTTTCATAAAACCTCACATGTTCCTGTGGAATATTTCAATCTAATCAAAAGAGCATTTGCTGGATGGACAGGTGTCCAGTCAGAGCATTTCAACCAGCTCTGATAAGATACTTAGCAAGTAGCTTCCAACACACCCTAGAGAATTGGGCACTCAAGGCTCAATGCAACTTCAAAGAGGTTCTTGCTCCAAAACTGCTTGGTATTGATTTGTGTTAATACACTTCTTCCACTTAACACCAAAATAGTACAACAGATAAACAAAAAGCAATCAAGAAATTGAGGGAAAGAGTCTGAAATATCATCAGGGATTGGAGCTTCTCCACCCGAAGCAGAGCTGGCTGCTGTAACATATTTGGCCACATGGCTGCAAGAGCATGAAGGAAGAAAACAGCACTCAGCAGACAGCAGCACCAAAAAGAAATCATGGGAATTGGTAGTTATACTGGTTGGGAAAGTCTCAGTGAGGGACTCAGTGAGCCCTACCGTGAGCTCTTCTGGTGGCCAGGGAACTTTCACAAAAGACGTTGGAATGAGGAAACTATGAAACTGTCAAGACTCTGACAAAGCCCTGTAACATTGGAGCTCTCCCCTTCTAAACTGACATCCTCATGCAATGGACCTGAAGCCACTAAGCTGAGTGAACAAGGAAGGAGCCCACTGTTTGCACCTGAGGCTACGTGTCTGGGGCAGTTTATTTCATTTCTCATAACGCTCTATTTCTATACTCTTGCCATCTTATTTCTTTTTCTATCCCTCATCTTGAAGATTGTTCTGTACAGAGCTAAAAACTAAATGTATTCCAAAACACACTGTTAATTACATATAAGACCTTTGACTGCTCCAAGCAACACATGGGATTTAAATATATACTGTCATTCCCCTGTGGATTAGCAACACTTTTAAATCTGTCTCGAAATCAATATTTTGCATCAGTGACTAGAGAAAATTAGTCTGGAGCTGAAATTGAAACCTGCAGCTATCTTCATCACATCCTCACAGCTCCATCCCTCTAGGAGACTATGCCATCTGGTACATTGAGATCAGGCAACCAAATTGAGTTGAGAAGCTTTGGGTGCTAAGAATTCTTCCGTTCAGACTTTTACTGATATTAGCAATAGACCTTACACTTCATTAATTGCTGTAAAACCTTTCATGCATGCTCTTTCACACATCAGAACTTCTCAGGGAATCCGAAATGCCTTTGCACCCTGTTTCTGAGTTTGCCTCCCAAAAACGAAATTTTCCCACAGAAAGTAGCTCATCTGTAGTAGCTGCTAATGTCAAGTGAAGGTAGTACCTGAAATAAATTTCCTCAATGTGACCTTTCTGCAAGTCCACAGAGCACAGGCCCCAGAAGCATTTTAATTCTCAGTCAGGGAGATGCTGTGCCTGTTACGAGCCCTGTTACACCTCCATCTTCATTTGATCTGCTGCAGGCCACGTGTAGCTGGTAAGTTAGCTTGCCTCACTCTGCAGGAACACATGTAGCTTTCAATGAAACAATGATCCACTATTCCAGCAATTACTCTACCTGACAATCATTTCCATCCTCTTTTGTCTTTGCAGTTCTTGGATTTAGAAGGATTTTTCCCTCTAGTACTGTTTGCAAATAAAAACCCAATACTGTAGTATTGTTTTATTATTTGCAAACTTCTCTTTTCCAAGCTTTTAAATTTACGTACTTCTGAGCATTTTCCCCATACAAAAGCTGATTTCAGGCCAGCAAATTTTGAACTTCCAATTGTACTTTGTTATCTTGGATGGTCCCCTGTCAGTGTATCAGCAACCACAGGATGAAAACAACTGCTTTTAAAGAGATCAACATCCCATCCTTCTCCCTCTAAATAAACCAAGGTGCTTGAAGCTGTTACTTTAAGGCAGCATTTTCAGACCTTGCACCACTTATATATCTGTATTCTGAGTCCTCTGCTGTCCCATTTCATGTCGTTGCCTCCTCCAGCATCCTCCTCCTTGTACCAGTGATGCCCAGCTGACACAGTGGGGTAGGGGTGGTGCCACCACAGCTGAGGCCAACAGTCTGTACCTCCCTGTCTCTGCTCCTTGTTCACAGCCCCTGTACAGAGCGACTGGGCTAACCCTTACAGCTGGAGCCTCTCACCTAAAATTCACATTAAGGAAGCCTGCCAGAGGCACTTCTTTCCAAAACTGTCCTTTCCCTCACCAGAAGTTGCTTCTTACTGATTTTTACCATTAGCCAAACACAAAGGACTACATAACGGGCAGTACACAATTCAGTAATCTGGATTTCCCTGAGGAATGCTTCCTTAGCCATTCATTATTCCATGTATTCCTGTTTCTTCTGCAAATTTTATCAGCAATGATTTTCCTGTTTCCTTCCAGATTATTGATTAAAATATTGAACAGCCCTTGGACTGAAATCCGTCCTTCAGGGATACAACTAATATCATCTGCATTCACACACTGGTCCACTTGAACAATTACCTTTTGAGATCTATTTTTTGGTCCATTTTTAATCCATTTAACAGGACA
This sequence comes from Ammospiza nelsoni, assembly GCF_027579445.1. Taxonomy (NCBI): domain Eukaryota; kingdom Metazoa; phylum Chordata; class Aves; order Passeriformes; family Passerellidae; genus Ammospiza; species Ammospiza nelsoni. The sequence goes on from NC_080669.1 coordinate 25,139,739, forward strand.
TTGATTCCTAGACCATGCTTATTTTAAGGAAGAGGTACTTTAGAACACAATGGAAACCTTATTCATTTGGGAAAGTGCATTCATTCTGGTCCTGGCAGCCTGGGGAATTGATGTTGACCATGGTGCTGACAACATAGCATTTCTTTGTGGGTTTTTTCCCCACTATTTCCTACCACAGTTTTTTGCTGTCCAGGAAAAGAGAGGTATGAAAATCACTGCTGTATTTCAGAGATGCTGTGCTTTACATCTTCTTCAAACCCCTGTTCTACAGAGGAACTTGCCTTCTTACTGGTAGGGGTTGTTGATTACCACTAGGGAGCAGCGTTTTATCCCTGGAGTCCAGAATTACGGCCAGAGAGTTTCAGGGCTATACCCAAATCTCTTTGTTTTTAAAAGGATGCTGGGAGGAAAATGTGTTATTCTACAGTTTGGTGCTTTTGAGATCATCCAGTTTTTCTTGACTGAGAAAATCTTTACGAACGCTATGTATGAGATAGCAGGCCAGTACACCTCTTACCAACAAATTATTTGTCTTTAGCTGCACTTAACTCCGGTTATGATCTTCATGCAGACAGAATTAGTTTTGTTGTGCTGTGGATAGGTCCTTTTTGGAGAGAAGGCAATTGAAATGGAATATTCCAAGCATGCTGAGGATCCAGGAAAAGCTTTCATTCTGAAAAAAAAGATTGGAAGGATATCTACTTTTAAGATTTGAGACACACAGAGTTTGTGTATGTAGGTTTTTGTAGTATTTGTAACCAAAACAAGCCCCAGCACCCAGGCAGCTGCGTAACAGAGAGCCTGTCCTGACCCTGTCAGAGAAATCAACCACAAATGGAAACCAAGTAACCTGTCTAAACCCAGGAAATAATTAATGGAATAGTAGCAAAGAAAATTCATTTTCCTCTCCAGGAATGCCTGCAAGGCACAGGAGCACAAGAGATGTAGCTGTCCATAGCTCATGCCATTGCTTGCCAGGTGGGGGGATCACTCCCCAGCTCTCACATGCTGACCCCTTACCCCAGAGACTGGTCTGGGCCTAATCAGTGGGAAAGAGGAGTTTATCCTGACATTTCTTGGACATGTCAGGGCAGTCCAATGCAGCTTTAGTCCTGCACTGCAGCTGTGAAAGGGATGAATCCAACTGAAAAATGAGAGAAATGGAGGGCACATATTGCACAAAGGACAATAGGTATCCCCACAGAGAGCAAGTTGCAGGCAGTTACAGTGCCTGCGTGTAAATAGCATGTGTCTGCTCAGGATATTGGAGAGGACTGCATGGAAACCTGCTTGGCAGATGATGCAAAGGTAGTAAACTGCTCCCTGTGTCTAGACAGGCCTTTTAGGGACTGCTGGAAAGGAGGTGATATTGATAGACAGTCAGTTGTGGTTGAAAAAGGGGTGGGAAAGAAAGCAGATTCTTTATGTGAAGTTTATGGCTTTAGACAGCATCATCTTTGGAAGTCCATTGGCCTATTCAAGGCCTGTCAGAGATGTGGAAAAGCAAAGCCTTAATGAATAGCTGAGCAGATGACAAATGGAAGGTGTGAGGGGGAGATATTCAGTTTCATCATAAACATTCAAATAATTGACTTTTGGCGTGGAATGTCTTCAGGTAATCCAGCATGGAAGTGGGCTGAGATGTCAAACAGCAAATCAGAAAATCAAAAAGCAGAAAAAGCAATGAAGTACAACAAAGATACTCTTTGGAATGTTGTGTCTGTAAGGGTGAAATGAGAGAAACTGCACCCTCAGAAAAAGAAGAGTGCAGTAGAAACTCATGGAAAAGAAAAGGAAAGGGGAAGGAGAAGATATCAATTCTCATTTAAGCAGACAATGGGCAATAGGAAATAAAATCATAGCATATAGATGCGTACATACATACACATATATAAATATACGTACATATGGTTGTCAAATATTGGTCATCCTAGAAATGTGTGGGACCTGAAAACATGGTTTTAAATGAAACTACTAATAAACAGACTGTAGCAGAAACTTAGTGATAATTAATAGAGTTCTGAAATGTCACAGCAGGTGACTATTCGCTGCTAGCAACATGCAAGACTCAGCTCAAAAGAGAAAGGCTGATAGGATTGAACAGCAGGGTAAAGATGCTATCAGGAAAAGGAAATAAGAGTTCCAATTGGGACCAAATGAGGACAGCAGGAATTCTTCTGGTTAGTCAGTTGTGAGCAGGCAGAACAAAAACCTTAGAGAAGCAACATGCCAAGGGCATATCATGTTACTCCACTCATCAGGAGAAGGATGCTCTTCACAGGCTGTGTAAAAGCTGTAGATGGTTGCAGAGGTCAAGGTGAGAAGATAAGGTCACAGCAGAAAACCAAATACATTCTTCGTGCCTGCATTAATTCAGAATGAGCTCTCTAAGGTTCACGGTTCATTTTCAGGCATATCTTTTGGAATATGCTCAAGGATTTGTATCTAAATAAACCTATAGAATAACCTCTTAAAATAAAGAACGAAAAAGTCTCCATGAATCTTGCCATTCATCCAAAACTTCAAAAGGAGCCCAAGTATGAAATTCCCACATCAGTTACTATGGTGTGAGAGCTACCATTTACAGCAGCCCCAGCGGAGGAATGGTGGGTGGCAGGTAAGGTATGTTTTAAAGACCTGTGGAAACAGATGTTGTGGGCCGTGCAGGTTAGAAATTCTGATGTCCATGCTGAGCAATACAAGGTAGAATTTATTGACATAACCAATAAGAGGAGCGTACTCGGTTTTTGTGGAAGGAAGTAATGTTTCACTTATTTGTGAGGGTTATTTTGGAGAACAACTGAATTTGTTTGTGAGAAAGATCCAGGTTTTCTTAGGACCTAAGGACTCTGCTTGACTGTATTTGTTGCATCCATACATTCTGTGATTCTCTACAGAATTTTGGAGACCTGAAGCTCTGATAGGCTACCAGCAAAAATGTATTGCCTAGGTAAAGAACAGGATAAAATAAAGGAAAAAAGTAAACGAATAAAAAGTCATAATTTACAGCATACAGATTGTAAATGAAACAGATCCAGACAGAAATGCATGTTGCACAGCTTGTTTACAGATGATTTTTAGAAGGGGCAGTTGCCTAATGAGGCAATCAACTTTGGCAAGCAAAGTTGGGGTAGTGAAACAAGTGGTACCGAGAAGGATTGTCAAAAAATCATAAGAAGCAAAATAACATAAGAAAAAGTTTTAGATTAAACTCTGGTATTTAATTCAAAGCAGTTACCATGTGGCAACAGCAGTGTCAATGCTGCATATAAAGTGATGAATTGTGAATTATACATTTTCCCTAAAAACCAGATTATTGTATTACTGTGGGTTGGTCTGCAGAAACATTTGCTCAGTAAATAGTAAAAATACAAAAAGGAACTAATCTAAAAGTTAGTAGATGGGAAGACAACAGAACAGGCTATATTACTATGTTAATCCATAAGGCCTGAGATATCCATATCCTGAACACCGACTCAAATTCATTCATCACAGAATTTCGTGCAGCCAAAGGAGCACCATAGGAATGACTGGGGTGTGGAGAGGCTGCAGCATGCAGGGTGATTAAATATAAGCAGGGTGCTTCTTCCTGAGAGTGAATATGCTGGAGCTCATGCTCACCATGACGTGTGATGTCCAAACCCCAGGGAAGCAGAGCTGCAGAGCTGGGAATGGATTCCATGAGAGGGAAATGTGTTTGGGATTTCTGAGCTGCCAGAACTTGTTTTGAATCTAAACTTTATTGTTGCAGAAGTTTGAGTTATTCGGCTCTGTATGGAGAACAGAGATGAGGGCAATGAAAGATTAGTGAAATAAGTTTTAAGGAATATACCTCCAGCTGCTGAAGAAAAACTATTCCCTGAAAGCCAACATGCACTGTTGCAGGACACACTCATTTCTCAGGAAATACAGTTCTGAGACTGACACATTCTTCAGCAGAGTTTTCTTATAAACTTTTCCTTTATTCTGAACAAGCACCAGGGCTGATATACAAAGGCCTTGAATGAATTGTGCTGAACTGCCAGATCTCACACTCATTACCATCTGAGGGGCAGCATTTGGAAGTGGCCTCTCACTGTGCCAGATGCTGCACAGCCGTAGAAAAGAAGGGCAGCCTCGCATTGCTCTACAGCAATTTCTCCTTGTTGTGGGTATCGAGGAGGCCAAGATGCTAAACATGAGTGACATTAAGGATGGGTACTGTCAAGAGTGAAGGAAGCCATTTACAATAATGAAATCACAGGCCCTCATTTTTGAAATTCATGAAATGTTTAACAATAAAGTTGCCCATGCAGCCCACAAATAATGTTTTCTACAGCCCTCTCTCCATATGTCCCCCCCCAGCCTCTTCCACCCTCTTATCCCCCAGTTCTCTTCTTTTTGAATTATTCAGTACAACTAAATGATCTTTTCTCTTTGCAGCAGGGTAGTCCTCATCCACATCACCCTAACTTTTCCACAAAACCTATCTTCTACTTCATCCACCTCAGTTTTGACTATGCCATGAAGCCCCTTGGATTGCCAGGTATCCTAACTGAGAAACACTTTATTTAGGGGTGCCTGAAATTCATGGCTTCCTCTTATTACTTCTGGACCTTCTGCTTTAGCACTCCTCAGTTTCATGTTTCTTTAACTAGATTGCTTTACCCCTGCACTCTTTTCCCATCATTAAAGCACCATGCTTATGTTATGAATCAATTCAGCTTTTGAAAGTAGAAGCAGCATTTCAATCTGAGTGTGTGAAAAATCCATAATGTGAAATAGAAAGGCCCTTTTTTCTGATGGTGTGAGCAATAAGAAAAATTGCAAAGTTCAGAAAAGAAAGAAATTGCAAAAGAGTAAGGAATTCTTTAAAAATTTGAAATTTTAGGACAAACACTCACGATGCAAAACCCACCAATGTGTTCCAAATATTTTTGTGCTAGCACAATTTGGATCTAGTGCTGTTTGTATGCCTGGTATCACTGCTGGACATGGAAAAGACTGTTGGGAGGGTGTTCCTGATGTTCACATAAACTTGCAAGATTATCAGTGTTAGGCTGGAGCTGGCCTGAATTTATTACTGATGCTAATTTTCATCAGGTGGACCACGGAATTATAGTATCATTTCAGCGTAATATTATTTGTACACACACACACACATTTACATATATGCAGTATAATACAATTTTATAATTAAAACCCCATTATTGTCCTTAATACATAGAGGAGCGCTGGACAAACTTCAAGAAGGAAATCTTGAAGGCACAGAAACAGGCTGTTCCTATGTGACAAAAGATTAGCCATTGGGGAGGAAGACTGGACTGGCTGAACAGGGAGCTTTTGTAGAGCTCATGGAAAAAGAGGGTTTATGACTTTTATGAAGAAGGGGCAGGGAAGAGTGAAAAAATGTTGTTAAGTCATGTAAAGAGAAAATTAGAAAGGCAAAAGCTCAACTAGAACTCAATCTGGTCACTGCTGCAAAAGATAATAAAAAGTGTTTTTTAATAGATCAGCAACAAAAGGAGTGTCAAGGACATCTCCACCCTTCTTGGACACAAAGAGGGGAATATTGTAGCTAAGGATAAGAAAAAGACTGAGGTACTTTGCCTTGGTCTTTAACAATAAGACATCCCTAGAGCAACCATTCCCCTCGGCTGCAGAGTAGTGGCTGAGAGTAGAGAGGGATAGGGAGCAGGATAGACCCCCTGCAATCCAGGAAAGAGCTGTTAGTGAACTGCTGGTAAGGCTGGACATCAGGAGGAATTTCTTCACGGAAAGGGTTATTAAGCACTGGGATGGACTAGCCAGGGAGGTGGTGGAGTCACCACCCCTGGAATGTTCAAGAAGCGCCTGCGTGTGGCAGACAGTGCCGTGGTCCGGTTGACAAGGTGGTGATTGGCCAAAGGTTGGACTCAATGATTTTGGTGGTCTTTTCCAACCTAAATGACCCTGTGATTGTAGCACCTTGAGGTTGGCAAGGCGTTTAAAATCATCAAGGGAAACCATGTACTCAACACCTCCAAGTCTATCACCAAACTATGTCCCTGAGTGCCACACTTCCAGGTCTTTTAATGACTCCACAGCCTATTCCAATGCTTAAGAATCTTTTTGCTGAAGAAATTTCTCCTACTATCCAGTCAAAACCCTAGTGCAACTTGAGGCCATTTCCTCTTGTCCTACTGCTTTTGAATTACAAGAGATTGACCCCAATGATGCTGTAACCTCCCTTCTGGCACCTGTAGAGAGTGATAAGGTTTTCCCGGAACCTCCTTTTCTCCAGGCTAAACAACTCCAGTTCCTTCAGCTGTCCCTCAGTCTCATAAGACTCGTGCTCTAGACCCTTCACCTTTTTTTGCTCTTCTCTGGACATGACCATCATGTCTTCAGCAGCACTTTGTTCTGACTTTAAACAGCCATGTCTTATGTTTCATTCAGTCTGCCAAATGGAAAGAGGCAATGTATAAACAGTAGCAGGAGAGGTTTAACAATCAAAACAATCTCAGCAAACGGGAGAAGCTCTTCACCGAATACTAAGAAGCCATACTTGAGTTGCACAGAGGGAATGGGCAAGTCCTGTCTCAAAGCCAGGTCTCCATAAGGGATCTGCATCTAAATAAAGGTTGTGTTACAGACTGACACCCTAAAAGACATTAATTCAGTTTAAAAAGGAGTGCCCAAGGTGGGAGGCCTTAAAAAGCTTCTTGGATTGGCACCTGACAGGGTATACAGGGCTAGAGCTGTGCTTGCTCTGAGGTGTGTGGCGACACAGTTGTGTGGACTGGCTGCACGACCAGTCTCTGAGGGGCCAGACTTACTGATAGCACAAATTCTTAGAATATGATCATAACTGCTATGACTCAGGATGAAAATGGCCAGAAAAATCCTCATGTGGAGTCTTGACCTTGTGTTTTCTGAGTATTTACATAAAGAAAGTGACTAAGGACTAAGTTGGAATCAATAGTGTTTCCCCTGTGCCTTCTCTCTATCCATAAACATACTGAAGAAAAGAAGGTATCAGAGGAAACCCGGAGAGATAAGAGCTATTTTCCCTTTACTCTAGTTGTTTTCACCAGACTGTGTAAGACTAGTCATGCAGCATGTGTGTTTTTCTTTTAGTTTTTGTGCTGTTCTGGGCTGCGACCTGTGCAAATGGAGGACATCACCTTTCCTCCCTTGGAAGCCAGAATTGCAGCTCTTCTCTTGGGACCCCAACTCCCAACATCTTCAGTCTCCCTACAGACCTATCTTTATGGACAGCATTCCATCCAGTCCGTGACCTTCCTTGCCATAGCGTGGGGAAGAGTCCAGCATTCAAAGGTCTCCAAAGAAAAAGAGGTAAAGCAGAAGTATGTTAAGTTTTGAAGAGGAGAAAAAAAGGCAAGGCAAGGGACTGAGGCAGTTTTCTTGCCGTGCCTTTCTCAGCCAGTAGACATCTGGGATAGGCCAAATCCCTTGTAAACAAAGGGACACAAAAACACCACACAAAGTCAGAGTTCAATCCGCTGTGAAAGCTCATAAATAACTTTCAGGTATTTTGTTTAGTAGGTAAACAAAATTCAGGAAGTCTGACTGTCTGTCTTCCCAGAGAGACTCATGAGATGGGAAAGTTGTAGGAAAAAGCCACTAAATTAATGAGAAAAACACAGCAAAACAAATTCATGAAGCAAGAAAAGGAAGTCTGGCACAAATAATAGTTTGGGTGTATCACCAGAATGACAAGGTTCAATTCCTCATCAGTTACAATTCCTCCACAAGGGTGTATTAGTATAGCACAAAATGCCATGGGTTAAAAGGGCTATGGATTCTTTATGGAAAACTCATCATTTAGGGTATGACCACACACAGTAAATTAGTTGAATGAGAGACAGTTCACATACCAGCCTCAGAATGGAGTTTGGAAAGGAAAAATAAGAATGAGAAACCCACTGTGTTTGAATTAAGTGGAGTAAATCCTCCACAATATAGGAACAGACACACTAGATAAATATGAAAGTTATCACCTTCTCTGGTAGCCTGGATTTCACATACATGTCTTGTTTCAGGAGGGATATGCACAGCAGACAACCATCTCATTAAAAATCTAATGACAAAAAAAAAAAAAAAGCCAGCTTGCTGGCCATTGTCTACCAGTTAATTCCTTGAGTATAACAAATGCAACTGAGATGTCCAGCCAGGAGATGGAAGAAAATCCAGTATCCAGTTATTACAGTGGTTGTTTTGGAGGGCATCCAATGTGCCAGCTGAAGTTCTCTGTCCTAGCTGAAGGAGACAAATAGTGCTGCAGTGGCCCTTTCTTGAGTTTGATCTCAAGAGATCCATGTCACTGAACACCTAGGAAAGGAATAGGGCAGCCTTTGACTCTTCACATCAGATGGAAGAGACTGAATTTTCCCAGACCCTTCCTTCCAGAGGGGGGTTAAGATGTTGGCACAACAAGTCTTATAGCCACGAACGAGCCCAGATATGTCTTGTTCACTTTTGGCCCATGAAACTCTGCCTGCAGTAACTGATAGGATGGCCAGACACCAGGTCAGGAGTTGGAATTGGTGATCCTTGTGTGTCCCTTCCAACTCAGCGTATTCTGTGATTCTGTGATATTTACTGGTGTTATGTACGGGCCAAGGTCATGCAATTTTTTGTGAACCTGAGATGGGCTGTCTGATAAAACAAATGGCCAGTACTTTGAATCAAACCTGGATAGTGATTTAGCATTTCAGGACCTTAGCATCTTCAGCATGCCCTTTGACATGCTTAGAAGAAAACCTAGAAATCAAATTTGGGCTACCTGTCCAAATGGCCCAGAGCCTGCTGACAGTTTCAGGTGGATTCATGTCACTGCACTGCTAAATAAGCCATATCCAGCCAATAGGAATTCACATAAGGCCAAAACTCTGGGCCAGTGGGGGGTCTTCCAGCTCCATGGCATATTTGACTGCTGAATTGACAAACCAGTCTTTGAAGGCCCAGTTGTGCCAAGCCATAGAGGCAATTCAGGCAGCAAACCTGAAAGCAGTATTTTGGAGAGTGTCTGTGCAGGGTCCCCCCCAGCAGAGTAACTCCCAGCCCATGAGCAGCAGGAGCTGCTGAGGAAAGGGGTTTTCTGCAGCTTGGCTTCTGCTGCTTACAACCCATCTCCCCTGCACTTCTAAGGGAACCAGTGTGATTGCTTCTGTTGTAGCAGCAGCAAAGACCAGGATCAAGGAATGTCCTAAAAATCCTTAAGCTGCTGTAGCTGACTCACTGTAATTCACCTGTCCTGGCTCTAAAAATATTTTTAAAAGCTTCCCCAGAGAAAATGGCTTATCCTGGGTTAACCTCAATTGATTGGTTTAGAGGGGCAAACCACAGAACTTAGTAAAAGCACTGACAGAGTTTTTACAAACAAATTTGCACAAAGGGTCAATTTCAGTTGACAATGGCTGCATACAGAAAAGGTCAAAGAACCAAACAAGAAAAGTGTCAGAACTTATTCACAAATCTAAGTATTTCTTTCATTCTGATAATTGCACTTGCCAGGTTCTATGTTTGTAGAGTCAAGAAAGAATTTAATTGCTCCATGAAAGGACAGATGGATTTCATGAAAGCTGGAAAAAAACAATTAAAACAGCCTCCTTATATTTTTGAGTTCCCAGTTTCAATGAAAGATCTTTTAAAATGAATCTGCAAACATTTTGATGGAAGTTGCACCATAGCATGATACATCTTTGTTTTCTTAAAAACTCACAGTTGTGCTATTGCAGATCACAGGCTGTCTTGAGAAAACTCCTGAGAAGTGGTGGAGCTTTAGATCACCACTGGCTACACGAGAGAGTGATGAGCTGATAGTCAAGGCAGAAAATTGTCATAAATCAATGGGAATACAGTTTCAGCTTTAATGCAGAGCAAGGCTCAAATCTCACCTGATTTGATCATTTTATAGCGACCTAGATGACTTAACTGCTCTTCCATCATCCTCTGTTAGCAGTCAGGGGAAAAAAAAAGGTTGTATGCCTGCAAGATTTGTGTTCTTAGCATGCTGTCACTCAAGTTCTCAATGGAAGTTTGCGATATTGCTAGGACCTTATAATTCCTTTTTGGGCTGAAACAGATATTTTTGTCTTTTGTCCCAAATGCCTAATTCAAGGTGACACCTCCATTTCCCACCAAGAGAGTTCCAGATGTGTCCTTCATCTTGGGACCACAGAGGCAGTGGGAACAGCTGGATTTCTGCATTTGTTTGCTCAGAGCGGTAATGAATTAGAGGAAAAAGGCAATTTGTCTGCTTGCTTTTCTTATCCTGGACAGGTGAATGAAGAGAATTAGGGTATTTAATTCCTCTCAGAAAGTCTATCAAACTAGCAGAACAACTAATGAAGGCATTTTTTTCACAACTCCAGTTCACTCTCCAAAGAAGATTCTACAGGATTTCACTCTACTAGACAGCACTGCTACTCTTCCCCACTTTGTCCCCATACACTACTTTGTCCCTACAGCTGGGCCTCAGCTGCCAGCTGGGAAGGTGACATTAGCCAATGAGGCAGACCAGGGGCCTCTGCTGAACTTAAATAACAGTCCTTTTTACAAAGGATTACCTACCCAAGTTTTGGCCTCCACAAAAAGTGGAAATATAATTCTCTGGTGAATACCTTCAATGACTATTATAGAACAGAGTGACTGATGGCAAGCAAGCTGCATGTTTTTATAGATCGATTCTTGACGAATATCAGATCAGGGTGTTTTTTGAGAAGGCAGTTCATCTTCATCAGAAGATCCATTTTCTGATACTTAAGGATTTTGACAAGTGAAAATAATTAAGAAAAGGGGAGAGATAAGCAAAAGTAAATTTCAGTGCTCTTAAAGGGCTCATGTCCACATTGCAAGAAATGCTATAAGTATTGAGAGTGAATGCAGAAATTTCTGAGTAAGGGTTTCTATTTATAATCTCTGCCATACCACTTTATGATTGGAACAAATCAATTTTCCAACTCACTCTACAAATAACCTCTTCTGCCTGCTGTCATCTTCGTTTGCCCTCCAAACTATAGAACTAGCTGGAAGTCCGCAGAGTTCCCAGCAGCAACAATGCATTACTTCTCAGTACTTGATTATTGTGAAGGTGAGCTGAATAGAAAGAGCTCTGCTCCAAGTGGCATTTGTCACTGTCAGCCCATTATGGGTGCAAAGCTTTGGAGAGGACTGTCACCTAGCTCCTGATGGGAACAGGCTCCTGGATGCTGTTGGATGCCAGTCATGATGTCATCCTTCATGGCTGATAACTCCCTTGTCACATCTTCCCTTGTACTTCAGGAAATCTGATACTGGATGGACAGACTTGTATTCTAGAAACACGTGGAAAATTATCAAAAATTGAGTTCCTTTCCAGAGAAAATGTTTTTCTCCACCACCAGCTGGCTTCCTTAGATGACTTCAAGGCTTTAACAACCACGGACCCCACAGCACATTGTCTTTTATTTTACAAATGTATCTACACCACATACTCTTGCAATACCCATGCTCTTAGAGTACGGGTAGGGAAGGGAAGTCTGCCTGCCTAAGGGGCTGAGTTGTTGCTCTATTCTTTTTTCCCTGAGAAAGGCTGTGCCTATCCAGGTATTCTGTTATTAAAAATGCCTCACCTGGGGACTGAAACCTACTCCTGAAAAGAACATGTACTGTGCTATTTCTTATAGCAAATGTCAAGCCACTCAGTGTTTCTTTGTAATACCCTCTAGGGCTGAAGTGTTGTTTTCTTTTTTCCAGAGATGGCAAATGCATCACAGTCCTTAGTTTCAGGGCTGTCATTGAGGGAGACAAGCAAAACACGGGAGCTGAGAAGAATGCTCCTTTTTCATACTCCCAGTGCACACATTGTTCTGTGCAGTGTGCTTCTCTGCCTACAAAGGGAGCAGTGCCAGATTGTTTATGTTTTACCTGGCGCTGTGGAACAAACCAGGCCTTTGCTTTGGCATAAAGAAATAAAGAATTCCATGGTGTAACGGAGGAGGACCTTCATGAATTCAGACAAGAGGGCCATGAGAGGAAGGTGGGGCATGAAGAAGGCAAAAGCAGGGACTGTATCCTTTAAGACAGTGGCACCTGGACAGTATACCTCTCCAATAACATGGTCTCCACCTGATGGAGGAGTTTTTAGGTTAGTTTTTCTGGAACCTTGACTGCCCAGGAAGTAACCAATAAAGGCAATTGCACATCACACAAATTTTTAACATGCTAGGGTTTTAAAACACATTACAACCTTTCTCAGTTCCCTTCCATACTCATTGCAGCCAGCTGAATCCGCAAAGGAGGGGACAGTGGCCCCTGGCAAATGATGTAAAGAACACATGATAGCAAAACTTAACAGAGACAGCTGCCTGTGTAAAAGATAGTGTACTCTGGAAAGGTGGAAGCCCTTCCTGGTTTTCCCTGAGTTTTCACCAGCACATTCAATCTCCAGATTGGCAGAGCATGGTAGCATAGCAGAGAAAGGCTCCCTGTGACTGCCCTGGCACACAGCAGACACAGGAGCCATCAGGACCAGCATGTCTGTGGATGCTGGTTTTGTTCCTAAGACTTCTGCAGTATGTGTGACACTCATTTCCACTGTCCTGGGTGGGGTCAGATATCTGTCACACTTGCCTGTCCAGAGGGCTCTTAGGGCACCAGCTATGAGGCATGGTTTCTTCTGGCTGCTGAAATGGCAACACAACTCCTCTGCAGTTTCTAGTGCCAGTCCTCTAGAGCATATCCGGCAACAAGTGAGCTCATATGACTTGAAAATCAGGATGAAATACCTCATCAATTTGAAATCCATTCTTCTGGGGTGCTTGTCTGGATGTAAGAAAAAAAATCCCTCAAAACCCCCCCTTTGTTTTTTTAAATCACTGACCTCAGAAAAACCAGTGGATAAATTATTTTTTTTCCTATGTCAACTGTTTGTTATCAGAGGAAATGTCCTCAGAGTCAGGACTAGCTGTTTTTTGTGTTTTATCTGTGCAGCAAATTCCATTAAGTGAAATCTAATGCCAAAGCTCTAAGATCTGCATTCCTGGGTAATGACTGTTTGGGGGGCATTGTCTTTGAATCAGGAGCAAACACAAGCTGATAAAACACTTGTTGGATTATTTAGTCATGCCATCTTGTGCTGGATAGCTAACACACACATACAAATCGCTAGAGTCAAAAATATTTCCTAAGTGGAACATTGATGATTCCTGAAAGATAAAGCAATGGTCTCAGGCAAGAAAGCAACCCTACTGGTGATTAAGCTGTTCCTGACATACATAACAGCCTGAACAAGATCGCCTTCTGCCCCCTCAGAGTGAAAAATCTTGTTTGTCCATGGCAGCATTGTGCAGCAACGCACAAGGGGAAAGAAAACATCACCCTATTACATCTTCTCAAAAATGTGGCTGTGGCTGATTCTTCATCGCTATGCATCATGTAATTTCGTAGCAACTATTTTGTTTGCCCTATCGCAAGAGACTTTTGCCCATCTGTAGAAAGAGGTGGCAGGGCAAGTTGGGGCAGAACATCTTTCTCTTCACAGGAACTAAAGGTCTGACATGATTATGAAGCCTAAGAGACTTCTTGTTAGGAAGGCGCTGCATTGCTTCCCTCCCTCAGACACTGCATCTTGCTGTACTTCTCAGACTGGAAACTCATCTATGGCACATTATTGACCAGAGGTGAAGGGCTTGTCTCTTTCTTCCCACTTCTCCCTTTTGTATCCTGTTATTTTGAGGATACAAAAGAATACACACACATAAGTATCGAATCTACTACTAACCTGGTAGAGCGACTCTCTAAAGACCCTCTTACAGAATTGCTATTTGTAACAGAAATAAAAGCTTTTGTTGTGTTTAGCTTAAGGTTGATGAGCTTTTAAAAATCAGCATCTTACCTGCTAGGCTGCAAAATATGGCTTGTTCACATGACTTGATTGCCCAAGTAACAAGAACTGCTGGATTTATTCACACCTAAGTGTTTGACCACTATTATTTTTTGCTCACGAATGGACACAATGACCAGAACTGTCTAATAACTGTTGAAATGCTACAGCAGCACAACTGCCATGATCATCCCAGGCCTATTGGTGTTCAGGTTACATGACTGATACTTACATGGTCTAGATCCAATTCTAAGACCACAAGCAGGCTGTTAAGTTTTGCTAGTGACTAAAGAGTTAACTGAAGCTCATACACAGAGGCAATAGAAAGACTTCTTTCAGAGTGTGACAATTTTATGCTTCTCAATCCAAGATTAGGCCAGACTTAGCCTTCTTCACCAGTCTGCCTTACTGAGGTACATGAGGTCACGAAGACAGAGAACTGCCCTACGGTTTCTTTTACAAACAAACTGTGTTTTCACAGACTATCTTCACTGAGTTGCCAGTGCTAAAACTGTTTCATATAAGGAGAGACAGAAAACCATGGATTGCAGCAAAGTTTTAGTCTGTAATATCCATTAATTTGCTACACTTTCCTGAAGGCCCCAATTTTCTCTTAAACAATTGCTCAAGTGCTATCATTTGGCTGAGGACATCTCTGCTCCGGTGGAGTGGCTGAGGACACTCCACATGGTGGAGTGATTGCTCGAGTCTGCAGAAAGAACTAAGTAACACACCTCCGACTCTCCTCTGCTTTCAGATCAGATGCAGAGACTTTTCAAAGCGATGAACAGAGAGACTTTAGCACCAGAAGAAAGAGGACAAGCTTACAGCTGTTTAAGCCTGGCACAAGCAAGCTGCAGAGGACTAGAGCAGAGCCGGAAAAGGTAACCTCTCTCTGGATCCCCAGCATAAACACTTGTCCAGCTCCCAAACAGAGTGCTCCTGTCTTTGCACAAGAGAGCACAGTCCTGTGCTGAGCAGACACAGACGCATGGCAGCAATATGGGTTGAGGAAGAGAGCAGCTCAGATCCCTGCATTGATGGTTCTATACCAGGTATGAGGCAGCAACTTTGGCCTTCCTTTCTCAAAGTGAAAAATAGCACTTCATGGACTGCCTTACTGATTACTCCAATGCAAGGCTTCTGCAATTTTCTCTGATTGCAGGGTACTGTAAGTGCCTTCACTCTTTTAAGGTCAAAGGCTTTTGCAGATAGACTTACTGCAAGTTGAAACTTGCAGCTGTGCAACCTGCCTTCTAATTGCAACTCAGTCCATTTACTCCCAAGGTGCTATCATTGTGTTTTGCAGATCCCCTGCTGGAGTGCTCTCTTTTTTGCTATTTTGCTGCCGTTCTCATGGTCTTGCAGCCTTGACTCTGTGCTGTGCAGGGCTCCTGCAGAAAGTGACTGCCACAAATCTGAGACTTATGCCTGCTTTCCCCATTTTTCCCTGCCTGTGGTTGCTTTGATTTATACTTGGGAGCCTGTTTTATGTAAGCACAAAGACGAATGTGCAGCATCCCATAAGCAGGGAGTACCAGGAGGGAGTCTGTGTGGCTAGTGAAAAACTCTGTGACTGTTGTGGTGAAGTGTTTCTGGGGATCATCTGCTGCCCTGGAGATAGAAACAGGAAAAGGACACTTGACTCTCCATTGCCTCTCTCCCAGCTGGCTGCCAGAGAGGTTTTTCTTACTTTTCCTTTCTTTTTGTCTCATTCAAATATTATTTTCCCCCCAGAGTTACATCTGCCATAACAGTTAATGCCTGTCAATAGGTACAGACCCTGCTAATAGGGACTGTGTCTCTGTCTCACCATGCTTTGTGCAGCATCTTCTATGCTGTGTGAATTTCAAAGCTAGGGAAATGCCAGTCCTTGGGAAAGGCCTTATCCAGGAGACACAGCACTCATTGTTGAACATGGGCATGAATTCAGGTTCTGCTCTGGGACTCCTCTGAGCTGCCTGCAGAGTAGCAGGTATAGTCTGTGAGACAGCAGGGAATCCTTGGGGGCCCTGGGGCTCCCACTGTGTGAGCAGCTGTGCTGGACACCTCAGTGCCTCATCATGAGAATGGCATGCCCAAATGTCCTTAGGAAATTGTGTGTGCTGGGCTGAAGGAGCACCAGGCAAGAAGCCTGATGGCCAGAAGTTCTAAGCAGCATTCTCATGCCCATGATAGAGTGGTAGTTGGTGTATGTTGCTACAGTAGATGCAGTAACACAAACCACTTGTGACTGCTTTTTAACCATGGCCCTGTAAACCTGCTAGAAAATCAGCAAGACAAAGATCATTGACTACAAGGGGTCCAAAAACCACTGCCTCTACCTCTGCTGTGTAGGGGCATCGCTTGCTCTCCTGTAAGGAAGGCTTGTGTTTGGGAATGTAAGTGTCCAGCTGGAAAGAGTGAGAGCTGCTGGGCAGCAGCTACTCTGTCTGATTGAATGAACACCACTGTTTTGATGAGCTCTGTTCCCAAGGTTACTGTGATCATGGTTGTTCATATTTTGTTGTAGGCATTTTTCATGGATTCGGCATTTGATTTCCACACTGTCATTAAACCCATGCTCAGGATCCAGAGTGCTTTGTCCTTCTGCTGACCTGGTGGCTTGCTGAGCCTACAGGGTTAAGGTGTTAGAAGAGACATGATTTTGGAAAAAATAGGCAGCTTGTTCCACAGTGGGTAGGAACCATCTGAGGCTTCATAAGAGTCAGACAAACACAGCAAACAGATGACATCAGCTCCAGATAATGAGACAAAAAGGACTCACATCTGTAAAGAAATGCTCAGGGCCAGCTTCTGACACCCTGTGAGCCTCCTGACTGCCTTACTTAGGCGCTGTGGACTTGGAAAAGATGCTGGCAGTAATTTCATCAGGAGGTACTCCTGTCAGGGGGGAGTGCAGTGCTCTGGGCTCAAGCGCTACTGAAGTGCTAATGCTCCGGAAGCGCCGGGAGCCAGCACTGTCCAAAGGATTAGTGCAGTAATTAACAGGCTCTCTAAACACCTCTGAGCTTCCACAAGTTCGGCTTTAATGACCTCACTCCAGAGGTCGAGGTTTCCTGGCTAGACTACAGCAAGTAGAGGTTATTTGAACTTTATGCAGTTTAGCTAGGTAGTACAATGATTTCAAAAACAGGAGTTTCCCTCACCACAGCATTACAGCACAGGATATGCCTCTATGTTCCAATGTGTATCTGCACTTTGTTACTGAGGCCAGCCTAGATTTACAAGGATCCAGAAAAGCATCGGGCTAGCTTTGGGAGTTGTTATGCCGGCACTGCCACTGGAACATGAAGATGGACTTCAGGAAGTCTCAGGATTCAATGCAACAATGGAGCTCTTCTTGATGGCACAGATCTCTCCTGTTTCTTCCACACCAAACCTCTCCCTGGCATCCTGGCAGGTCTGTGACCATTCTGGGGGCATCTTTTATTCCTCTCCCAGCGAATTATTTAAGCAGGAGCACGGCAGTGAGGCCACCTCATGGTTACCGCTGTGTGGCCACAGCCCTCTTTGATCAGGTGGTCGGTGCCAGCTGAAGCATCACCAGGGCATCCTGAAATCCTCAAATTGCCACTGAGCACCCCTTGCCAGCTCCCCAGAGCAGGCAGGGAGTTGTTGCCTGTGCTCCCCCTCTCAGGCCCCCTTTGAGCAGGCCTCCTCTCAGAAAGGAATCAAGTAATCATAGGTCAGACAGCACCAGGTTTTGGGTCTTAAGAGAAGTCGTCCCTGTTTTGACCAGGAGAGACAGCATTGCTAATGCTCCTGGCAGAGCTCAGGGCAGGCCTCTGCTTATTGCCTGAGCAAATTCTCCAGCTGTCCCCAGGAACGGTCCCTTTCCCCCTCCTGCTCTCTTGAACTCTGTTTGGTGGCTCTTTGTCCCAGACTATAATGGCCAGCAGTGCCCTTCTCTGCTTCATTCTCCCTGTCATTTTTCTGTCTCCTTTCCAAACCTCTTGGACTGCAGCAATAAACAAGCACAGTGGAGGCAGCAGGCAAAGCCCATCTCAGCCCTCTGGCTGTTAACAGAGGGTGCAGGGGCAGAAGGGCTGTCCTGTGTTCCCATGCTGTCCTGTCCTCTTCCACATGCTGTATCTGCCTTCTATCCATCCACAAGGCAATGATGACCAGGAAAAGTGCGACCAGTCTAGGGTTAAAGCAGTCTCTCATTCCTTCTTAACCCAGCTCCCTAGTCTTCTCCTCCCTGCCTTTCCGTCTCTCTCTCTTCTCCTCTCCCTAGGCTCATCTCTTTGGGATGCCCTTCCTACACGGCTGTGGGGCAGACTGGAGGAGCCCAGGGGGAGGGGAAATGAGGCTGCCAGCTCCCGCAGGTGCTGTCCTTCTGTCAGGCTGTTGGGGTCTGCCAGCAGGACAGCTGGTACCCTCAGCTGTACTGAGCAGCCTGAGATACTTAGCACAGAGTCTGTCATCTTTGGCCTGAGGGTGAATGCAAGAAGGGTGAAGGGGAGGGAATACCTCTCCCCACTGTGCACCTCTTAGAAAGAAAAACAGTTTGTTATGATGCCAGAGCACCAACCGTGTTATTGCTTAATTTGCCTTTCAGGCTTTTTGCAAGGCTTACATCATAGCCTTTCAGTTCAGAGCCATATGTTATCAGCTGCTAAAAGGACTAATCTGAAAAAAATCTGACACCATAACTCGCTGAGCTGCTGAAACAGTTTAAGCAGATACACCGTGCTTCTGTTAACACATATAGACACCTATAAAAATGGTAGTCACACAAGCAGACAGATATTTTTCTGCCCTGAAATCAAAGATTATGCCCAGTTTTGGGAGAGATGTCATCCTGAAACAAGGAAATAAATATACTTTTTTTAAAAAATAGGAATGGACAAAAATTACCTTTGAAAATCTAGGTCAACATTGACTCCCTTACCTACCTGATCATGTACTCTGTCTGATACTCTAGACAGTAGAAAACGGCCAATGTTTGATTCATGCCTTGCATACAAGTGCAAATCCAGCCCTTCAAGGTATTCACAGATAATCCCAAAGGCTGGGTAAAATTGTCTGGAATTTGTGGCCCTGTCAGACTCCACTTCCACTGAGTGTAATGTCATGGTGGATGAGATGTTTGCAATTTTGCTGTTTCTTTGCCCTTCTGTTTTGTCATGAGCACAGTAGATTTTTTGATCTTTATATATTTGGGCTTGTGTCTTTTCTCTGGTTAGTGCACTTGCTTTTTAACTCGTTCATTGTATGCTTTCCATCCCAAAGCCTCATTTGGGAGATGCCACCAACTTCTTTGCTGTATTTGTTTTCCAGGCATCAGCTCAGGATATTAGGGTGATTAATCCACAGAGTGAGCTTGAATTCAGACCACTGAGGTGAAAAGGAACCCTTCTGCTGGGGTTTCTGCATAAAATATGTCAGCCTGGGAGCCAGATGACATAGCATTTTCAGCTATAAACTGGTGGCCGAGTCCTGGAAGGGAAGAGCTGTGTAGCTGGCTATAGATACTCTGCTTTGAATAGACTGGGTTTGTTCAAGGCTGTAAGGGAATATTTCCATCCACTTGAAGCGCCTTATCCTAAAGTGCCTCAGTGAGACACCAGGAATGGGCAGATGCAAGGCAGCACAGTGCGTGCTGGAGAAAGCAGATCCATTTCTCCCACGCACTGGAGAAAGAAATTGTGCATTTGAAGAAGATAACTGAATTTAGTCCTTCCAGAAGGCTCATAGAGGAGATGCCTTGGCCAAAGCTGAGCCAGTGTCCTTGAAACAATTTTTTATTGTCTGCTATTAAACAGCCTGAGAAAGCTGACATGACTAAACAGACTAACACCTACCTTTCCAGTCTCTCTGCCTCCTTTTAGTATGTCCTTTCTATATGAGACTTTGCAGCAAACAGACCTTTGTCTGCTGGTCTCAGCATTACTGGGTTGAGTACTGAATCATTTGCACAATCCATATGTGCGCCGTCTGCATTTCTGCAGTCAGGACAGTGCCACTTGAGCAATACACCCAATAAAACATTTAATATAGCTGGTAAATAGGTTAAATACTGGAGAAGTAACAGATTTCTTTCTAAAGATCCCAATAATTTCAAAATTACTCATCTGGCACTGTTCAAAGACTGGATATCTCCCTGCATAAGACAGAATAAATACGCTACAGGGACTTGTTTGCAACTAAGACGATACCTTGGTTTTCCTTTTATTTTGTCCATAGCTTCTGGAAACCCTTTCCTACAGCATTCATTTAGCCTTCAGCACACTTAATCTGAAATTGACTTTGCCTGCCCTCTAGCAGAGTTTTTAAATGCATGAATAGCACTGGATAGGATAGGTCAGCATTAAAGCGAGACCAGCAATCTGATCAAATTTCTGACTTACTCTTATTGCCTCCAGCAACACTGTCTACACATCCTGAAAATTACTTTCTAAGGGGCTGCACTTCAATGCACAGTTAAAAAAAAATAAAATTAATTAACCTTCTTGACTTTTACCTTGCTTAGGCTATTTCCCACTTCTAGAAGGGTCTTTTATTTCTCTTGTAATTGAATGGAAACCAGAATTTAACTTAGCTCCTTCAACTGAAAAAGAAACCAGACAATACATTTCAACAGGATTAAGGCCTTTATGTTTCTTTTTCTAATTGCAGTTTCAAGTGAAAAATTCTTAGAATTGCAGATATGTTTTTGAGAGATGTTTTTAATGAAGAAGTTGGAACAAGGAAGCAAGGGACTTTCTGTTTCATTTCATGCAAATTAAGGTAGGGAAGCAATAGGGTATCAATGGTTTAGAGCAGCCTTCGCCATCATGTGACCTTGCGTGGGTCAAATTGTTGACAGAGATGCAGATTTTAGTAATTATAGCTACACAAATAGTATCAGATATAAATGCTGCTGGAGTCCTTCTTGTGAGACGGGGTTCAGAAACTGTGGGGAACAGAGGTTGTTAATGGTGAAAACAACAGGTATGGCCAAGGGGCAAGGCATGCCACTGAAGAACTGTCTGCGTGGGTCTATCTTCAGCTTTCACAGTGCCTGTCCCTGATTCAGCTTTCACAGTGCCTGTCCCTGTGCAGGTGGACCACTCTTTTCCTTGTGGCTAACATAGGAGCGCTTCTCTGGCCATATACACCAATTTGTTTTCCATCTATGAATACCTGCAGAGAGATGATGGTCTGTGAGAGCCTAGCTGAGCCTCTTGGCTGAGGCATGACCCATCCTATAGGCCATGTCACAGAAGTGACAAAACTGGCAGTGCCACAGTGCAACCTGATAATTACTGCCTATCCTTGCAAGACAGCCACAGCACACCTCGAAAAGCCCAGTTTTCCAACTCCCAGGGTCCTATGGGTCAGCAAGAAAATGTTACCTGGTCTGCTGCTAATCCCTCTGCAGGGACAAAATTGTTGTCCTCCACAGGGGAAAAGCTGCCTAGGTTGGGATTAAGTGTGGCAAAACAGGAACAACATTTTTCTCAGAAGGTGCTTTGGCTGTAGCCACCCTGAAGTGGAGCAGAGAAGTTAAGTGGAGATCACAGAGAAAAATTAATGGGCAAAAGATCAAAAGGCAAAACTTTGTCCCCATCTGAGTGTAAGGAACGGTTTGTTGTTTTCTAGTGTGCTTTTGTTGTCTGAGATCATCACTTAGGTGGTGTTTTGGAAGATGAGTGTGTTTCTACTCAGAAGCGGCAAGGATGCAGGAATGCTCTAGTGATCACCATTCAGATGTGGCACAGGCCTGCTGACTGGCCCACTGCCTGGGAGTCATTATTGGACAGCCATATAAACATGCCCCAGTCAATGAGTTAAGTCACTCTTTCTCCATTTGTAGAGTAAATGAGGAAAGTCTTCTGGAAGCCTACTGCTACCAATTGCTGAAATCCATTGTCATTTTTTTTCTGCTGTGGAGGGTCTCAGTGCCAGAAGGGAAGCAGACCTCTCCCTGCAGTGTGGCAGACTGCCTTACTGACCATTTAATTTCACATTTATTTTCCTCCATTTATTTTCCTGTGTGATGCTCCTGATCACACAGGGGTAACTTCTGTCATGCTGTTTCTGTGCATAATTGTTTGCAATGGACAAGAAACTGCTGCTTCTTCAACAGCAATCTTCTATCTAATGAAGCTGGATAATACAATAGTCCCACATGTTTTGTTCCTCCTTTTACTAGCCCTTGACATGCAGCAAATGTGCTCCTGTTAATGTAGGAGACAGAAGAGATGAGTACTTTGCACAGCCCCTCTAGAACTGGCTTTCTATTAAATAATCAAAGCACTTGTCCTGTCCTGGGCCACTGCACTCTGGCTGCTGCGTGTAGGTGTTAGGAAGATGAGCTCCATATGTGAGCTCAAAGCAGAGCTGCAAGTCCCACCTATTCAGCCCAAAGAACTGTGGTGCTGTCCCTAACAGCTGTGGGACATCCCTAAGTGTTAGAGCTATGCTGAATTTTTGCTCTCTCTCATCAGCAAGAAATTTATCTCACTCCAATTCAGTTACGCCTTCAGAACTGTTCCTGCCTTTCTTCCCCAAAGGTACTAAATACTGACTGCTGGTCAGCTTCTTGCCCTAGTCCACATGGAGAATTACTCCACGCAGAATTACTGGCAGTCAATAGAAAATGAGAGCAGCAGAGAGATGATTGCCTCCTTGCCTTTGAAGCTGGTCATGGCCTCTTTCACATGCACTCTAGAAAGTCATCTTCAGACATCATGGAACACAACCAGACTGTATTACTGAGCACTCCAAGCAGCTTTGTTGTCTTTCACCCACCAGCAGAAATATTTTCCTCTCTCTTTCTAGAAATGGCAATAGGGTCAGATAGATTTATTTTCTGGGGTAATTTCAAGTACTGCGACATTGCATGGGATTGGTATTTCATACTTCAAACAGGACATTTGCAGCTGAAACTTCCTGCAGATTAGCTGAGAGAGAACCCAAAAGCACGGTAACAAACTTCAGCTATATCAAGGTTATGTACTACATAGCACAGTGATATTATCACTGTCACTTATTAGTACAATTAGCAATCCTATTTTTAATACCAGGTGTTGAATTAGTGACTACTATTAGCATCACAGTCACTCACAAGCTGCCAGACCTTTGCAGCTTTGTGAATGAAGGCAGGGAATATACATTACATTTTGAGGGGCTTCAGAGTGCTCATCCGCACAACAAAACTGTGGTGCTACTGAGGCTAATCAGCACATGCAAATCAGGGCTACAATCCTTGTAGAAGGTTTTCTGCTCCAGGGCAAATTAATACTCTTCAAAGACCAAGAAAAGTAGTGAAGCTTCTCCTGGGAAGGGCAGAGGTGAAGACTGTATGCATTTAACCCAGTTCTTTTCATTTCTATGTCAAAAGCGAACAACTTTTTTTTTTCTTTAGGGATGAACAAAAGCTATGAGCATTAATGGCTCATAGGTAGGATTCTTTTTCCCCAGCTACTTGAGAGATTTTGCACTTTCCCAAGCCCCTCCTCCAGAATCTGACTTCAGGCATCTTGCTTGTTTAATGCAGTAGTGGAAAAGGCTGTTCCAGAGAGGCAGAATTCAGCATATACAATATAGGTAATTTTGTACTTGGACTGAGTAAAATATCTTGGTGAGAGAGATGGTGAGATAGCTATACTAGCCTCAGTACAAGACTGAGAGTTAGGACCACTATGTTTAGCCATAGAGATACTTCAGTAATTCCTAGAAATGTCATCTGTTGAGCACAAGTCTAGCCAAGTAGCCCTGTGGCCAGGGCATGCTTGGCTCTCTGCTGTCACTGCTATTTTCCTATCAGCAGCTAAGGGGATGTCCTGTCCAATTAGAGGGATACCAGCTTGCAAAATCTGGAGGACTCTCACAGAGAGATCAACTTTTGGAGTTACTAAGGAGTCCTCTGTGAGAGCCAGCAGTTGGACAAGTGCAGTTACGTGCTTTTGGCAAAATAAATATCTTGCATGTGCAGTGGATAATATCCTGCAAGTTCTTGCTACATAGGTACAATGTTTATCTATAGGTGAATGCAACAGCTGGTTACAAAACTGCAGTCACTGGACACTCATGTCATGATCAGATGTACAAGGTGTACAAGGGAGAGGTTCCATGTTGGTAGTGGGTGAGACCATCTGTTGCTGAGTGCTTTTTGTGTCCCCAGGCTTTGAAGGATGCTAACCCAGCCTGCAGGCTGCAGGTTTCCATTGCATTTCATCATCTCAGCTCCCACCCACCACCCCTCCAAGAAATCAGGGAAAACATTTGCTCTTTGGTGCAAGAGATTGTTCAGCTTCTAAGTCACCGGATGCCTGTGTTCTGAAGTAATTCTTGCTACCATAGCTGTCATAGCAGAGTATTGACACAGTGTCTGGTTTCAGGCCAACACACAGAAAGTCAAGCTGTGCATTTGTTTCCTCCCTTGGGCTGGAAGGAGCACTGCTGCTATCCTGAGTGTCTCAGCTTGCTTCAGGGAGAAAGCTCTGGCTAGGTGACTTCAAGCTGAGGGTCTTCCCTGCCAGAGTGGGAGCACTTAACACCCCTGAAAGCCAGCTGCAGCCAAGGATGGCTGACCTTTGGAACCTCCACACGTGCCAAGGGCTTGATGCACTTCAACGCACTCAGCCGTCTGTTTAGAGCAATGCTCTGAAATACTTCTGGAACTCCCGGGCACCCAGGCCTCTGGGTGACAGACTGCAAGGGGGGCCGAGCCTCTGCTCTGAAATTCAGCATCATCAGCTTCCAGAGGCAGTATGGTCCATTTCCCACCACTGCAGTTTGAGATGAAGAGTATCTTGCTCAGTGTATGTGAGGAAGCCAAATATGGACAATTTGGCAAAGCTGTTTGTCTTTTACTTGTCTTCTACGACACAGAATCTCAGAGCATCGGCTTTGTTATTCCCCCCAACCCTCCCCATCTCTTTTAATTTTTTAAAATCTAAACTATTTGGTGCATACATATGAAAATGAGGTGGGAAACAGACAAAATCAGCTCTTTTAGATCCTGAACCAAAAATCTTTTCTAAGAGCAGCCAGGAAGTTCGTGCTGACATTGATGATGTGATCCTGGTGTAATAACTAAGAAGGAGTGGAAAGCATGCAGTTCCCCTGCAGCTGAAGGCCTACTGCAATCACCTCGGGACCAAGCTGAGAGCTGCTCTGCTGCTGAGCCAGTACAGCTCTTGTCAGTCAAATGTAAGTAAGACAGAAAGTGAAGTTTGCTAAAATACCATGGTTTCCATCTTAAGCCCTAAAATGGCAATTTTAACTAATTTTGAGAGGCACAGAAATAATTAGATAAGCTCTGGACTGTATTGGACAGCAAAATAAAGAGCTGTGTGTAGAATCACTGTGATAATGATCCTCTTACCTGGACTTTATGTTACGTAAACTTCCATTCTGTTACATCAGTAATAAGAGTTTGTAAGTGGCCATGCAAGTTCTATTTGAAGGAAGCTGGCACTTGGAAATGAACCTAATAGGGTTACTACATAAGAGTTCCTTTCTGCTATTCCATTGATATGATCCAGAATTTGTGATTTAGTACCATGACAACTGAGAGGTTGATTATAAAAACAGACACAAGATAGCTGTAGTCTGCCAGTTCTTATTTGGAGTTTTATTATTTTCAGCTTTATTTCATAATCATTAGCCATCAGATAAATACTGCACGTTTTAGGTGTATATGATAAGATGGTGTGTGCAGATAGCTAACTAAGTTGACTGAATTACAGGGCATTTTTAATTATTAAAATGGTTCATGTATCACTAGGATTATTTTGTTTTCTGGAGCATTGATTAGGGGATGATTTTAAAACAGTATGCTGAATTTCTTGTTCCTGGATTTATACAGTGGCATTCATCTAAGTCATCTTTATTTCCTAATTGGCCTTTATTTTTGGATTACTGCTTTCACAGCACTAGTAGTTCTCTTTGCTTTTTCTAGGAATGCTGCTCTAGCCACAGGTCTTCCCATACACATGGAGCACAGGTCTTCTCATATACATTACTGTCTATTTCTGCGGAGGATCTGACTCACCTCACCCTCAGCTTTGGGCCCTTGAGGGTGAGGAAGGGGGCACAAAATGGGAACATCCTGAGAACCAGAATATGGGACAATAATTGCTCTTTGGATATTGTCTCTCTTTGCCACATATAGAAGGCCCAAGACACAATATTTGGGAATCTTTAGTGACTCTTTTTTTTTTTGTTTGGGATTGAATCCATTGTTCTAGGGTTATTTCAATGAAATGAGAGGCACATGGCCACCTCTTACCCTAGCTGGAGTCCCCTCAATCTTCCACCTTGCCAGTCCCTTCTCAGCTGTGTTCCTGTGAAAGCTCCTCTGCAATCAGTGACCCAGCCTGTCCAACTGGGGAAGAAAGAGGCATTCCCTTTCTGTATTTTCACAGCTGTGCAGGACAAATACCACCCTCGATTTTTTCCTCTCTGAGGTGAAAAATTGTTTTCTCTTGGATGCAGGCAGTTTTGCAGCTGCTGAATGGCCTTGTTGTGACATTTTTTCCTTTCCTGTCACCGAGCATGCACTGAACATCAGGAAATCATTACAGAAAATTGAGAGACTGTATGTGTGTGTGTACACATAGAGAATGCATAACCCAAACTGATGCAGTAATGTGCAGGATAAGTTAAAATACCTCCCACACAATATCTGGCTTCTGAAGAATGGCTCCAAATTGGCCATTACCAGAGTAATGACTTAATCAGTTGTTAACAATCGCTGTATTCCCTACCAACTGATGTGCATACAACCTTGCAAAGACTCCCTTGAAACCTCCTCTGCTGCTGTCATCAAATGAGCTGGCCTTATTTCAGGTGTTTGTTATGCACTGCTGCCAGGGTTCCTCTCTAGTTCCTAAGGCATTACATCCAGTGCAGGGAACTCCTGCTATCCCCAAGGGGGGAAAACCTAAGTGGAAACTTAGCAGCTGCCATTTACATTAGAAGTCCGGTTTCCAACTAAAGTTGGTGCTTGGCTACCTTCTGGAGTTAAAACCTTAGAGAGTAAGGTCCAGCTTTCAAGGAAATTATTCCATTCATGCTGAAGGCTTTGTCTCAGGTCTTGACAGTCCCTGCAATGCTTAGAAAGTGCAGCACTCTAAATACCTTCTGGAGTCACCATATTGTGCCACCCCCAATGACATGGCAACTTTTCCAGATGTGCATTGGTCTGATCTTGTTCCACCTCTTCTTTGCTGGAAGATGTTTAACTGCCCTTTAGTCCTTGTCTTCATGTGTGGAAATGGGGACATCAGGAGGACATCAGTGATTTATGACATTTCTACTGGCAGCTTTAGTCTGGAGACATGTGAAATAATTTTTGCAATCAGCAGAATTTTTCTAATGAGAGCTACTCTGAAATAACTCCAGCAAAAGGTCACAACATCAGAAATCCCTAAGGCTCCATTTTTATTTTTTTGGAAGGTAGAATGAGATTTAGCCCTGAAAGTGCCATTGTCAAGGATCTGTTGTCAGTAAAGAAGAGTTATCAGGCTCCTAACCTAGGCACAGTCCATGTTGCTTTGCTTCTGCTGCACAGGTTAATCATCACTGACAAACTGCAACCTCTCAAGGCATTTGAGATAGTTTTCTTCCCATCAGTTGTAACTGAGACAAGAGAGAATTAACTTTGGGAATGCATTCTCCAAATCATGTGCTCATAAGTGGGTGGAGTTGGCATGCTAAGAGCATACCCAGCTGTGGGCTGCAGAAATGAGAAGGGTTTGCCTGATTTTCCTGTAGCGCTCCCTGACGCCATCTGCTTCCAGACCTTGTGGAGAAGTGCAGAGGCAGAAGCTTGGCAGAGAAAGCCAATAGGATAAAGACAGCATGGACTGACAAACAACTTTTGCAAGGACAGACATTTGGGACACACAAGGATGTGTTCCCTAAAGCCCTATTGTGTGTATCAAATGTGTCATGAGGTCCTTGGCCCTGTTGACTCTGAGTGGTTCTTATGGTACTTAATTGCTTTGGAAATTGTCTACCTCCACTTCCATGTGTGAAAGGACAGTGGGAATGCCTGAGGACAGGTCTGTCCTCTCAAAGCAGTCCATTTCAACATCCTGCAATGGAAGGACCATCCTTTCCTCCATTGTAGCACTGTGCCATAATGTGCTAGCTTGGGGCTGACTGTGAGGTGACAAGGCCATATACAGCGAAGACATTCAGGTGAAGCAAATAGCCTAAGCATCCAGCCTTCCAGCCACAGGATCCCTCCACATGAAAAAGATAGCGAAGTCTGAGGGAAACTGAGATCAGACTGGACCACGAGGTCTTTACTCTCTGTGTTGAGAACCAGGGAAGAGGGAGAGTGACAGAAAACCCTTGCCAGTCATTTCCTACCTCCGTCCCTGTCTCTGTTTCTCCGTCCCTCCCTCCCTCCATCCCTCCCTCCCTGTCTCTGTTTCTCCGTCCCTCCGTCCCTCCGTCCCTCCATCCCTCCCTGTCTCTGTTTCTCTGTCCCTCCATCCCTCTGTCCCTCCATGCTCCCATTTCTCCCCATTTCTCCATCCATTCTCAGTTTGGCATCTCATTCTGCACCCACAGGTAGGCCTGGGAGCGCTAGCCCTGGGAACAAATGGATGTGAAACACATCCAAGACGTTTTTACTGCATTCCTCTCTCCTCTGCTCATGCCTAGATTTCCTTCTCTTGTTTAATGCTCGTTAAGAGCAAATGGCTTTACATGCTTATATCACGTAAGCACAGACAGATCAGATATCTGCCTTCCTTCTTTCCAAGTGTGGCAGAGTTGGAGAAGGGTAAGAGCAGCACTAGTATACACAATATTTCCAATTTATACAATCTCCACATGTTTTTAGTTCAGTTATTTCCCACATCTGATGTGTTTTTCATGGATTTAGTAGTCCTCATTGGATTAATGCCTAAGATCTGGCCCCCACCATGAACCCATGGAAACTTTTACAATCCACAGTCCCTTGCACCAAGTAATTCTCCAATTTTCTTCCCCTTACATGAAGAGCTTTCTGGGAATATGGTACCCAGGAGTTTTGATTGATAACTCCATTTCTTTTACTGGAACAGGTATTAAACATCCAGTCCTTTCTTACCTTCTACAAGATAAGTATGTTTCAACAGACCTGTAATATCTTCTCTCTGTGGTCCTTTCTTTCTGAATAATGATATTCAGCCTACCCAGTGCTCCCCAGACCTCACCAGCTCCAGATATTTTTTCACCTGGGTTGCCCTTCAAATCCTTCCCTGTAATACTATTTCTGTCTTGAAACAAGAAGACCAGGACCACTCATTATATTTACAACTGGCACAAATAATGATTTTATACAGTGGCATGGTGGTGTCATCTAAGAGTTCCCAGTATCTGCTTTGCTTTATTGACTGTTGCTGAACAGTGAGGTGACATATTTGTAGAGCAGCCTCCCACAGTCCCAAGACTGTGTCATTTCCGCTCCCCCAACTCCTCCCTCTCCCCAAACCCCATCCATCTTAAGTAGTAATGGTCAGGGTAGAGCTAATAATTCTAACTTAAGAAACTAAAAATGTTTGTAGGAGCAAGAGTGTCTGCCAGAGACCCCCACAGGGATGAGTCAGAAATCTCAAGGAACAGTGGTCCACAACAATAGAACAAGACCTTTACAACAGTGTTTGGATACAGAAAGATGGTAGCTAGTGACCTGGCACAGTCTGCTGAGCAGCTGGGCCAGGACCACACATAAGCAATTTAATCCAGCACCTCTTTTACTGAAAATGAATAACAAAACCTTAATAAATCGACAATTACTTATTGCTGTATTTGGGGTAATAAATTCTTTAGTTTATCAGTAGCTTGTGGCTTCCACAGCATGTTCTTTGAACAGTTTGCCTTTCAGTTACATCCCCTTTCTCTCCTGAACAATAAATTAGCATTCATTTTTTTTAAAGGAAAAGAGGGGAAAAAGAGGATATATTACAATTTTTTCAAAGCAAAAGGAAAAATGCAACATCTTTTTGACATATATCTTAAAATAATATGAGGATAACTTTCTCTGAGTGTTAGATGCCTATGCATAAATAATAAAGGATGTTATGTTATTTACAGTGTTACACAATAAACTAAGAGCGTCTCATTTAACACAATATCCATAAAGACAGTAAATAATGAAAACATCCACATATGTACAAGACATATTTACAATAGAATAGAGAATTACAAATGATGATAATTGGCCATGTTCTTTGTCTGCCCTTCTCTGCAGCATTTCATAGGTGCTTTTATGTTTCTTACTAGAAGTAAGACCCAGGTAATGGTAAGTAGCCACACTGCAGGGGCCAAGAAGTGCTCAACAGGCTGAGAGGTGTGTCCTTTGAGGAGACACCAGTTTGGTATCCTGGATGCTCGGGAAACTGCTTGCAGTGTGTGTGAGAGAAGCAGGGAGATGCAGCATTGTTGTTTTGGAGTACTGGAAAGAAGGAGCTTTCCTGTTTCCCTGATACAGGCAGTGATTGACCTCTTAAACCTGGGTGTGTTGGGGTGGCTCAAGTGAGGAAGGGAATAACTGGGCCAAAAGGAGGGAGCAGGCTTTTCTCTGTTGCATAAGAACCTGTATGGAGCTGTAATGATTTACACCCCTTAAATAGGCAGGCTGTACCAGGTTGTGCACAACATTATCTAGCTATACACTCTTGAAAGAAACCTTTCATGTTGGAACAATTCCTGCATATAAACACATACACAGGAAAAACTCATGGCTCAAACTAAATGACATGGAAATAAACCAGGACAATCTTAACAACTCTGCCACCACTGGAATATTTCCCCCCTCTTTAAAGTATGTTTCTTCTTGCCATGACTTTCAGCCAAAGAACTGGCAAGCATCACACAGTGATGGCTCAAGGGTGTTGGGACTGCCTGGCTCAAAGGTCTGGGAAACAAAGCAAAGATCCCCAGCAGGGGAGCTGGCCTTTTCTGTAGGCACTTGCTGGCTCTGCTCCATGCTGCTGCAGCCTCCAGCCCCTTGGCCAGCAGGAACTGGCTGCAGCCTGCCAGCAGCACCTGTGGCCAGGTAGACTCACTAACTTCTGGGCGTGGACCTGACTGGTGTGAAACACACTCACAGTGTGATAAACACAAGCTGAGAGGTGAGGGTCAGTGAACTCTTCCCGCTTCTGTGCGTGCCAAGCCAGGGCAATTCCCGAATTCACTGCTGCATGAATTGTGCCGTAAGGCTGGGTTCTTCACAAAGATCTAAGGGCTTAGGCAGCCATATCCCCAATTGTATTTTCTTGTTCTTAGGTCCATGTGAAGTCTCCAGCCTAATTTCATGCTTGCTCTATAACACACTGTTATATATTCCGAGGGGTAGGAATATCAGGAACTGCACAACAATTTGACTTTGAGGCACTGCAACACAAGAGGTGTGACATTTTCCCCTAGACCTATTCCAAACAAATCTCACATGTACAGCTCCCAAGTATGGAATTGCTCCTTCATTTTGTACTGTCCCTCCACAATAACAGTGTTAGTAGTCAAATAATCTACTCAACATCAAGGCTTGTTCCCTTTGCATCCTCATTAATCTGTCTGGGCTATTATAGATACTTAAACGAGAGCTGGCCTTGTGGTTGATATATGCTGGAGGAGTTTACAAAAGACCTGTCTTATAATCTCTATTCTGCCACTAAGATGGGTGATTTTGGGGCAAATCTCTTGTTTCTCTGCCATCCTTTTTCTGTCTCATCTGTCCTGCAAGGTCTTTGCAGTGTCAGAGGCCTTTCTGAAGGGAAGATATTCAAGTGCCCAAGGAAACTCAACAGTGCAAATCTTTTGGAAACTCGTGGCCTTCATTAGGAAAGCCCACCTGACCCTCTGTACTACTGAGTTGCAGAGTTACTGGAGAGATGGATATTCTGCTGTATGGGATTGCAGATAAATAGGCATGACTAAAGGGATGAAAATGAGAATATAGCGTATAGAATTTGTAGAGAGCTTTTGTTTCAGTCTGCAAAGGCAAAGTGTGTTCAAATACACACAGGGAAAAATGGCAAAGGGGACTTAAGTCCAGACAGTATGTATTTGCCATCTTCCACAGATTTCTCAAATAAGCAGTGCCATTTCAGCCACCACATAGCCCAAAGCTGTGCTAGTTTCCTAGCCTTTTGGTTCTACCACTGACATTCTAGTGGACAACTTGTTTCCTATACTAAGGTTTTTTTTTGTTATTTTTCTGCTGAATCTGGTGTTCAGGTAGACTCACTTGTGTTCTTACTAATGTGATATGGTTATTTATACAGTGAAGAACTCACTGATTTTTGTCATCCTGGCAAAGATCTTCTTTTGCTATACTTTGCTTTCAGCTTCAAATCAATAGGACACCTTGTTCAGCAAAACTCTTAGGCACATGCTTGACTTTTTGCATGTGCTGGATGTGTCAATGAGAGTCTAGCACATGCTGAAGGTAACTTTTGCTGGGATTAGCATAAGCATATGCTTGAACAATTTACTGAGTAGGGACTTTTTTGCAGGTTTGCATCTCACAAATTTTCCTTGATGTATTTCTCTTCATTTAACTAGGACCAGAATGTGGCCCAAAGGATGAGTGTAGTTTGGCTGAAATTATTTTTGTCTTGACAGGGCTCTTATTTAGAGCTCAGTAATACCTGTAAAACACATGTTCTCATTTTCAGAATCCCCAGAGTCTAGGAAAAACATTTGTTTTCCACATCAATCCTGAGTCAATGCTGTGCCAACTGAACACACAACAAAAAATCAAAAGTATAGAAGAGGCAGAGTGACCCTGACTAAACTGATAGGAATTCAGTGCAAAAGAGTCCATTTGTTTCTGTCTGGATGGATGCATCTACTCCAGCACTGACAGCATCCTTGTTCATTACTAGTCAATGACTTCAACACTGTCACTGGCTATATAAACACTGATATTAAATAGTCACACATGGGTTACTAGGGCTGTAACTCACATGGTGTGCTTGCCTTCATAAATGGGCTCTGCATCAGCCTTGCCTCTCTCAACCCAACTAATGGAGTCAGTAAAGGTGAGTGGAAATAAACTCCACACATCTGCTTTGTCCTTCCTACGTGCCTATACTTTTTAACCATTCAGCAAATCATGTTCTTCTTCCCTGAAAGGCCTTTCTTTGTCCAAGAGTAAGCCTTACTCCAACAGCAAATCTAACAAGGTATTGCTAGAAGCTTGTCAGGGTTCTTTCTGAGGAAGGAAAAAAGGGGAAGAAAATTGAGTGGAAACAAAAGAATAAGTAATGTATTAGAAATCAACATTAAGAAATAGAGGTGAAAACTGATTGCACTTTTATTAGTGGCATTTGTTTTCCAGCTAGATCTCTTCCTTGCTTGATTACAGATATCTATTATATTTGCCCCATTAACATAAACTAATATAAATGTTTTCTCTTTTTTTTTTTTTTTCTTTTTTCTTCTTTTTTTTTTCTTTTTTGTTTGAATAGAGTATTGGGTTCAAAGCCTCAGCTAACTTAAACCCATTTCCTAAGGGATAACTAGAACAATTAATATCTGGAAAATAATGAAATGGCAGCTCCTAGTGATTACAAGCTAACCTCTGATTAATAATATATTTGGTTTAAAATCACAGTATTACTTTCTTTCTATAAGTAACATTACTTAATGCAGGTTGGCTTTTTTTTGTTTGTATGTTTTTTGTTATCCTGCTGTAATTAATAGTAGCATGCTGTTGGACCTACTATTATCCCAGTGCTCAAAGAAGCAAACCTTTTGGCTGGCAGAGAGCAGACAAAACTCATCTCATATACGGAAAGCAAATAAAAGTTCTCATATAAGAAAATTTTTTTTTTTTACTTTTTTAAATATTTTTTTAAATCTTTTTTTTTCCTTTCTGACTCTGTGTGTGTGTATATGTGTGTTTTTCTGGTGGAATAGGGTGACAGTGCCATTACAGGGCTTTCTGATTTCGAGACTCTACAGCAAGCGACCAGAGGGACTTCTGCAATTCTTGCAAATCATACATCCAGTCATTATAATGCCGTGCACAAAAAAGCTAGGACAACTGAGGGCTAAAAGGTTTTGCAAAATACTATGGGACAGCCGTCATTGTAACTGTACAAAACTTGCTCTCAACTTAACATAACATAAAGGCACCATTGATATCTTTCCCCATTTTTGAAATACTGTAAAAAATTGCTACATATGGCACATAACACATTTGTACATACGTATATTTAATTTATAAAAGTTTTCTTCCCCTCCTGTTTTCTATCAGCGGAATTGCTAAAATAAAATAAATTGTTTAATTTAAAGGTGGAATACTTCATTATATAAAATAAAGTTTTACATGTGAATCTATGTGTTTTATGTTTTATACAGCAATAGGGTCTTGGTTAGCTATCACACTGGACAACCTTGCTTGTAACTCTTCAGGTGTGGAGAAGCGATTTGCCGGGTTAGTCCTGGTTTCAGCCAGCCGGAAGGCAGTGGCTGGCTCCAGACCGGCTGCCCCGGGGTTCGGTATGCTCAGGAATGGTGTATCCTCACCTATTCTTTCATCTTCCGTTTCGGTCTCAGAGCTGCTGCTCTCAGAGCTCGTGTCAGAGTCCACTTCCACCCTGCTGGAAATGTGGCCGTTGGGCTTTGTTCTTTTGACCCTCCGGCTGTTGGTGAGTTTCTTTGGAGGCTCCTGTGCTGGTTCGTACTCCTGCGTGGTCTCGTACTCCTCGTCCTCCACGATCCGCAGAGGACTTGGTGGCAGGCTGCTGCTCTCATGGGTGGCATTGTGGTGAAAGGAGTTGAATTGCTGAAGGTGGTGCTCATACTTCTCATGCAGCTGCAGCGGAGTCACCAGGAGCAGAGGTCGCTCTTCTTCTATGAAGGGACTCACCGCCACGGAAGGGATGGAGACGGTCAGGCTGGAAGCCGGGGGTGACATTGTGGAGGGGCGGGACTTGGGAGAAGTTGGAGTGTGAAAATCAACGGGTGACATGCGAGCTGGTGTGGTCATAGCTGAGACATACCTGAAGAAAAGAGATGGGGACAGGTTGTGAGCACAGGAGCAGTGGTGACCTGTAAAAACAGCAGCTCACGTGGACTGGGAGAGAAATGGCAAGGATTCCCTTAAGATCCCCAGCATCCTCACACAGGGCTACTAAGGAACCTTTCCTGTTCCTATTAATCCTATAAACTTCTGATTTCTGGGACTCTGGGCAAAGACATATGAAAGCAGGAGGAGCACAGCAAAACTCCCAGAGCCCAGCCATGGGGATGCTGTAAATTTTTTACCAGAATAACTTTTTGGAATGAATCCAAGAATGGGATTCAGAGACAGACAGGCTGCCAGAAACAAAACACATTTGCAAGTATTTTCTCAAAAGGAAAACAGCTGCTGCACTTCTGGAAAGACTTGACCAGAATCTGGGGTACATGCAAACAGACAGGGGGAAAGAAAGGAAGGGAACTGAAGGACAGTCCTCTTGGGGCTTCACCCTCTTCTGGCAACCAAACTGTCTCAGGCTAGGGAGGAAAGTAATGTTTGAATAAAACATAGAGCCAGATTCTGCTAATTTTAATCACCAAGAGTAGTCAGAGATGCATTTGTGCTGCTCCACTCCTGGGTGCTAGTTACCCTGGCTAGTAGATCTATCTGCAAAGAAGCACAGAGTATCATTTGTCCTCATATGGGAACAAATGCTGGAAGACAGGATTGTCTGGCCTAGTGCCCATGTCTTCTCTGCAAAACTTCTCCCTGTTCTTGTGGGAAGCATAGTGGTCACAAGCGATTTCTGAAAATGAAGCTCAGGTGCCATTGCAGGGTTTGTCCCAAAGAAAGAGAACAAAAAATGTGAAGCTCCCAACTAGTTTTAATCAGTAGACATGCTACGAGGTCATGTGGATTCATGCCAGGTGAGGATCTGCCTAAAACCACTCAATCAAAAGCACAGTGCCCAGCATGACACTTTGCATGGTTGGGCTTTGCTTTTATTCTTATCCTAAATTCACCAGCCTGAATTTCGTCTGTGTCTAAAGTTAAAATTGTTCTGAGCACCATCACAGGCCCATTGAGAAAAGCTGTATGTCTACGACTGATGTAGTTTAGTTTTCCATTAGTGGTTTATTTATCTGAGCCTGAAATTATCAAAATAAACCTGAATCCATCTTTCTTATCCAGCTATGACTCAGTTGCACATATTACACTTGACAAAAATGGAGTTACAGGAAAAGGGAGAAAAAGGGACGGATTCTGGACAGATGTGCAGCAGCATAAATTGATTTCACTAGAGCAAGAGAAAGGAAAAAACCAAACCTGGAGTTGTGCAAAGGAATTAATCAAGTTGGTTATAAAAAGGGCAATGAATAGGTCTGTGTATTGGATGAATTAAGTAATTTTTCTGCTTCCATGAGTGAGCCTTTCTATCCTTTCACATTTTTAATAGGCATTGTCTGAAAAACTGAAGCCTTTCTACTTTCCCAGTTGGTACACTGTTGGATATATGTGACACACTGGATTTTAGCTAAACTGTTCTGTTAACCCATTGAGTTGGTTAAATGTGTTCAATGTACTGTGCAGGCTTCCAACAGTGTCAACTTACACTGGAGTGTTGCGCATTCACACATTTCTGGTCTGTTCCCCCACTCCCTAACAGAGCAGTGCTAACTAGCTGCTGTCTGCAATCTGAGGCTCAGGAGCTGAACTTGTGCAGCTCTAGCCCATCCTGAAAGGAAGGTTAAAAGGTGATTGATTTATCCAGCCTCATGGCCAACTATGCTGGCTCAGTGAAAGGGGATCAGAGCGTACCCATGGCCATCCAGCACACATTAACTTGTTATATGCTGCCAGCTTCATCATATAGTCCAGCCTTTTGTGCAGAGATGGTGTTTTTTGATCTTCTCTCCTGTAAGACAGCTAAGGACATCCAAGACAAAACTGCTTGTGCCCTCTGCTTGTGTACACAGGTGGCAGGGCATGGGATCCAGCAAGTATATGGGTAATGCGAAACACCCCTTGTAATGTCAGTTCAATTTAATTTGAAAATTGAGGGAGTAGAGCCTTGGTCTACCAATTCTCAGTACAGCAACATGTGATGGCTTCAGGAAGTAATTTGTCAGCTCCTACATTCCTTTATGTTTCTGAGTAATTTTTAGTTCCAAATAACTCTCACTTTCTCCCTTATATGCACAAGCCATCTCAGGAACAATTGATGATGTATTTCTTGCTTGCTAAAAAACGATGAGGCCTGCCATTAATGCCCAGGGAACTATCATCTCCCATGTTCCAAATTTGTGATTGCTTCAGGCACAGGCAGGGATGTCAATGCCTGAGGAATTATCACAGAAATGTTGCTGTTATTGACCTATATAGTACAACCTTCAAGAGACAAAATAATTGATGAAATGCCTTCTTTCTTCTTAGAGAAACAAAAAGGAATATGGTCTCTCCTCTCCCCCAACTCCACCCCCCCAGTTAAATCTAAACAGTTTGTATTAGAATGATGCTTTGGGTGTCCCATGCAATGCAGGCAGACAGCAGGAATGGTCTTCACTTTCCACATGCAGATGCCCAAATATACTGAGCTGTACTACTCACCATTGGCAAGCGTGTGGCCGTGCATCCTGCTCGGTTCCCAGGCAGGAGACAACATGGTATTTACTGTTACAGGTCCTGATCCAGCAAAGCACTTAAGCACATGTTGAGCTCTACCCATGTGAGTAATCTTGCTGATTTCAGTGGGCCTACTTGCACAATTAAAAGATAATCTTGTCAAAGTGCTCTGCTGGATTGGAGCCATGGCTGTTTATGTCATGTGAGCCACGTATCTTCAAATTAAATTCCGTAGTAAATAACACAAAATTTTTAATGAGAGGGTAGCTTATTATCCTTGGTGGTACTACACTCAGGGTCCTTCCTCAGTGGTCCCTCTTCCTGCTGCTTAGCAGTTGTTTGTGTGGCAGAGGGAGCACCACAGAAATGACGTTTGCTGTATGTGCACATTCATTTTTATGAAAACCACAATTTGTCTCCTACACAACTCAGTCTCCTTGGGGATTGCCTGGCTGCATTTCTGGCATCATGGACACTCCACAAGGCCAAATCCCTTGTGATTTCGAAGTCCTCAGAGAATTGGTCCATAACCTTTTGTTTTCCTTTTATTCTGCCTATGATCCCAGGGATAAAAGCTCTTTTTAAATGTCTTGTTTCTTGTCAATATTTCTGTTGCAATTCTGGGGCCATCTTGAACTAAAATGCTAGTCTAAACCTGAGCAGGATTTTTTCAGTTAAAGTTTTTTTGTGACTGATGTACTTCTAGGCAGACCACAGCAGCTGAGGAACCAATCTTTTAAGAGAAAAAGAATTGGTTGGAAAAACTTGGTTGGAAAACTCCTGGCCAGGTTTATTTATAACTATTCCAGACTTAATAATGACCTGAGCCCTTCTGGCTTGCACTTTCTGTTTCTTCCTTTATTTAATAAAGGGTTAAGGGGAGTTCAGGAGCTGGAACAGTCCAGAAAGTGAGTGGTGGCATAAATTCTGTACTGCTTAGGAGTCCTTAGTGCCCTCCTCCTGTGGATCAAAACATTACTTTCTCACTGCAAAATCCGTCAGTCTTCTCACTTGCATCTTCTAAGAAATTGGTAAGTAGGCAAAGTTCTGTTAATAGTTTCCAATGGAAGTTTCTGACTAATTACTCCAATGGAGATTTTCCAAATGTGAACTGCTAGCTAATAGGACTAAATTCAGCAGAGGCAAGAAGGGAAGAAATGCTTTTGGTAGACTTTAAAACTGCTACTCAGCTCTCCACCTTTAAGAATAAGGAGATGCATGCCCTACATGAACAGCTGCACTGCCGCATTTTCTCCTGTGCTCCCAAGCTTTGAAACCACCTGAGAAAACACCAGGTCTTGCGAGCTGAAAGCAG
The DNA here is from genome assembly GCF_027579445.1 of Ammospiza nelsoni. NCBI lineage: Eukaryota > Metazoa > Chordata > Aves > Passeriformes > Passerellidae > Ammospiza > Ammospiza nelsoni. The sequence goes on from NC_080669.1 coordinate 25,178,436, forward strand.
TGGGGTGGTTCGTCCTACCTTTCACTGTGAGGAGAGTCTCGGTAGGAATCGGGGGTCTCCCTGGCGTGCCGGAGGAAGCAGTTCCCTTCCCGTGGCCCGCCAATGCCATTGAGACGGCCCCGGGGCCCTGCTGGGCTGGCGTGCCTGCTGTTCTCCATGGAGGAACTGACGAGCACCGAGTGGCTTTCAGAGAGGATGCTTTCAGTGTGGCCATTGCTCCAGCTGGAGAGCAGCAACCAGGGAAAGAGAAAGGGGGAGTGTGAGAGTGGGCTTTGGCGGTAACTGTGTATGAGCAGAAGTTTAGACAGGGAAAGGAGGGGCTCTGTTGCCACACAGGATATACCCTTCGGGTGGTTAACTGGAGCTGCAGAATTTAGAGAATCCACAGGAATCAAGGTGATTTTGCATGTATGGATCAAAGGAGAGGGAAGGAGGGCTTTGCAGTCATCAGAACTGTCACTGATTTAGCAATTTGCATATATTAAAATTCAGTGTGACAGTATTGGAATGACATTCAGAAAATAAAGGTCTTTGTCAATTCCTGGGAAGATAATTAGTTAGGTGATATGACATCAAATATTGTTAGCCTTAAAATGAAAACACTATGAAGGGAGCATATATCTCCCCTGCTTTGTTGTTTCACACATTTTTTGGTTTTACAACAGCAACAGATCAGACATTACAGCTGCTATTTGCCGTCCCCTCTAGTACCTGTGGCTAGATGTCTGGGTGACTGTCACAGAGTGATGTGTAGTTGAGGTGTAGTGGCTTGTAGAAAACGAGGTCTCTGTTTCTCGCTCGATGACATGCTCACTGGAGATTACATTTTTTGAAACGTACTGCTGAAAAAACCCAGACAAACCTCAGGTTTACAAACTGTAATTCACAGCACATTTGTAGACATAATTCCCAATCCCTCCTTCCCAGATTTCAACCTTTTACATGTGCCAAAGCACAAATTTTGTCATTTAAATACATGCAGAAACCATACTGACACACTTGAGGACATTCATGTACACCTCTGTGTACATAGCCCATTGAGACTCAAAATAGGAGGAGACAAATGATGAAAGTAGCAAAGGTCTGCATCACAAACAAGCTATAAAAACGTAGTTAACAAGGGAACGAGTCCCAGTAGACAGATGTGTGGAAAAGCAACCTCCCATTACCATCAGATACACCAAAAATACTATTCTCTGATGGAGAAGATGGCAGCAGTTTGTGATAGCAATTTTTTCTGTGTGGAGAAAGCCGAGAGAAATCAGTCACCAGCCTGCAGCAGCAGGTAGATGTTTAAAAGCTGTGGGGTGAGCTTTCCTGTGGCACTGGCAGCCTAGGCTGAAACAGGTACAGTGAAACCTACATTGACGAGCTGGACGTTATCAGGTGGTGGGTTGGGGTGGTGTGGCCCATTGGCCATGTTCATCACGTTGTTCCTTTCCGAGCGCAGGCTCTGACGAAGGCGATCATGCAGCTTTTTCCTCTGCTTCCTGTGCACGAACACAGAAACAATTTTAATAGAAAAAAGGAGAGCAGCTGCACCTCTCAGCATATTGATGTTGGTGATAATAATGTAACATCACTTTTTTTGCCAGAATTTTCTCCACTGCTGCTAGAGCTCAAAGTAACTCTGAAAACCACAGGCCTAATTGCAGCTGGAGCTGTGGGGACTTGCACAGGGGGAAAGATATTTGGGATCCCTTCCAGGAGTCAGCAGGACAAGGGGGGACAGGAATAAGTGAGAGGAAAAGGGAAGCCATTTCAAAGCAGTGCTCTGTCTTAGGAGGAGAACTTTTCTGCACTCAGAAGGGAGGGGGGAGATATTTTAACCCAGGCACTTTGACACCCTCACAAGGGCCAAGGCAGAGCTTCTGACAGCCCATCAAGTTACACCTCTCCGTTCACCACAGACAGCTGAGGTGTCTGTGCCTCAGGGCTTGCTTGCAGACACTGGAACATGGTCTTTGTGATGTGGCAGTTACACATTTTTTGGAGGGATTCATCACCTACATCAACAGTGTACTTCAAAGACATAAGTATGTTATAGAAGAGTGCAGACTAAGCCTCAGAAATCCAAAGTGAGAGTAAATGTCATAGGCCCGAGCCTACAGACCTCCTGGCAGCTCTGGAAGGTTTTTTGTTTCAGCAACATCAGATTTGCTCTGAAGCCTAATGATTACCAGGTGGATGCCATGGGTGCTAATGCATTTAGTAGAACTATCCATGTACTAATGACATGATCTCTGACTGACTTTGATGCTTCTACTGTCTCCTGTCCTTAGCTGCTGTTTCCCTGCTTGCTAACAACGTGCAAGTCCTATAAGGAGCGCCTGAGGGAGCTGGGGATGTTCAGCCTGAAGAAAAGGAGGCTCCTTCCTGCAGAAAAGGAGGGGTTACCTTCTCACTCTCTACAACTGCCTGAAAGGAGGCTGTACCCAGGTGAGGGTGGCCTCTTCTCCCAGGCCAGTAGCAACAGGAAAAGAGGAAATGGTCTCCTGGGCCAGGAGAAGTTCAGGTTGGACATCAGGAGGAATTTCTTCATGTAAAGGGTTATGAAGCATTGGAACGGACTGCTCAGTGGGGTGGTGGAGTCACCCACCCTGGGGTGTTCAAGAAATGACTGGTCACTTAGTGCCATAGTCCAGCTGATAAGGTGGCGGTCATTCAAAGACTGGACACAATCTCACAGGTTTTTTTTCCAACCTAAATGTTCCTGTGATTCTGTAATCCTTCCAGCTCTCCTCAGAAGAACTTTTCAGAATCATTACAAGCTGTCAGTAGCAAAACTTACAGCATAGTAAAACCTGGCTCTGCAGAACACATTAATTAAAACACCAAAATAAATAACCAGAGAAAGGGCTATTCAATTTCAGACTTAATTTATGAATGTTACCCAGTTTTCTCTCATTACACTGGAGAACTTCCACCACACTCTCACAGAATCCAGGGCAGTGAAGGGAGGATGCAGACTTCAACACACTCTGGAATGCATATGACTTTGGCTGTAGCAAAAGCTAAAATACTAAGCTGTATGCAGATAGCGATGGCAGGGTAGGACAGCGTAAGAGATAACTATTTTCAATCCTGTTTTGAACTCAAAGGGGACTATTTCAAGCTTTACAGAAAAGGAGGAATAAGGAAGTGCAATAAATATGTTGAAGCTTGACAGTAATGAAGCCTAAAGACAATGAAAACATGATTTGACATACAGCATTTCACATATTTTCTCTGTGTGTATGTGTCTGGATAGTGGAAGATGCTTAATTTATATCACATCACATGAATGGCATATGCAGATACATCTGTCTTGGAAATGCTCCTGTCTCAGAAGGATACACTCTGTGGTTCATGTGGACTTTATGCTTTGAGGATAACCAGGGATCATCTTGGGACATGTAAGCAGTTAAGGTGATAGAGATATTTGAGCAGTGCCAGGAGATATCTGAGCTACCCAAACACCTCCTGGGTTGAGAAGCAGCACTCAAGCAAGGTTTTAACTTGATTTAAAGCTCCCCTTCATGAGGCTCTGGAGACTGAGAACAATCTGAATTCCTGAATGTGGTAGAGAAAGCGAGTTCTAGAAGGAGTCTGAGTTAGTCATCCACAGGACTGAAATCCTGGCACATGTAATCTGGGAATCTGTCCCTAGAAATCTGCATTATTCTACCTTCAGCGACCAGTGTATTTGAATTTGCATGCTTTTATGTGTGCTGGTGGTCCTGTAGTAAAAGGACACTAACTAAAAAAATAAATTACTCTACAAAACTGAGATGAGAGAATAACAGGTAAGCTAGTGTGTACTTAAGAAGCTTATATATTCAATGTAAATGATGTGCCAATAAAGTACCTCTGAATTAAGACTTAGTATCTGAAGCTAATGCCTTGGCAATTTAGTAGCAGTATTTCTTGCAGGGAGACCAACAAAATGTAAGCTATTAAGATTATTACATTGGTTGTTCTAGCACCATTCCAAGATTTATCCTGGTTTCTGAGTTTTCCCCTATTTAGGGAAAAGAGCATATGCAAGTCACCTCACAGATACCAGTCTGGCATCACTGCTGCATTTGGAGGGCCATGTCCTGGCATGGGACGCTCATCAACTGTTTTTGAAAACAGTTAACTTTTGGTTCACAGTGATTGCTGATGTCTGGGACAAAAAAAACATCCAGACCCCTGATGGATTCTCTGGGCTCTTTATACAGAAAATCTTACTTCAGGATCTCAACTAAATGTTTGTTGAAATACATGGGGATGTGATTTCTAAAAAGCAGTAATTGATCTGATTTTTTATTACTGTTTCAGCTGCTCCCCACTGACCACTGGCACAAGGTTATGGGTAGGAGCAGCTGTGTGTATGTGTCTGGACTCTTGCTGAGCGGAACAAATCATCTCCCTCCTCCCCCACTTTTAACACATCCATTACTGGTGGGCCTTAAAACAAAAATGAACTGCCAATCAGGCCTTGAAACAGTAAATCAGGTTTATACAAATGTGGAATATTTATGATAAGGTCTTTCTGTGTTTTGGTGGGGAGATTTATAAAGGCAGCCAGTTTTGGCAGCAGAAATTCTGCTGATGTTCTGTGTAATTTATAGTCCAGAGCATCTCATGCATGTTTGAGAGTCACCCCCTGTAATTCAGAGACTCACAGAACACATTTAAATGCCTACTTTTGCACTGAGAGCGCTTTTGTGTTCAAATTTTTGGCCTTTGGTGTATAGTAACTTTTACCATCATTAATTGTGTCTCAAGTACAAACAAATTAGGCTTATACATAAAATTCACGGCTGGAAAGCAACGTGATTCCAGGGTTGGAGTTTGTTCCTTTTCAACAGGGGAAACCAGCTGAAATGGGTGATAGAAAAGAAAGAAAACAAAAAGAGACAAAAAATTTCAAATTATATTTGAAGACTGAGAATCTTTCAGATACCTCTCTTAATTTTGCTGTGCTGATGGACATGGAGACTCACATTCATCTGGCTTGGACCAGAGCACCCTGGTCACATGTTTGTCTCTTAAGCTCACCTCTAGAGAAACCCAGATACAACCTTATGCCCAGAGAAGCTACAGTCAACTGGGAAGGCCCTGACCAACAACCACAGATACAAAATAGAAGAGAAAAGTTTACTTGGTTTTGCAGTAGGCCACCACACACATGATGCCAACTACTAGAAGAGCAATGCAAATGCCAGTTATGGTCAGCACCCGTTTCTGGTACAGTTCCTCAGCTTCTAGAAAGGGACAAAAACAGAGAAAGTCACAACATGGAGGATGGCTAGGCAAGGAGCACACAGTCAACAGCTGTCATGCTACAAACCACCGCACAGATTCACACAGCCACACCAAGACACAGCCACCACACTTCAGGCAGACTCATTATTGACTGCAAGAACAGGACTACACCACAAACTATTAACACAATACTGGGGATGAGAACAATTACAGAATTACAGTCAAAAGTCACTTTTTTTTTTTTTTTAAAGCCAACAAGAATATTATCTAAGAAACAACTTCTTAGTTGAGAAACACAGCATTTGCTGGAAATAAAAATGAAGTGTGGTAAGGTAATAACAAAAATTTGCAAATGCTTTGAAAGTTTTGCAAAGACAGCTGGAATGAAAGCCATTTTTACAGGTTTTATGAGAAATTAATTTTCTTATTATCTTTTTTGGATTGTTTTCACATGCAATATCCCTCTGGTCCCACGTCAATTTATATCTCAGCTGTCTTTACAGGAGAAATTTTAAAATACTCTTGTACATTTGAGACATGAGCTTGGCTTGTAATTATATCACCAATGGAAATGAAGACAGGTTTTGAGCTCTGGTCATAAAATTCAGACTCTTTCTCCAGTGCTCCTCCTAAAACACAATATCCACAACCAGCAGTGCCTTGTGTGAGAGAAATGCAGAGTTTCAACTTGTTTGTGACCAACAAAGGAACTCTCTATCTAGGGTGGCAGCTTGCTCAGTGATGACAATTTGTTACCAATCTCATTCATCGGAGATATTTCACTTTTATAAAGGTGTTGGTAGCACTGCTAATGTTTGGGCTGGAGCTACTGATGCTTTCCAGCCTTGCTCGTGCTTGGCAGAGAGCAGTGCTGAGTGCTCTGCTGGGGAAATGTTACGTAAGGAGTTCTGAAACTCAGGTGCGTTCTGTGTTGACACTTTACAGATGAGGATTTGTGTTCCTGCTGTTAGGACAAAAATGGATGTCTAGTTTTACTCAAGTCTTGGTTTTGATTAAGCAGAGAGAACAATAGTGATCTGCCATATTAACCACAGTCAGAATACCAGCAGGTGATTAAAAATAAATGAATGAATTAGAACCGCACAGCTTTGCACTACCTTTGGGATAAATGTCAGCATTATTCCTGCTGGAAGGGACTTACATCTATCTGGTACAGAGGAGCACAGTGATCTCTCACATGTGCCATGTATCTCTCACATGTCCAAATGATGTGCTGTCATAAATGACACATCAGTTCAGGGGAAAATACTCCTTACTGAACAGGGAGTAGACTTCCCTTCTTTGTGTTTCCCGAGCTTGTCTAGTTTTATTTTAAAGTTGCTGGGGGTAAGTGGCAAATACTCCATGCAACAAACCAAAAAGCAAAAATAAATCTTAATTTCTCTGATACAATGCACCACAGCATGGAACAAATTTGTCTTACAAGCCAAACCCACTGTAAATCAAACACCAGCAAACAGGTCATGAGCACTGTCAGACAAAATTAATAGCACAAATTATTAACAAAGATGGGGGAAGAGGAAAGAAGAAGTGAGTGTGGTAAAACTAGGATGCTGCAAAAATTTATTAAAGAAAAATAAATATCACTCCAAGAACAGAAAGTCAAAGAAGAGAAGGAAGAAATGGCTGAAACTCCAACCATACCAAACTATGACAAAGAAAAAGAGGAAGGTGAAATAAAAGGAAAGACAGGAAAAAAGGATACAGAAGTAAACTATAGGCCTGGCACAGCATGCTTGGAAATGGAGAAAACCAGAGAGAAGAAATGCTTGGGGACAAAAAAAAAGGTTGAAGCAGAGTGTGAAGGGATTTCTCATACAGCATAACTCCTCACCTAGGCTAGTTAGTGGCACTGGATCCCCTTCCCTTTTTTGCCCCTTCTGAAAGCGCTTATTAGTTAGCCATGGAAATTAGACAAGGATGTCACAGGAAACAGAAGAATTGTGCTAAGCAATTCAGGGGCTAATTTGAAATGCTTTGAATTATTATTATTATTTTATTGTCATGCTGTCAGCTGTTAGCTTATGAAAGCAAAATGAATAATGATGTATCAACCTCTTTTTTTTTTGTTTTTGAGCACAAGGGAGAGGAAGTAGAAGATTAACAGTGGACACTCTGCTCAGTTTTTGTACTGAAGGAAAAATTGCACTGACTCTGGGGGGTTTGGTGCAGGCTGAGGCAGTTGCAAATGATCTGGGCAACTGGCTGGTGATGGCCTGAGTGAGTTTGCCAGTGGGCCGAGGCTGGTTTCATATGTGTGGGACTTTCTGGGTGCTCACTCACTGCAGGGGATGGGGGATGACGAGAGGGAGCAGGGCTGTGGGTGCAGCCCTGAGCAGTCCTCCCAGCACCAGCAATACTGCTGGGACTATAGGTCTTGATGGGCATGGGAAACTAAATCCCTGGATCTGCTTTCATAGCCTTACTTCCCTCCTGTGCCCTTTGAAACAAGGCCTGAAGGAAAAAGCAGCTTGGCATGGAGTGCATGAATGGTGGTGCTGCCATGCCCTCCCTCAAACTCCAGGAGCAAGGTCTGCCTAGGAAAGCACTTGGGCATGTCATGCCCAGCAAACCAGCAAGGTCTCATGTAAACAGGGCTGTGCTCCTGGCTGGCAGGGGACAGCCAGGGCCAAAGAGGGATGCCCAGGTATTTTGTGAGGCCAGTAAGGGTGACAGGATGCTGGCAGCTGGGACGTGACTGGGATCCTGGTCAAGGCTTTGCAGACGGCATGGTGCCTCAAAGACAAGCCTTGGACTCTGTTTAAGGGCAAGAAGAGTTTTGTGAAGAACTCCTGTGGGGCACTTGGGTTACACTACATCTTGTCCCAAAACTGACTTCTGTCTCTGACCAGCGTTAACGTTTATTGAGTCAGTTAATGGCACCCAGCTAAATTACCCATGCTGATTAAACTACCTTGAAAAAAATTTATAGCAACCTTGCAGGAAAATCTGTAAAGAATTTTATGTGCAGTGAGAATTTAGGAAAGATTTTACCCTGTTAAGTATTAAAAATAATTTCAATAATTTTTTTACCCTACAGAATGCTAGGAAAATCAAATCATAATAATACTTAAGTCAAGGTATTACATAAACAGCCTTTCAAATATTCATATTATGCAGTTAATTTCACATGACTCTAATTTATACATAACTGATGATATGTGAAGTCTTGAAGTTGCTCTGTTTTAAAGTTTTTCTTCTTACATATCTCTGGGGATTTTTAAAAGAATTTAATTCCAAGAGGTTGTTCTGCTAATGTAATTTCAAATATAAAGCATAATTTGCATGTCAGTCTTTTAAAGGACTTTAATTTAACTCCTCATATGCTAATGTAGCCATACGTCTTCCACTATAATCTAATACATGTGAGTGGGAATTACTGCTAACTTAGGATAATAATAACAACAACAAGAAGCTGGGTTGTGAATGATTTTTAAAATTTGGCCTTGTAATGGGTTTTCCACAGTTCACAGCTAAAGCTAATGACATTTTGTGGGGGCATTTTTAATAAGAACATGAATGAAAACTGCCTCACCATCTGTTTTTTTATATTTTTATTTACCAAAAATTATGGGAGATTCCAAAGTAAAAGTGACCTGAATTTCAAGTTAGCCTATTCAAGTAATGCATTATTTGTACCTCTGAATACAAATAGCTAGTCAGATAAGTACAGTCTATTCATGAATAAGACTTAAAAGATCTATTTCTATTATATTTAAAGCTGTGAAAACAGTATCCATTGCCAATGTTCCTGTTGAGCTTAGTTTTAGAAATATTCAATTTATTTGCTGACTTGAGGATCTGGAGTCTAGCTGTAAACTTCTACTTAAATTCCTAAATAACTTTCAGTCCACTTTGAATCTACAGACCTGGAAAGGAACGTATATATGCACCTAATTTACAGATATGTATAGGCAATTGGTTTACACATGATGTGTAACCACCAAGATGTGGGTTTAGACATGAAACTTGACTTGAAAATCAGAGCTCAACACTGCAAATTTGCATAATTTTAAGTGGCCAAAACAGTTTCTACCTTTTAATATGCTAGTTAGACATTTTGCTTAACACTTACAGTATTTCCAAAACCTGGCAACCCAAGAAAAACTCACCAAAAGCAGAGGTCAAAACTAGTCAAAACTATACATCAGAAAAAGGAATGTACACAATGTTATGATCACTCCGTAATTCCTAGAAACTCCTTAAGTCTATTAATATCCTATCAATATTTTGATGACCATTTTAGTGAACTGATCTCCACTAACACTTCGACAAGGGTTGTTGTTATAGCTGTATGATCCCTTTTAAAGCATAAAGAAATTGGTTAGGAATTGAAAAGGGGAAGTGGTGAAAAAAAAAATTAAAAGGGTTTATCTCTCAGGGTCTAGAATCTGCAGGCTAAAAGGAATGATTGTTCCATACCCATAAATTCAATCCCAAGATGCTCTGCCAATGCAGAAAGTTGTCAAAAAAAGAAAGAAAAAGGAAAAAGTTTCAGAAAAGAGCAATACACTGTACTTAAAAATAAATTACATATGAGAATTACAGCTATTCTGTGTCTGCACATGAAACAGGACAAAGGGCACATGGTTATGTGGACAGTGCTCAAGTGCACCTTTCTTAGCTATGTGACCAGACCTTCTGCAAGGCTTATACACAAAAATATGTATATATGGAGCATCTGAGCAGCCACAGTCCAGGGAACGCAACAGGAACCATTAACCCTTAAAGATCTTACTGAGATGAACAGGGCTAAGCATGCCATGTACAATGGCTGATTGTTTTGGGAACATGACAGGAAAGGGATGCTCTATGAAGGGCAGCATACCCCTGTAAATGGGTTGTGCATTGCTCTCCCTTCTGACCCTGCTTCTGTGCCCACAATGTGTACCCTTGCTCTTGAAGGCTGTGACCCAGAGGCGGCTGGCACTGATTACTCAGTAGTGGGAGTCTTCTGCTTTGCAAATGGACTGCAGCAGGCCTCTAGCTTCTGGAAAATGAGGAGCCAACCCCCTTTCCCTGTCTTTGGACTGTGCCGTGTTGGCAGAACAACTTGTTGACCAGCTGCATGGACCCCGGGGTGCAGGGGTCCTGATCCCTTACACAAATCACTGCCTAAATCAGCACACACAGGCCCCAGCACCTGTGGGTCAAGAGGAACACAGGTTTCCCCTCAGCAGGTACCTTAGGAGACCCTCCCCATGGGGCCAACACCACAGCCACAGTAGCTCTTGCCTTTTTTTGTTCTTGCATGCTGTGAAATTTACATCCAATGATAATTTTCACAGCAAATGGATTTTTTAATGTAGTTTGCACACATGGGGAATGTAAATTCTTTGTTGTCCATCAGTAACATTTTAAGGGTTAAGTACATTGGAATCCATCCAGGTCTCTTCCTAAAGGGCCAGTATCACATGCCTACCTGACCTCTGCTAATGATATACATTAGTTGTAGAGAAGGCTTGATTAAATCTTCAGTAAAATGAATGACATGCCCATGCACATATATTGCTGTAATTATGCTTGCTTATAGCTAAGACACCTAGTTTGAAGGTAATTTAATTTTAGGGGAGTCATTCATATCATGCAGTTTCTATTTCATATAATTCAATAGGGAGTTGGTATTTAAAATCAGAATATATTCTGTCTGGAAGGCCTAATAAGAAAACATGCTGAAGAAACATGCATTGCTTATTCAAACCTAGATGTTATGTAGCTCTGGCTTATCTATGGTATTCCCAGTTACATTCCTTAGATCTGATAAGCAGAACATCCCAACACTTCTCATTTTATAAACAGGTGATTATTTTCGATATTTTCCTACTTAGCCTGAAATTTTTGCACGCTTTTTACATGCAATGTGGCTTCTACTGAATATTTGTCTCTGGGTGCTTTAAGAATAAGTACAATTAATTATTTTTAACAACTCTGTTTTCATTCTGGTTGTGACTGGGTGGGGGATATGACAGACTTGCAGGAAAAATGCTTAGGAAGCAATTTCTTTTTCACCAGGGTAATTAAAAGCTACAACTCGTTGGATATATTGTAGCCTGCTGAGATGCAGGGTCTACAGAACAAGAGGATGGTGCTGGGAAACGCAGAACAGAATCCTTGAGCACGGCATGCTCTGTTCATGAGTGGTGCGCCACAGCTGCGGCTGAGGGGGCTGCTGGATTCAGGTGGGTGGGTAGCCAAGGGACACGGTGCTGCCCAGGGATGGGTGAGCACCACCTCAGGTGTTTGTAGAGAGCTTGCACCTGGCAAAGACAGGACCCATCTGGATCAACTGCAACAGCAGAGAGGTCCAGGAAGACCGATTCCAACTCTAAAGCACCAAAGTGTCATGTTTCTTTCCGTGGGTAATGAAAAATGCTAAAAATATAAGTTTTTCTTCATGCAATTTCAATTAAAAACAAACTCAAATCTCCTAAACTACCAAAGAGCAGACCCCCTGTCTGTCAACAATTTCTATTTAAGAGACTGGGATACAGTCTTTTTGTGACATTTAGATTCCCCTTGGATCCAAAATCTGGTTCATTTCAATAGTACTCAGGTTGCAAAACTGGTTTTGAACTTAATATATTAAGTTCAAAACCAATTTTTCAACCTGAGTTCTACTGAAATGAAGTCCTGTGGCTCCTGTAAAAGTGACCATTGGTTCAAATCTCAGGAGTGTGGAAAATTTGTCCTTTCATAAATGAAGTATCCTATCATAGCAATTTTATCACTTAGTGAATATTAACTGAGCAGTTTATAGTGAAAACCTGTTTTTTAAAATTCTGAGCAAAAGATGGACAATGGAATTTTTCAAACCTGCTCGTTCATTTAGGAGTCTTAGTCTCAGCACATAGAGAGTACAACTTAGGGTGCTGAAAGGCTTTAAAAAATGAAAATTTCAGGTGAGATTGTCTATTACCCTCATGCAAATGTGACTCCTTCTGCATGAGGGTAATAGAGAAATATGTAGAAAATGAGAAATACTGAAGTAGTAGAATAGCTAAAGGCAGACTTTTGAAGACCTGTACTTTATATGAAAAGGCTGAAAAATCAGGCCATCACACAGTAACTGCAGTTTTGATCATCCTTCTAGAACATCAGAGCTTTTCTCTTGCCCCCTTTAATGCCTCAGCCAGCTTCTCTGTGACAATATGAGACAAGGGCCATTATAATCTAAAAAGAAAATTCCTTCCACCCCTCTTGGTACTGTCCCTCTTGCTCATCAGGGATGGCAGAGCTGAAATGGACACTGTTTAAACTGGTGCCTCAAGCTGAAGGATGGCATGGACCATGTTCAGGTGACGCCCAAGAACGGCCACAGCCTGCCCCCGGCCAGTTCTAAATTCACAATTCATATATAATTGTTAACTAGTCAAGTAAGCAAGTGCATAGTCCCTTTGAGTGAGGTCCTTGGTCCATCTGGGGCATTTGAGAGGACAAAGGGTTCACCTGTGATTAAACTCTAGGGACGTTCCGTCAGCCTTCTATTAATTCATGGTTTTATCACTGTTTCTTATCCCAGGGACCATTCTGCACAGTGCTGCTGTAAGAGTTCTCTTGCCTAACTACATGAAAATTACCCAAAACTTTCAATGCTAAGTCATTACTTTTGCTCTCCTCCATTTGCTTTGATTCCTTGACTTCAAGGGGGAAAATGTGTGAATATTCATACGGAAAATGCATGGAATTGATGTATTTTTGCAACAATTTGTGGACTGCCTTCTGCTGTCTTATGGACCAGTGGTGGATTATGAGTCTCAAAGTCAAAGCAGTCACAGAAAAAGCTCAGGGCTGCACACCTGGTAGCAGCTGTGACTGCTATGCTCAAGGAAAGGACACTCACTACAAGGTCTGCCAGCCAGGCTTGTGAGATGAGTCAAGCTAGCCTTGCACTTTGTTGGGACAGGGCATTTCCAGAATGCCTAGTGGTGCCTTGTTCTCATCTGGCAAAAGGTCCTCAGCCCAGTAGCTTCAGGGCTCTCAAATACCAACTCCAGGGGAGATTTCTGAAGAAAAATTTTCTTTAACAGCCAAATTACGACAGTAACACCTCATCGGTAGGCACACTTGGCTTGGAACCCCACTGACTCTTTCTTTCCAAATGAAGAAAGACCCTTCTAAAAGCAAGTGAAATTAGATAGCTGTTTGGTTCACACATACACTTTTGTTTCCTACTACCACTTAAACTGTTTAGCTCCTCAGTTTACTCTGTACTTTGCAAAAGCTGCATCCACAGAACTAAGTTAATCATCCACAAAATTGGGTGCAAAATATGAGCTTGGCTTTAAGTCCCAGATGTAACATTTGCCTTTAGAGAACTAAGTCCTCTGTTAAATAACATGGTCTGGTTTGCCTTGGGTATGATAATAAAAGGTAATATAAATGCTTCTGCATTGATTTTTTTTTTTTGGTTAAGTATAAATGTGGCCTCAGTGGACCCTTTCCAAAAGTGTAATTTCAAGATCTTAAGCAGTATAAGAAATCAGATGTTGCAGTGCAGATGCAGGGCAGGCAGAAGTGCCAGACTCTCATAGCCATTGGCTGGGGCTCTCAGAGTGGCCTAAGGTAGGTAGAGGTGTGCTCTCTGCCTCTGGAGAGGAAGTGCTGACCAACTTAAGTACTAATAACTATGTGTAATTCTTGCAGCAAGGCAAGAGCATCTGTGCCTTTTCCATGGCGTCAACTTCAGAAAATCTCAACCTGGTGTTTTTAAACATCCCAACCAGGGTTAGGAAACTGAAAAAGAAAGGAAGGAAAACCTGCCTAAACTTTTTTTTTCTCCTAGGTTGGAAAATGAATTTATAGTCAACATACAATTCTTCTTTAGTTTTCAGATAAAATTCAGCAGCAAACAATGGATCTTATATTTTTTACACCACCTCCTTTTAAATTATTATTCTAAGATCAGAAAATCTGAACTGCACTTTCCACCACAATCCACAGAAAAGGCCACTGAAATCTAGCATTTGATAAACAAATACCATAACAGCATTAAAATTTTTAGTGCCATCATTACCAAAGGCATTTAACTATAACTCACATTAATAAAGCTTCTAAAGTAGGGCATAAAATGCACACTTGAATGCTGGAAGGTCCGGTCCCCAGTCAGCACTCTTGGGATTTATGTGGGTAGCTTCTTTGATGGAAAGTATGAATTATGTATGGATGTTTTTCATCCATCAGTATAAGAGAAAACCTGTGCACCTCTTCAGGCTCCAAAATGTCCAGCACATACTTACAGCTTTTTGTCCTATATACCAATGGAAATTAAACTAAGCTAGCCTATAGTCTTTCTGTGCTGGCAAGTAATCCATCAAAAAAACAGTTTCTATAATACTGCTTTTAGATCACAGTATATTCTGATGCCAGGAACAATCAAATGTAAGTAGTACACATGCATTTAAATGTAAGACCTAAGCAATTTTCTTGTATGTTACCTTTGATTTTGCTATAGCCAATAAGAGAAAATAAAGATATAGTGTACCTTCTGCTACATCCTTGTCAAATAATAATAATTAGCCCATTTCCCCATGGGAAACCTTATGGGATGTGACTACAGTGCTGGTTCTAGCAGTCTGTGTATATGTGTGTCTGACACTTTCATTTGGCCGATTAATCTTTGATCTCTTGCACCTGTTACTCACAATACCCAAAACATGTTAGACCTCATTGTTTAAGTAATGTCTTTTTTCTTTTTCTTTCTGTGCTCTCTCCACTGAAGCTTGGACAAGGAAGAGGAAGAAAATATTGATCCTGTTTGGCAAGTGCTCACTAGAAACAATGTAAGCACTTCAATTACATTTACCCTCTAGTTCCAAATGTCATATATAAGTAGAGGACTAGCTACCCATTCTTTGGTTGAGGGAGTGCTGGCCTGTATCGTGACTCTTAAGCTTTTTGTGGCAAATAAAAGGGGAGACTTTCAAAATTTCATTTTTGTACTTTTTCTGCTTGATGTCAGCAGGGAGTCCATATCACAAAGTCAGAATTAATTTCACAGCATTCTTGAGCCTTGCATTTCCCCCTACCCTCAATGCCCAACAATCTCAGGATTGCTTTCTGTTATAATTTGCAATTGCTTTTTGTTATCATTTTCATGCAACAGGCAGAGACAATCAATATTAGGCCTTAGGCAACAAATCTAGTTACAGATTAAAAAAAAAAAAAATTGGAGGAAAGATGCAGCGACAAGAAAGCAGCACCGACTGAGCATGCTTCTACTGTGGCACAGACAGAAAAGTAGTGGACGTACTGTAGAAGCTGGCCATTACGTAGTTTTGGCAGCGATCACCAGTAAATTCATTTGGGCACCTGAGAGGAAAAACAAACAAAAAAAATGGTAGAGAAAAAAACAGAGAAAAGAGAAGAGGTGAATATATGCTAAGAAAGAAGCTCCTTCAGTGTCAACTGATATGACTTGGTGAGTTCACTTTCAGAAACTGAATCTCGGTTTAGTGTGTTAAAATAGGTCAGGATGTTGAGAGCAAGTCATTTGCTCTGTGGAAATGTAAAGAAATACCCCCTGCAAAACCAGCCAAAACCAAACCAATCCAGATCAAAATGTGTTTCAAGATCTGAGACAGAAATTCACCATTCCAGAGACCAAGATTGGTTTTAGGATGCTCTTTCCACAAGGCAGCAAGACACAAGATCTGTACATAGTCATCTCCATGAGTTTGGTCTTTTAGGGTTGCACTTAGCTGCAGTCTCCCAAATAGGAAAACTGCCAGCGTGTGCAAAACAAATGCATCTGTGAATGAATGGAAAGATCAAAAATCACACAAACGAGAAATATTTTGGAGGTCAATAATGCCATGGTGTACAGATTGTACTTCAGAAAACCAGGTCACAAATTAGTGAGTAAAGAGGCCGGTTCCAGCTGAACTGTGAAAACACCAAGTACTATTGATTTTGTTGCTGTAGTTGGGGAAGAAAGCAAAGTTCAGATTATTTTAACATACTTTCTTGGTTTTGGATTTTCATGGGCAGAGTTTCAGTACATCTTGCTCCAGTGAATCCAGGTTGGCACCTAAAGGGCAAAAACGTGATAAGCAATAGTACACCAAAACCACTGCACTAACAGACTTACATCTGCTGGTCTATGGAGTGCAAGTGCATTAAGTGACCTCCTGGTTGGGTGTTACTGACAAATGATCAGAAGAGAGGCAAGAAAGTACAAGTTTTCCAGAAGATAAAACTTTGCAAAATTTACAGCAAAAATCCATCAGAGGAAAAAAAAAAGTATTTTCCCTTGTCTGTTTTGAAAAAGATAGAGAATCATGGCTAGCAAAAATGTGTACCAGCTCACTGCTTATTCCATCTCATGAAGGGCCCAGATTGAGTTCTTTTTAAAAACTTGCAATGCAGTGCATAACAACAATTTACACTGTTGCTTTCATTAGTCACATAAAATCTATGAAAATACCATGATTTTCTTATTTCTGTGGTGGCATGTTGTGTCTTCTGGTAATTTGCTTTGAGGAGGAATAGTTAGTACAGCGATCACCAAAAAGCTGCAAAAATCCAAAAGGTGAGAAGACAAAGTCAGACCCAAAGGGAAGTATATTCAATATGGCTCACAAGAAGGTAAAATAAGTCAGTCCAGAAAATAATAAAATGAGAGGGCAGAAGTGCTCCCAAGATTTGCGGCCCTGGAGTTATCTGTCCTTCCAGTTCATAAGCTCTTCTGCAAAAAACTTCAGGGCAGCTTTCTCCTTGATCATAGAGAAGGAATTTCTCTTCTATGATTTGCCCATCTTTTCTGCTGCTGCCTACCAATTCTTCCTTCACCTTCATTCTCCATGGTGGGGCAGGGCTCAGGCTCCCAAAATATCACCATAGACAGGCTTCCTATGCTTCAGACTTAAGTGTGAATGACTGTCCACATACTAAGGATCTACAGATTTCAATCTTTCCTGTTTCTGTTTCTTCTCTCCACTCTTACTCAGCATTAACCTGAAATTACCTGGTATCTGCTCCTGTGAAAACATTTCAGTTGTGTTGCCTGTCTTCGTGATGCTTTCCATGACTTCGCCATCATGCAAGAATCTCACACTCTTTTTCTCCTGCTGATGTCATAGGTGCTGGCCTCTTTTTCAAATTTCTTCATAAGTTGCTTGCCACATGCTAAAAAGTCTTACTATTTGCAAATACTTGTTGGTCAGAAGAATCCTCAATTTCTTTTATCCATCTGAGTTTCATGTGTGCTGAAAGCTGTCCCAATATTTTAAATTCTGCTTTTCCACAATTGCCTCTAGCCCTAAAAAACAGGGATGCTGCCCTCGCACAAGTGAGACTTTCAGAAAATCTCTTTGGGAAAGGATCAGTGTCAGGGATAAACACTAGCATCTTGTTCAAATAAACCATGCAGGAATGATATTTGCGTAATAAAGGTATATTTTGAGGATCTGAAGATGATTCTTTGAACCTGATTTGCTGCAACGATATATTTGTTTATTAAGGAAGAGAGTTTGGGTTCTTCAGAGCCAAAGTCACCTCTTTTGGTGAGTACCCAGTGTGGAGAGATCCCAGTCTCCACAGACATATTCAGATGAGAAAAAGCAACAAGGGTAATTCTGTCTTCAGAAGATGTTTTTGCTAGGCATGACAGAAGACTTTGCACATTTGAGAGAAGGTAAAGTGCTTTTGATAGAAAGAATTTTGATCTGTGTTAATGAATCAGCAATAAAAATATTCTGCACTTGTTAAATGGCTGTCCCTGGAAAGCTGGCATTTGCTCATGCTTGGCTTTCAATTCACAGGGTCCTTTACATTTTTGTCATCAGGCTAAATGCTATGAATTCCCAAGGAATGTGATTGAAAGCCTCATGTTTTCCTCCTGCCACTGGCTGCTGGTGGTTGCTTGCTTTGTCTGTACTAGTTTTCAGATGTTGGTGCAGCTGTGGAGGTGATGAAAACAACTTCAGCACTGGTATAGACAATGCAGAAATCACTTCCAGACCAAGCAGGGCCAGCCCTGTTGAGAAGGTGCCAAAAACAGTTCTAGTGTGTTTATACTGCTTTGAAACCATTGTCAGCAAATGGGCTGCAGCATCTGCCTCGAGAATGAGCCCAGGGCGGCACAGACGAGAGGAAAGCTGAGATGAGCCTGTCCACTTACGAGGATGAGTGAATGCTAAAGGTATTTCATTGCTCAGATGTGCACTGCAGCAGAGTTTCCACAGTTTCCAGTTTGAAAGGTTGTTTCCTGTAGACCGTACTTTTACAATCAGTTTGCTATGGTGTCCTTTCCCAAACACCTTTTCCTACTCAAAGTTTTCAGACATTATTTCTTGTTGTGGTTTTTTTTTTCTAGATCATTATCCATGTACCATTTTCCTTTAGGACAGCAGCAAAAGTTGAGGTCACACAACTTAGAGCAAAATGTATATGTTTGTGCTCTGAGAGCCTTGTAATTTTGTTTCTGCCTTAAAAAAAGGCTACTTGAACCATTTATTTCTTGTATTAACAGTGTAAAACCAAAATAACAAACCACATGTAACAGAATAATTGCTTTTTTCCTTCTACACACACTAGTTGCAAAGAGCAGCATTTGCACATGTTTGGTGGATGCTTCTCAGAACACTGAACACATATAATCAGACTGTTTTTCATCACAAGGGAAATGGCTGAATGGTTCATATTTCCATTTCATTCACTGCCTACAAACAAATGCATTGTGGGAGAGAATTTTTTTTTACCATGGGAAGTACTGTACTTAGTAATCCATTTCATGGCCTAAATAAGAACTAGTATTTCTATCCTGTCTCTTGAATGAATACTTCTCGAATCTCTGCTTGCAAACTTGCTGGTTTGAAGAAAATTCTGCCCATTTCTATTCTACAAAGGCCTTTACATGGAGACAGATGTAGAAAATGGCTATATCATTAAATAGTACATAATCCACTCCTTTGCTGTTAAGAAAAGCAGCAGCACACTTCTGTTAAGACAGTAGCATTTTTTTCACCCAATGAAATTCTGTTGTAAATTTCATTTCTTCAGTAATAACAAAACCACTAGAAAAGATGATGTCTGCAAGCTGGAAATCAATTGGTCAGATTATCAAGACCTTCATGGTATGAAGCAGAACACTCCAAAAGTGTAACAGATCTTATATTCACATAGATTTTTTTCAAGAAAGAAGGAAATGCTAGGAATTTTGCATTTATTGAAATCTTTTTTCTTCAGTGAACCTGGGGATGCATTTCCAACAGAATAAAAATTACTTAGGAATCCCAGTCTCACAGGAAGCCAGTAACATCCAGGCTTCTTAAGTCGATGATGTTTTAAAAATGGGACTCATGTTTTTACGAAGCTTCTGAAAATTTTATACACTAGTTTATTTAAATAGTCAAAGCTTCCTATTTCACCTGTCCTATTTTGAGAGTGTTTTACTCAGTCTTGGACTTAATTAAAATATGTGTGGGGAAAATACATGCTACCACAGATGCAGCTGTACATTGCTTTACTACGCCTTCACACATTTCTTGAGCATTTCACATGGTTACCTTGTGAAAGCAGGGAATTTTCTTGAAGTTAATACTAGTATCCAGAAGAGTAAGATCTGATCCTGTCCAGATCATCACTATGTATATAATAAAACTTTATTTTTTAATATGTAGCCAGATTTTAACTGAAGATGAATTTAGGATTTTTTTTTTTTTTAGTAGAATAGGGGATTTAAAAAACCAGAGATTACTTGGAAAATTCCATGGTTGTTTTGAATCTGAGTCATGTTTTTTTGGTTAGGGATAAAACCAATTTAGAATGATATGGCTCATGCTTTAGAAATTTTGTTTTTGCTCTTAACAGATGGACCATATGGAAAAATGTGAACTTGCTACTGAGGCAGAAATATGAAGAGCAAGTACCATATTTCAAGCATTCTGTTTCCACAAGCATGTTCTGGGAGTAGATTTGTTTTCTTAGAACAATGAAGACAATGTGTAGTAGTTAGATATCTATTTTAGATAACTGGGATGTTAGAATAAATAGGGGACATCTTTATTTTAAAGAAGTAAGAAGAAAACGGTATTTTTTCCCTTCATTTTTATCCACTTTCAAGTACTCACTTTTACTTCTTATGTAGCGGAATTGCATTGTACTACACAACATAAAATTTTTGTTCTGGCAAGTATTAGAGGGCATAGCAAGTGGCCCTGCAAAATAATGGTAGTCCTGACTGTTCTCAGGGTAAGAATTCTTCTCCACTGCCTTCTTGTAAATGAGATTCAGCCTGTCTAAGTTTACAGCTCTGATGCTTTTTCCAAATTGGTCTTGGACCACCCAGGCAGAGGCACATCTGCCAAATCTGGGAATCGTCTTTTCCTTAAAACACAGCCCCAGAATTAAAGGTTATTTCTTGTCCACAATAGGGAAAAACAGCCCCCACATTTTTCAAATGTCCCCAAGATATTTTATCAAAAAATTAGCCAGTCTATAACATCATTACAGAACATACACAGATGTCTGAATTAAAATGAAGAAGTCTTCATACCAGTGAAGATGGGATACCTCTGAAACTACCAAGACAATAGTCATGATTAGCAAGCCTGCTCAATGCTCAGCTCTGCCATTCACTGGAGTTTTCTGAACAGTGTTTGGATAGGAAGCTGAAACACACAGGCTCTTGCACATGCTTTGGAGAGTCATAGCAAACTGCTCATCTTGACTGCTGGCGTACAACAACCATGCAAATTTAACACAAATCTTTCTTTCTCTTTCTCAAAAAAGAATCCAACCCACAGCACATATAACTTTTCCAAATTCGCTTTAGTTAAAAATGATCCTAAAATTCAATTGAGCATTCATTGCTTTCAGCAGTACAGCAATCCATGAAAATCCATAGCAAAACAAAGCCCATGATGTGAAGGTAACATCTTTCTACAAAAAAAAAAAAAAAAAAAAAAAAAAAGAAAAAGAAAAAAGAAAAAAAAAGAAAAAAAAAAGAGAAACTTGCAGGTAAGCCAGCACATTGTGAGGTTTGGTGGGGTTTTGTTGGCTTTTGTTTGTTTGTTTTCCTTTAGAAAAATCTGAAGACAAAAACCCAAAAAAACTCAACGAAGACAAGCAGTCAATTTCTTCCTGGCCTAGGGAAAGCATCACAGACCTTCACCTAACTCACCTACCAAAGCTATCTTCAAAATTAGTGTTTTTTAGTTTTTAGTCCAAGAAGACTGAAAAATTAAGCAGTTTCAGCAAATGAGTGTCTTCACCAATCACTATCTCTTTGTCTGAAAACAGTAATATCCTCACAAAAGTGCACCCTTTTCACTCACCCCTCTTAGGTACCAAGCATGGTACCAAGGTTTAAGGGTTGAGTTTCCTCTCAAAATAGTGTGAAGAAGTCCCTATGACTAGTTCATCTTCAGGGGTAAAAGCTACATGACATGCTCTCAGACAGGAGATAAATTCCTGTCCTGCAGCTCTTCAAGGATGTTCTCTGATGCAAGGGACTATTGCAGCAGACAAACACAGCACAACCAGGACCTGAGAAAGGTGCACAAGCACCCCACTAAACAAAACTCATATGATTTCATGAATCAAGATCAGCACACAAAATAGTAACCTCCACCATGACCATGACATTCATTGACTTTATGCAATTAAATGCAACAACAGCTGTGAATCTGGTTTCACCAGAAATTGTTCAGTTACTACATCAGACAATTAAAAGAACAGCTTCTTCTATACAAAGTGTAATATTCAATGCAGTTTTCCACCCCCTTCCCTTTTTTTCCCCTAAATGTAGAATATTTAGTTTACAGTGTCTGTTTCACTTTTTTCTAACATAAGGATCAAGTTGTGTTACTTTGTGCCATATAAACACCAATAGAAGATGCTGTGCCATCACCATGTAGAAATATTTCCCAGTTAGCCTCTACTTTGTTTCATATGCCTCTGTAGAACACAGAGGTTATTCTTGGCATTCTTTCCACATCCACATGGTTAAAAAATGAAGAAATGCAAGTTCAGAAGAAGACATCTTTCAGGTGCTCCTCTAAAGAAAAAAATTTGTGAGACCTGATGGCTCTAACAAAGAAACAGATAGGATTTCTTACCTGCACAGGTATCTTGGGGGGTTTGGGAGGTCTTTAACCATGTAACACTCTCCCCCATTCACACAGAAGGCTTTCTGCTTTATGTCACATTTTGTGAGATGACTTGTCCCAGTTGTAGATGTGGAAGTGGCTGCAAAAGATAAGAATGAAAACACAGATCAGAGGCTGTTTTTCTTTCTGACTGGTAAGTGTACTTCTGTATGAGGGAAGAAGTAATGCTAGGGAGGATCTGTCAAGCCCTTTGAGCTCTCTATCTGCTGCTACCATAAGCACTAATGACTTGACCCTGTATTTTGCTGATTGCCAGAGAGAGTGGAGTTTAAATACATACATACAGAGACACACAACTCCATACTCAGCCTGGGAGGAAGTGAGGGTTTTCCTAGCCCTGTCCATGAAGTGGCCTAAAATTTTTGCAACACTCATAGGTGTTTCCTTGAAAATGTGTAATTTATGTGCAGTAATTTTTATTGCATTAATTGCATTCGAGTGATTTTGGGGTGTGACAGTCATTACCGATTGCTGATATACTGTCCAATGATAAGGTCCTGGATGATATTTCCTGCTGGTATTGCCTTGAAGCAGGTATTTTTCAGTGAAGCTTAACCTGAAGCCCCGTGCTTATTCAAGTCCAGCCACTTTGTTCTCCCCAAGGAGAGGGTGAATGGCTGAATTCTGACTGTCTCTTTTCTTGCTCATAAACGAGAGCTGTGACTTTTCTGGATTGACTCTCTAGGAGGAAGAGAGGCTTTGTTCCTTCCTGTGCATACACAATTGCTACCATTATGTCCACAGGAATCTTTGATCCAGAGGCCAGCCTAGCATCTCCTGCAGTTGGGCTCATCTGCTTGAGATGAGCATGAGGTTTTGGGACACCAATGCTGCTAAAAATCATTAGGAGTCTAAATTGCTATTAAATGAAAGGATCACCCTGATCCTTACAATACAGTGTTTTGTAGCTTACTCCCAGCTGGATTTAGGGAATATCTAGAGAAAGCAGGAGCATTGTTTATTTAGCAACCTTTAGGGAGGCTGCCAGGGAAGGATAAGCAATCACAGTCTTAGGATTTGCCAATGCAATTTCTGTCAAGGATATGCTTTTCATAAGCTCACAGAAAGCAACTCAACTTATCCCCCCAAGGAGAGGGATAAGCCCCTTTGGTGGTGATGGTCTGTCCACATTGATTGCAGGTGAAGCTTAAACTCTTGACAATATCCCCATTCGTTTTAAATGGCTAAAACTAACTGAAGTGACTACCTGCAAACTGTAAAACGTGGTGGAGATTCTTGCATGGTATTTGTTTATTTCCAGACATACAGAAGTTAGGAATTTTGCTACTATGATCAAAAAAATCTCAATATTTTTGTTTCTGACAGACAGTTTGTACCCTGAGGTGAAACAATGCTACTACCTATTGACTGATTTCACTGGAGTTGACTAGAAAGCTGCAAATACCTACAGAAAAGTTGTCTGATATTTGAAACCTTTTCTAACACAAAGGCACCCAAGGAGTATGCTTATAATAGGTGATGTGTGACATTCTACCATTTCCTGTGCACACTGAATCTGAAGGAAACATGGTTTTAGCAGATCAACTATGAACAAATACCACTTATGCATTTCAAACTATAGTATGATACAGTCCCTGTCACATTTCACTTACATGCATTTCATATTATCTTCCAAGTAAACGCATATTTAGCACTTGGGAGAATGCACTACCTTGCCTTCTCTCTCTTTCTTCCATGCTGCCTTGCTTGTATGGGGTGCTCTCCTTTAACAGGCCAGGAAAAACCCTCCATTGACCTCCAAAACTGAAGCTCCCTTCTGCTTCTCACTTGCATCCACACATTGTGTCACATCTCCACAGATCCTGGTCTTGACTGGGGCCTCTTAGTGTTAATGAAATGCAAACATGGAGTACAGATTCCTCTTAATAACACATTCCTTTTCCCTGGCCTCTCAAAGCATGATTTATATCCTCTCAGACCAGGATAAATTAATGTCTGGTCTAGGGGCAGGAAAAGGGGTCATGTTTTAAGAGTAGTCTGACACTCTTTCAGCTAGCACCAGTTCAAACAGGACTTTGCACCCAATGTTGACAAAAGGCTGGCCTACAGACTGCCATCCGTTCAGCAGTGAAGGGTCCTCTATATCTGATGCCAGAGCCTTGACCACCATCCTTGAGGATCTCCCCTCCCTTAGAATGGGGAGATTTGCCTTGTAGAAGAGACGTTCCTTCTCTGCTGGTTTGAAAGAAGCCTGGATTATTATCAGAAAGGAGATGCCTGACATGACAGGCTGTGTCATACCATGACCTAGGATGTAACAATGTGGGTGAACAAATTCCGTCTGCATAGCTAATGCATACTTTGAAGCCTTTGTGAGTCTCAACATGCACACAAATTAAGCTTATCATTGCTGATAAACTATCCACCTCTTAATGAAGGACACACTTCAAGCTGTGAGTCAAATACCTGAGAATATCCCTGAGCTCAGTGCTCAAATTAAAGCCAGTGCATTAATTTGAAAGGGGAAAACTAGCAATATTGTCCGCAACATTTTTGAAAAAAAAAAAAGAAACCCCACCATTTTGCCACCCTGCTGGCTAATGTAATGTTTTAAATTGAACATTGACGGTAGATACAGTAACAAGTGGACTTGTAGCTATCTGTAATTGCTCCATAATCTCACTTGCTTTTTCTTTACACAGAAGTTCAATCAAAACCAAAACACCATGGAGTTTCAAAGTTACCAGTGATTTCCCAACTGATATAAGTCAGATTTGGACAGCAGCAAGTGCTCCGAACTGATTATCAGAGACGGGAACAATCTGCAGCTCTCAGAGGAATCTCATGACACAAGAGCTTCATATATATTTGTGAGGAGTATCTTCACCCATGGTTTGGGTATCACATGTTCAAAACTGTTGTATAAATCTTGCACAAGAAGTTCCTCTGCATTACTGATCTTCTGGCACCATAGTCCCTGTCTGCCTGAGCTTTGTAATGAGTTGAGGGGAGGAAAAAGATCTACTGGGAATTAGTTCTGATATTAATTTTTCTTTGCAAAGAATGCATAGTTTTTATGGCATATGGCCAGTATTCAGTGCATGCACTGTAAGCCTACTTTGCCAATTAAATACAAGAAACACTAACTATGGGTTTGGGTTTCACTTAAAACCACATAACGGAAGAAATGTTGTGTTTGGGAGCAGGTGTTCATCAGAGCCATTTCATATAGTCCTTAACTAGACCCAAAATATGGCTTTTCAGTACAACTCTAGCAGACATGATCTTGGAAAATGTTAAGAGGGAATGACCAGCAGGGATGAGGTAAAGCACACAGCTGTAGAATGTGTATCTGTACACTGTTACTTCTCCACCTAGTCAAAATTTGTACCTACTTTCTTTTTTGAAATGTTTTCTTCAGCTATACAAGCACAAGAGAGAAAAGCTGTTTTTTTCTAACACAGCTTACTGCAAGAATTAAGTTACACACAGTACAGGTAAACCACAATTTGAAAATATCATGCATGAGAGAATATCTAAAAACACTGCATAGTTTACCTTCCCCTCTCCCCTCCCTGAAGGCAGAAACACCATATTTAAAAAAGCAGCTGCAGGCAGTGTGAACAAGGTCACTACTGGTAAAGCAAATATTCACACAGCACTGAAAAACAATGAGATTGGCTCCCATTCATGGGAATTGCCTAAAGACATTAACAAGAAGAAAAATAGAAGTTATTCCATTTTAAAAAAGCAGTTCTACAAAAGGTGAATTACTGTTGTAAAACTGCCTTAGGTTCATTTCATGTCAAACAGAAAAAAACTTCATGTAATTCTGTTCTTACCTGGGAAATCTCTGACCCTTTTTTTCTGGTCTGAAAAAGAAAAATGCATTCTCTTTCTCTCTCTTGTTTTCCAAAAAACCCTCTGATATTTAGTAGCTACAGCACCAAGACTCCCAGACCATGCACAGACTAGACGGTCCACTGAGAGGAGCCCTAAGGGATCTCTTAATTCAGACTAAGAGGGAAGAGCTTTGCAACCTAAACAGAATAGTATCCATGCCTCTTTGAATTGAGTTTCTGCAAAGGTGGTGTAAAATCAGAGGACACACTCAAAGTCATGCAAGGTAGCTAGTGAGATGCTTATGACTCAATGGAGGCAAAGTGGCATCTGCAGCACAAAGGAAAATTTGCCATTCTCACTGGAAAACCACTTACTGGAGCTAAATATGCCACCTTATTGAACTGCAGATGGACACCTTTCCAGTCCCCTTTTGTGACCATGGGGCTCATGCTGTTGGTGAGAAAGGGACCTGCATGGAGTGCAGGACGGACAGAGGGACAAAAAGAGGTACACACAAACATGCTTTGGTGTGGCAGAGTCTGCTCCCAGTTGAAAGCCAGTTTTACTAACTCATATTCCTACAATTGGAAGTTCATTCTTTCTTTGAAAGCACAGTCCAGCTCCCTCTTGACTTGCTGATATGCAGTTTAGAGATGCCCATCCCTGATCTGTAGGGTACGTTGATTCCCTGTGCAACCTTGGCTGTAGCACTTAATTCCTGTGTATCTCCATGAAAGCACCTACTTTCTTCCTGCTGAGTACTGAACCTCTTCAACTCACTCTGACTTCCCTGACGAATCCAACTTGCAAGGTACTTACAGTACAGAAAAGCTTGGCATTTCTTTTCTGCACTGAATGAAGAAAGCTGCTGGTCCCAGTGTAACTGTGGGCAGCAGAAGCTATATGCATACTTTCAAGGAGAAGAGAAGCCAAAACCTGAGAGCAATCAAAAGTTAGGCCCTTTCTGAAGAGACAACATCACAAGACTTTCCATTTTACCAGGTGTGTAAAAAGATGTATTTCATACAGTCCTTTACACTTAATTGCAAAGACCTCAAACTGCATTCATGTAGCTGTGAACATACCAAAGGTTTTAAACTACCAACACCAACAGATAAACACCAGAGGAAAAAACCCTCCAAAACAACCAAGTCTTTATATGAGACATTTACAGTATATTTCACGGGGCTGCTCCGAATTTTTCACATTGTTTTTGTGATTTAATACCCTAAACTGGCTGTTCAATCCAGTTAAAATTTGTTTCAGCTTCTCTCTTCACAAATAACATGCAGTGTAAGAGATTCCTGGGACCTCTACACGAGAGGAGGACTTGTTCAGCCAGCAGCTGGAATTGAGCGCTTGAAAGTTAGTGGAATTGTTCTCTGGCCCTAAGACAGTACTTTCTCACTTTGGCACTATCTCTATGAAGATCAGGGCCAGCAAGAAGGAAACAGGAAATCGCCGGGTCTGCAAGATAGAAACTTCAGGAAAGACTGAGAACATAAACTCTTGCTGAACCAAGGCGGCATGTCTCTCTTCCCCCTATGACACAGACTCAGTAGTGGTTTCCTTTCACAAATCCAACCTTAGCAAAGCAAAGCAAAAAAAAAAAAAAAAAATTAAAAAAAAGAAGAAAAACAAAGCACAGACGCTTCAGCTTGCTGCACCACCCGATCGCTTCCTCCCCGATAGGCCAACAGACTGACCCAGTTGGCAGGCGCGCGACGGCGAGACCTGCACAGCATCTGGCTCACCACAGAGGGTCAAGAGGTGACACATGCTAAACACTGCTGATCAAGAACAATTTTTGTTTGCTTCATTTAACTTTAAGATGGTAGATGGCATGGGCACAGACACATGAAGTTCACAAGTTGTTAGTGAGGAAATGCAATCACTGCTTGCAAAAGAAAGTTTTCAGAAGAAGGGTGGAAAACATAGGCTGTGGAAGAATACTAGTGAATAGAAAGACTTGGTTGAAACTGAGCTTTGAGACAAGGCATACTTTTTCACTACCATGAAAGATGGCAGCTTGCACTTGAGGGTGGTGTGATAAGTGAAAGGTTTGTAAGAGCATTTAGAAAACTTTCCCCACCTGGTGAAGGGAAACATGAATGGTGAAACACAAGGCAGTGACAGACCAGAGCATCCCTAGAGGAAAAAATGTGTGGGTGGTAGAAAGAGACAGAAGGTAAAGGAAAGAAAGGAGGCACAGAGGAAATATACATAGATTGGACCAATGCAGGAAAAACAGGTCTAAGCTCAGAAATGCTAAACTGACAGGAAGTGGTCAGACAAAGTGGTCAGACAAGCCAGACAAGGAAGTGCTTTCACTATTGGGAGACAACCTTGCAAGAGCCAGGAATGGGTGGGAGGGTCTGAAAATTTAGAGACCTTAGATTAAACAGACAGCAGACAAGTAGCTGAATCCAAATGTCATGAATGTTATTCAGTGAGGAGTCCTTTGCTGCACTGGAGAAGATCCTGTCATGCAGAAAAACCTGAGTGGCCAAATAAACTTTAGGAAAGTATTCCTGGCTCACCTTGTTTTGGAGGTCACAAGGCCTCTTTTCCATGTTCACGGCACATCAAGGTAAGGTACATAACTTATTGGTCTTGAAGTAATGGGCTAAATAATGGGCTGAGCCCAAACTAAACAACCATTAATACATTTGCTAGGAGATGCTTCATCATGTGTGTCTTATTCCTGTGTGTCTCACAGCTCTTCTACAGAGCTCTGAAAGGTCTCTTCAGGCTGCTGACCACCAGTGCAGATGCAGAGGAGACCATCAAAACTGAAAAGGGGACTTAGAGTGGAGGTGGAGCTTCACAAAGGAAGAACTGCCTTGGTTGTCCAGTTCCTCCCCTGTTAGCCCTGCTCCCAATGGAGCCATTTCACTTAGAAGGAAAAACAGCTGTTGGACAGGTGAGAAGCCATCTTCTGCTGAGTGCCAAGGCACAGACACCAACCTCAGGAGAACTGACTGCACCAAATCACTGGGCAGATCAAGTTTTCCAGTTGTTGTCATGACCCTGTCTAATCAATAAGAAAGGTGCTATTGCAACCATCTGCACCTGCATTGCAGCCTGGAGAGGTGACTGATTGGATCTATATGGAAATTAAACTGCTGGCAGGAGGTCTGGACTCAAGACAGTAAAGCAGAGAACTGAGGCTCTTTTCTCAAGTCCTAAATGTCCTGGTTCTGCAAGGCAGTGTGGGGGGCATCCTTATCCAAACAGCATTCTTTCTGTATGAACAAACCACCATACCCAAAGGTTTTAACCCAAGAAGAATTTTCACTTAAAAAGCAGGGAAGAACCTTGACAGAACTGAAAGGACAAGCACACAAAGGCTATGAAGATTATGAAGACAGATGGCTGTCCTTCAAGAAAATGTCCCAAGGGAATCTGAACATTATCTTAAGGCCCTGTCAGCTACCGAAATACAACCGCAGATTTGCATGGCAGGAAGCTTCCTGAGAAATGAGACAGCAAGTACAGCTGTATTACCACTGCTTCCCCTGTCTCGGGATGCAAACTCTGGATTTTTTTTCCCTATTACAGTCCACATATGATGTTTTCTGTGAGTGTTCATCATTTAGCTCACTTGTGCTGTAACCAATATTCAATTACTCAAATAAATCATGGTAGAAAATCTAGATCTGGTTAGCTGCAGTTAGATTCAGCTCAGATAGTTGTGCTGTCTTACTCCTCCTGAAAGTTACTGTGGCAGATTACAGATTCCATTTGGTACCATCAAGTTTGCCCTAATGGGTATGTAGTGATACTGACATAACTACCTCCTTATCACATTGAGTACTGAAATAATTTCATTCCATTATAACATAGTCAGTCAAAATCTATTCTTGTTCCTCTTTCCTCTGAAGGATTTTTGTTATTAATTCCAAGTCACCAATTATACTTGTGCAGATCAGTGCAAAATGGCTTTACCTCTTTAGCTCTATCAACTCACAGAGAAGCAGGGATAATAAAGAATATTTAGCAGCTTATGAAAGAAAGCCTGAAAGCTTTTTATTAGAAATTATGTTTCATATAAATTCATGATAATCCCTGTCATGAATCCTCTTTCAGAAAAGCACTGCAGCAAGAATATAATTAAAAATGAGCCAATAAGCCCACACAAATTTGAGATTGCACTCAAGCACCCACTTAATTTATTGTCACATTCACTTCCATGTTTCCCCCTGTGTCTTTATAAAGTTTTTCTGAAGGAGAATGATTTCAGCATGGTGCCTTAAGTGTTTAGTCTTGTTGAAAGCAAGATTTACCCACTGAAATATCTCATGTCAAATAAATTTGCAAGAAGAGGCTGTGTTGGCAATCTTTCCTTGAAAAATTTTAAATGTCCACTCCAGGATTCTTAGGCACCCATTAATTTGTCTCCTACAGCATACTCTGCAGTGAAAAACATATAGGTTACTAATTCCACAATGAAACAAGCTTTCATGAACTTAGAAGCACATCTTCAAAGTCATTAAGGACACGTTTCCTCCCCATGCCCCCATCCCCAAAGCACAGAAGGCTATTGGTTGCTTTCCTTTTTTGACATCTGCTTCAGGAAGGTGGTCATGAGAGGAAGCCTCTGGAAATGTGAGGCATGAAAGGGATGTGCTAATCATGAAGGGAATAGGAGCTTAATCTGTTCAACCAACCTGAGGACCCTGGGTGGTGGGGAAGAGCAGAGTAGCAGAGATTAGCTTTTAAGATTTAATTGTAGCCTTTTCATAAGCTCTGACACAGACTAGTGCAGAAATGTGCCTTCAGTTCTGAGTTGAAGATACAGCAAAGGCAACTT
Organism: Ammospiza nelsoni; assembly: GCF_027579445.1. Classification (NCBI taxonomy): domain Eukaryota; kingdom Metazoa; phylum Chordata; class Aves; order Passeriformes; family Passerellidae; genus Ammospiza; species Ammospiza nelsoni. The sequence continues at coordinate 25,209,414 of NC_080669.1, forward strand.
CTCTAGAAAACACAAAGGGCTGCTCACAGGGTGCCAAATATCTCCTTGATATCTTTGATAAGAAAGCATTACAATAAAAGATTCTCAATAGATAGACAGATATGAAGTTAAGCAAAGAACAAGAATGCTCATTAAAGACAGCTTCCTTTCTAATGCACTCAATTTATTTGTCAGTTTACCTGGATATTTGTATTACACCAGAGATTTCCACGACATTTATTTTTTACCTTTCCTTAGATTTAAAATTTCCTGTACAATTCAAAACAAAGTTTTGAAATATAACCTGTAGGCAAGAAGACAGGCTTTACTCTTTTGCTGTTAAAAATAATGCCTCAACTTGAAATGTGTCAGTTTCCTTGGAAAAAGGTATGATAAAATCTCAGACAGAGCTGTTAGGTCTCTTATGCAGGTTCTGCTAGAGAATCGAGTCTTCTGTCCGCCTTGGGAATTGCTCATTGAGACCACAGAGAAAAATTCTCTCAGGGTGGCTGCAGAGGGAAATTTTGACTGTGTTATCCACCAGCACAGCAATGGGACCTATTGTTTTGAAGAATACAGAGTTACCACCTCCCTGTTTGGAATTTCTCTCTCCAGAGAAGAGTGGTGGAGAGAGACATTATTAGGTTATGCCTTGCTTATACCAAGATCCTTTGGATTCTTTAAGCAGGGTCCTTTAATTGCAAACTGTCAAAGCCCTTAGAATTCCTATCAAAGAAAGAGCTTTCTGTAGCAAGGGAACATTTTCTCATTTCCCTCCCTAATTTCCTGCCTGGAGGTACGAAATTGTCACTGTTTATAGCGCTGCTTGAGCATGAGTGTGTGCGAAGTGGCACTCAGGGAAATTGTACTTGTGACAGTAAAAAGACATACAAGAATGGCCTAAAAAACATGAGCATTAGGGGAAAGTGGAAAGATTTCAGGTTGCCTAGCCTGAAAGAATTTTTTTTTCATAACTGTGTAGTGTAGTCCTGGTGGGACTGACTCCCACAGGCTTCAAAAGACTGCGTGATGTGTCAGGAGCAGTCACATTAGCAGGCAGCAGCCCGGTGTCCTCAGGGAACCCTGCCCAGGACCTCTGTGAACTGCTGCAGATGGCAGCTGTGACTGCAGAGGAGCAAATTCTTACACCCAGACCAGTCCTGACAGTCTGCTCTCTCTCCCCTGCCCTCACTCCTGCCACTTCTTCCACTGCCTGCATTAAAAGGTGTGCAGTAGTTCACCTTGGGCTCACTGACAAAGTTTTGCAGCAAAACTTCAGAAGTTCCTGCAAGAGCAGTGGAATGCTGTCTGTTACATCTGCTGTCAATTCAGGCTTTTTAAAAATGAATATAATGGTATATTTGTTGCAATAGAAAGGACTACCTTCATTCTATCAACAATACTGTTTGTTCTGACATGTATTTTTCACCTGCTAATTTTATTTTATTCAGCTGTTGTTTCTTCAGTTAAGCTGTATTTTAATGTGCTGGTACAGTAATGCCATTTAATCAGTTCCTGTTCTCAAGAAACATCAGAGAGGACTATGCAGTAAACATGTTACTGTACCAAACAGTTTTCAAATGTTTATGAAAAGATTGAAGTTTTTTTCACTTAAAAAGAAATACATGAAAACAAGCATAACATTATTTTTCTAGCCTCTAAAAAACAGTCTAGTAACAATCACTGCAGAAAAATAAAATGTGTTCTTGCTGAGAATAAATGGCACATTTTCTCCAGCAGCTGATTTCTACAATCTGGTTATAAATCTGTCAAAAAACAGATTTATAATGGAATGCTAACAGATTCTGGGCAGTTGCTCTGCTAATAGAGCCACTTTCATACTCATGTATTCATGCAGATACTGACGTGCAGAAAGGATAGATTTGCAGGAATGAGAAAATGGTTCAACAGTCTGATCAGGACAAGACAGGCTCTGAGTGAAGGAGAACATGCAGTGCAGATGAACATCATACTTTCTACAGAAAGCAAAGATTTTTGTCCACCTAAGGGAGGAAATGTGGCAACAATGCATGCAGCCACACAGCCAAAAGAACTGCCCTATGTACACCTAGCAATTGCCTTTCCAGCATAAAGCAAGTTGCTAAGGCAGTTGTTGGTGTCCTTGCTCTTCAGCTCTAAAAGGGATTCTTTGCTGGTATGGAGCATCTCATGTACAAGGAAAAGCTGAAAGAACTGAGTTTGCTCAGCCTGGAGAAGAGAAGGCTTCAGGGCGACCTAACTGTGGCCTTCCAGTACCTGAAGGGAGCTTACAAGAAAGATGGAGACTCAGCTTTTTTCTGCAGACTGAGCCTAATCTTTAAGGTTCCTTGCATGTGGTACCCTACCAATGACCTTCCAAGCACTCCATCTTCTCAGAATTTTTTGAGCCATTTGTTATCAAAATGAAAGTATATTTTCATTAGTTAATGTTAAGGTGAGTTTGTCTTTAAATCTTCTTTCAGTCTACAGCTGAACTGTTACGGTTTCTCAACTGACCCATCTGTTTTATAGTGCCACGAGGCATACATTTAAGAAAGAAATCTGTGCTAATGGGGACCTTGAGTATCAAATGTGTCACTGCCTCTTGCAGGTGACTCGGGAAACTGCTGTCCACCACCCTGCAAGACAGATCCTGGGGATTTCCCTCATCTCATTGCTTGTCAAACAGCATTATTCCATGGGTTTCAGCCAGCAATTTAACAAAGCCCAAAAGATAACCCAAAGACTGGAAGAAAATAGAACACCTGAGCCCAGCAAAACTCGGTGTTATTCACACCAAAAAGCAGAATGTGTTCCACATATTACAGTTATTGGGTAGATGTACCAATCTAAGGACAGAAAGAGAGAAGCTCCTGAAAGTCTTGAGGACAGGACAGAAATTTTGCACAAATCAGTGAAAAGGGAAGCTACCAAGTGTTCAGAGCCAACATCACAGGTGAATGCTTGATAAAGACAGCAGTGGAGCTCTCCTGAGCGTAGAGAGGACGCAGGTTTTTTCTTGAATAATAGTATCTTCTAATATGAGGTAAAACAAGAAGATCAAAAGTCGGAGCTCTTTTAAAATCCTGGGCCAATCTTAAAACACCCTGAGTTTAGTTTAGAACAGCAGGATATATATATATATATATATATATATATATATATATATATATATATATATATATATATATATAAAATAATTCACTAGATATTTTTATTGTTTTGTTGATAAGCCTTTGAGCTTATCTTGTATGGCAATCCAAACAGTTAGACTTTCCCTTTTTCCTTTGCAATCCATTGCAAACTGCCTGTAAATATTGCTTTCAAAGGTTCCTTGGCTGCTGTACCCAATAATGTTGCAGATTGAACTGCAAGGAGCACATTACCAGCCTGTGAAAGGATAAAGGATTTAGTAATGGCAAATTTTTTTATTCTTACAAATTTTGAGATAAGGTTGAGCCTTTTAACAGGGCAAAACTAGTAACTGGTTGGTTTTCTCCAGGGCTGGCAAGAGTGCAGGGGAAAGGACTAGGATGCCAGCCTGGCCTGTGTGGCAGTCTTGTGGCTGTGCCCAGACATCACATCCCTGTGCTGCTAGAGCTGCTGCTGTTGGCACAAGGCTGCACCTGAGACTGCGGGAGCTGCTTTTGGGGAGTGGTGCATCTTCCCTTTCTGCTGTCAGCCCTCTCCTGCAGCCTTCCTTACCAATCTGCAACCTGCAGAAACTCAGCAAGCTTCCTGGCACAAAGATCTCAGTAAACATAAGTTGAGAACATCACTTCTAGCCTAAACCTGTGTTTTAGAGGAATCATTTCCTTGCTGGAAAATGACTTCAAGGTCAGTGAAGACAAGTCAAATTTGAGTATGTCAGGGAAAAACAGAATGATTTTTCTTTCTTCGGGGTGATTTTCTTACAGCCAAGCAAAGCTGACTTCATGTCTTCTCCAACTTTCCTCTTGTATCAGAGGCCTATGTCAGCTGTCTATCTTATATAACCTTGGTCAGCAGGACACAGATAGTGCTGTGGCAGACATTGCTGTCTTCGTCCACTTACTCAACATCGCTTCGTTCCACCAAAGCCATACATTTTGTTAGTGGCAGCTGCCACATCGTGGAGGTAATGAAAGCCCTGGGTTGGCAATATGCCAATGGTGAGCTAAGTCACATGGCTTGTGCAATCTCTTACTCTCACAGTGCTGTAGATGTGACCTCTGGATGCCATTAATTTTCCATGGCCTTTATGAAACTCACTGAATGGGATGAAATTGCATTTTGCTGTGCAAGGAGTCTGCTTTGAGACAAAAGGGCAAACAGTCCAGGAGAATTTATCTGCCAAAGTCACTTATGACTTGAATGAAATAAGAAACTGATGCCACTGAGGGAGGGGGAAGGGAGACAGAGACATCTTCTCTCTGATGTTTTTGCATGATTCCTCTGCCTTTATTTACATGCACCAATGAAAATAAAGTGGAGAAGTTTCATTTAATGCCTTAATGCTAGAAGCAGCTCTTCAAAATAAATAGCTTGAGGCAGTGATGGCATGCAAACGAGTAAATTTGAGCATCTAGATGAAAATTTTCCTTTTTAGCTAGGGATGAAAACAAAGACTAAATTAGAACATGCACATGTGGGAAAGATAAGTCTAAATCAGTGGATGATAGCTCTGATTAAAGAGTTGACTAATGGAAAAATGAATTCACAGATAATAAACTAAGAATGATATGAAATACATTTGCTTAACTACTTTTTTTCCTCCTTGCTTTGGTCTGTTAGCTCTATGTGGTCTTGCATAAATTTACTGTGGCATAGGATCTTCCCTTCATTACTCATGCTGATCAGAAGAAATGTGGATATCAAAGAGATATCCATTAAGAGATGATGCTAGAAAAAAATAAATGAAAAAAACCCCTTTTTATATTTTGCAAAACTAGAAATAAGCTCAAGGAGTCCAATGAACATATTAAACAATTTTGTGCTTCCAAAATTGTGAGGAACAATTTTTCGGTTCTTGAGTTTTATTTTTAACTAGTAATCAAAGCAAAAAGAAAAGCTTCAAAAAATTAATGGACAGCAGTTATGAAGAAGGAGATCATGAGGAGAATGTTTAATATTTTAGAAGGTATTTGAAAATGAACAATTTGGAAAAGGAGTTGGATCAATATTTATTTTTCTACTTTCTTGAAAAAGAACAGGAAGACTGGCAGTCATAATTTTTGCTGCAAGGAAACAATTTTGTTTATGAATTTGCTCTAAATTATGGTGAAATACACTACATGAAATATTGTCAAAAAAGGAAGATATATATAGCTTTGAACTGAATAATTATAAAAATCTTTTAGGTATATTGTCAGGCACCTTTTTCTCTATCAGAGAGGTGCAGTATATGCTGCTTGTGTCATGAACATCATTACCTCTGTCTGAAAAGTAATACCAAATTTTCAAGAAATTCTATCAAAAATGCTTTCCCTCCTCTTCCCCCCCGACCTTGTTTTAGCATTCAGTAGTTGAGATAGTCAGAAAGTGGTTCTCCTAAAAAAAAAAGACAGAAGCATTTTGCTATGGCATCCTGCTGGTTTTGGTTAGACCAACTTGAGAAACTGAGCTGATCTTACCTTGAAGCTGCCTTGAATTAGGCAGTCCAAAACTGGAGGTACCTACAAAATCAGCAGCCTCTTCCTAAATTCTGAGTTTAAATGGCAACAGTATAAGCTCCTAGTAGAATTAGGAGTCTGTTGTCTTATAACTGAGATCAGTGTTTGGCCCAAAGTCAATAGCAGACACATTTTACTAATGAAGGAGAACAGGATGCCATTCATTAACTCCCATCTTTCACACATATTCAGTGTGATCTGGAAGAGTGTGTCCCATTGAAAAAGAAATGGAAGAAGCTATCACTTTGAGATAAATCAGGAAAAGCAATTTTCAGGGTTTCATCTATAACTGCTTGAAATTTGCTAACTAGACTGTTTCCAGTCTCAAAAAATTGTAATTCTGACTAAAATTGTACTTCTGACTCCACACAGAACTGAAGTCCAAGTCTGGCTCTCACTGTTGCAACACTGGACCTATGGAGCACATTTACCATTTCATTACCATTTAACACTTACCCTTTCAGTTTTCAGATCCTTTTACCCTCTACCCGATAGTTTATTTCAGGCTATGCCAAACCAGCAGTCCATTGTGTCTGTCTCTGTTTCTTGTCACAATTTTCCCTCTAGCCATCCCTACAGCCCTTCTCTTCACCAGCTGAAGCCACTTCCCTTTCTGCTCCCTGCCCCTCAGCATGCCCTTGGAGCAGTGGCCCTACAGGAGGCAAGGACAGGAGAGGTGTCTGTGGGGTGTCTCTGTCATTCGTCCACACCCTGACAAACGCTGACCTGCTCCTGCCCACGCCAGCCAGATGTGCAGCAGCCAGAGATGTGCTGGGATGGCAAAGGGACAACTTCTCTGCAGCCAACATGAACAGGGCTGTCCTCTTTCCCTACCTGCAGGTATGTGTCTGTCTGGAAGGAAGGAGAAGTGAGTAGTCAGGTCTAGAAGAGAGGCTGGGAGACAGTTTATGTGTGGGAGCAGGCTCGACACAGTAACCAGACCTATCAGTAATTGCATCCCCTGCATGTTCTGGTGTGCCTGGCTCCTCTCCTAGACTGACTGCTCTCTTGAGACAGGTCTGGTTATATCTTGATACAGAACATGCCCATGGTATTAAATAGAGAGTCACAAAGAAAAGCCTCAGTTCAGCTACTTAGTCAGAAAAAAAAGGTATTTTAGAGCTTATTGCTCTGGATTCACACTTGGAGATTCAGCTTTTCTGTGTATTTTTTTCCCTAGCACTTACCTAGGCCTTTCTGGATTTTCAGTAGAGAACAGAGAGTGACAGACCCATTATGAGAGGAAATGACCAAGCAATAGACCTCAAAAGAAGACAGGCAATTATCTGAGCTAATTCCAGCAATGAAGTAAGCAAACTGAAGAAAGAACCCCCCTTTCTCAGTCTGTTAAATAATAAACTTAATTAAATTTTGGGCTTCAACCCTATGCAAAACCTGGCACAGACAGCCGGCTTAAAGCACTACCTTGATGCAACATGCACACGTATCTTCCTTCCCAAAGGTGTACAAGGAATACCCACTGGTTTGCAAAGGGACCGAATATCAGTCTCATAGGCTTTCAATTGCCTTGAAAAGCCCTGCCCAGAGTCAAACTTCAGTGAGCAGATCTGGAGAAGCTCAGATCACCTGGTCCTGCTGTGTTCAGTGCCAAGCTACAGTCAGCAGAGCTGTGGGAGCATCCTCTGTGCGGTAATGCCAGCCCTGCTCATCAAGGACAGAAATTTCCCAGACATGCCAATCTTTCCTGCCCCTCCTGCTAAAACACAACCAGCTCAGTGCCAGGTTTTGTGCTCTGCTCCAGCTCTGCACCAGATACCCATGGAGCTGATTTTACTGTCTGATCAAATCATGTGCTGGTTCAGCCTATGCTTTCATACATTGCAGCCTACACAGTGCAGCTTAGTAATGCTCCTTCAGTCCCTCCCCAGTTATGATACAATGTCATTTTGTGAGATCATCTTCTCCAGAATTCTTTTAAATATTGAACAAAATTTACACTTACAGCAAACAAGCACGAATGCAGATCATGTCTGCCACCCACAATCATTTTACAGTGACCTCACAAGAAGTGGGATCTCAAAAAGTGGGATCTCATTCAGATCAAGCGAATCAAGCGAAATTTTCCAGCTGGTGGCATGCATAGAGGCAATGGTCTGTTGAGTGTGAGAGTCCAATGTAAATTAAAAACTACAAGAGATTATTAGCTCACAGAATTAAAGGCAAGATACTTATGTGAAAACATAAGGAAAAAAGTAGAAAATGTATCTCTGACCATTACAGTATGTCCACAATTATGGTTTTTTACTTTCTAAAGAGCATGTTCAGCCACTAAGCTTACAGCAGACTTCAGTGTTCTAAATATTTGTTTTGAAGGATCAGCAAACCCTGAAAAGGAAAAGACATATATGGGAAAGAGTGCTTATGGATCCCAAGACTTACAGATCTTCAGATCCTTTATGTATGACTATGATGCTATTTTTGTCCCTTGGAGTGCTTAAACTCATATGTTTGGTTTCCTGCCTTCTAAATATAATGTCTGCAAAACTTTTCTTAAATGAAAAATTGCACTTCCAGGTGGACATTTAAGCATATGGAAACACATATCACATGCAATTCCCAGTTCCCTGCTCATGAGTCTGGATCAATTCCCTCATTCCTTAGAATCAGCACATTACCACATTAAAAAAAAAAAAAAAAGGTTTGGCTAGATTTTATTGAGCATATTCCAGAATTCAGCTTTGCCCTTGACTCCGTCTCTATTTAAATATTTCTTCAATTAAATAATGATCTCATACAGTATATTTTTTCATAGGTTGAGTATGAACAGCTTTCACTGAAATCAAAGGCACTGGCAAGTGTTGATTACTTCTGTTTAATTAATCTTCTATGCTTTTTTTCAGACATACATGCACAACAGAAATCTCTCATGGCAGTAGTAGCTGGCAGCTCTCAGTGAAAGAACAATGATTTATGAGATGGATGGCATGTTGCCAAAGGCTTGCAGGCCCTTGACGTCAAGCACTGCTTTTGGATATCTGAGCTGATCAATGAATTTGAGCACCTGAGCATGCGAGTACACAGCTGGACTAACTGCAACTGCCCTCATCAGCCCTTTCTTAAAATGAGGCTGCATTACAGTGAGAAGCATCCTAACAGTTCTTCTATTTTCCTTCTCTTTCTTCTTATTTCCATGTAGCTCCCTGTGGTGACACTAAAAGTACATGAAGGTAAAGAATATAGGGACATTTTATAGTTACAGTACATCCAGACTCTCTAGCCTTTTCTAAGGTTTCTGTGAGGATACAAATGCTTATGCTGGGATTACTATCAGAATTTCTTCTTCCAACACATTAACAAGCCCACAAAAAACCCTCCTTGCAACTGCATGCAGCTATTTCAGAATAGATAAAATCTGGGCTTGATCTCCTCTACTGCACAAAACTCTAGGCTGTGTGCTCTCTTTGAAAGTACCGGAGTCTAAAGGGAAGAAGGAAATTTATCTGCCATACACGACAGATGAGATACTGCTAAAACCAGATGAAAAAGTGGCTGGGAAGAGACAACCTCATTTCTCTTGGGAAGCAGCAGAAGCAGATGAAACTGTATCTTTCCTCCACCTGCCTTCTTTTTTTCATAAGCCTCTGTGGAGGAGCCCTCAAAGTGATGAACAAATGTGGACAAGGATGGGGTGGAAGGGAAAATCCAATTAGACAAAAATCCTATTCCATCCATTGATGGTCCAAGGTGCTGTTGGGAGGGCATGGGACTTGCAAAATAGGTCTGGAGCCTTCCTCCTCCTCCTCCTCTTTCTCTTTCTCTTTCTCTTTCTCTTTCTCTTTCTCTTTCTCTTTCTCTTTCTCTTTCTCTTTCTCTTTCTCTTTCTCTTTCTCTTTCTCTTTCTCTTTCTCTTTCTCTTTCTCTTTCTCTTCCTCTTGCTAACCTATTCTTCCAGCCTTGCTATATCTCTCAGTGTGACCGACCAAGACCTCAAAAGCAGACGTGCAACAGGTACCCTCTCTGGCCATGGGCACCTTTGCATGATTTGCTAAGGCTCTGCATCAGGAGAAAGAGGAAAAGGACAGCCAGTTTCTTTATGGAGCATGGTAGATCTTTGTGCAAGGGTGCTGCCACCCAACAGCTCTGTGTATGCACCTGACACTTGTTCCTCAGAGATGGGTGAACAGGCAGAGCAGCAACAGAAGGCTCAGGCAGACAGGTCCATACAATCGGAAAGACTAGTGACACTCTGGTATGCTCCCCCTAAATCATATTCTGGGAATGTCCCCACCAGCTACAAGGAGTACTGAAAACAACTGGCTTCTTCATTAGCATGCTGAGAGTTAACATTGAGTAAACACATGCTTTTCTGCCCTTTCACCTCTAAACCAGGAAAGTAACTTTTCAGACTGCTTATAAAGGGCTATGAAGAGAATAAACCCTCTTATTTCAAGGGCTTCAGTCTGCCCCACAGGGGATGTGCAAAACATCTGAAAGACAGCAAATTGGTTAACACCAGCTGCGAAAGAGCCCTGTGCCCAGAGATTCAAGTTTCTGTATGCTGCACAGCCCTACCATGCAGGGACACAGGAAAAAACTGTCACATTCCAAAACTGTGTAGGCTCAAGCAGCTTTTGTTCCTGAAAAAACAACAAACATAGTTCGGCTGCAGGTGAGTATCAGCTCATGGACACCTGGACATCACTCTCCCACTGCCACGCTGGAGGAAGACCTCAACATGGGCAGCATCACATCAACTAACAGGGAACCCAATCACTGCCAGAAGATACAGGGGGCAAACAGCTGGTATCTGGTATCAGTCCCAAAACACTGAAGCAAAACAGCCTGTGCAGGGTCTTATTGCCTGATTGTTTTGTTTCTTCAAGCCTCTGAACAGCAAAAATGCAGGAAAGTAAAAACCTGCAGGGTAGATGAAGAAAGAAAAGGCTTTGCTTGCCTTCACCTGCGACAGTTGCTGATACGCGCTGGTACTAGTGTGGTTTGAGTCTCCCGGTTCCTCTGGCTGTTGGAGGCAAAAACTATCTCCTTCATTATATCTAAGTGTCTGTGCAATCACTGTTCTGTTTTGCTATTTTTCCCCCACCATGAGTACACATGTATTATTAAAGGAAAAAGATTCTTGAAAGGGCCAATGAATTTCAAGGCCGTAGAGAAGGCAGACCAAAAATTACAAATGTAAATTGGGATTGTACTTGGAGGGGTTTGTATTATTCCAACCAGAACTAAAATGTTACTGATTTCTTATGAGATTTATTCTATTAGTATTACAAAAAGTAAAAAAAAGTAATTGATTTTGCTTTGCAGCTATGGTTTGTAAGTGAAAACATATGTCAGCTCCTGTATCACACATTGATTGTACTTCTGTCTTACTGATTTTCAGCGTCCTAAGTCTGTTTACTTCAGAAAATTTGATCTGATAAGTTAGAAAACTTTATAATGTTTAGTTTTTTCTTCATAGTCTCTCTGCTTTACTTTTTGGGACCATATATTCTCTGAGTTAACAAAGCATACAGGAAGTTTTCTCTGCTCATCTGACAAATTATTTAAAACACACAAGCATGCTATTGAAAGAAATCTAATCTCTTGTTACAACATCCAAATTAGACTGTTTGATAAGGGCTACAGATGGTCTTGGTCTGCTAGTGCAGAGAAACAGTGAACATTTTTAATCCAAATCCACCTGTAAAGAATCAAGTTTCAAGTTTCAATGTGCTGTGTGTTTCTTTCTCTTTTTTTTTTTCCTTCTCTCTTTCTGGAGAGCAAAAGTCTAGTTAAATTTATTCCTAGCCCAGATCCACACAGAACTTGTTCATGGGAGCAAATCCATTCATTTTTTATCAGTCTGGGGCCACGACATAATCTTATAAAGAGAATTGTGTTTTCTGCAAATATCTACAAGAGCAGAGTGGAGTAACTGAAAGCAAACTCTGGGACTGCTCTCTGGAAGTCGTGAGATGTTCATCAGCTGTGACAGAGATCCCACAGCCTGAAGCAGGTTATTAGCTCAGCCTCTGCACTAGCCACAGCCCCACTGCTCACCTCTAGCTGTGCTGTCCCAGCTCCTTCATCTTGGATATGCAATTGCAAGGTGGTTGAAAGTGGAGGAAGACAAGTCTGTAAGGCTCAACCATCACCTGGCAGCAAAAGACAGACCCAGGAGAAAGGCCTGTAGGGAGAACTGCTGGTACATTTGCTGTTGTTACTCACCTCTGTACCATCCCTCTCTTGTTCAGTGGGTTGTCCTACAAGTTTCAGAAGACCTTCTCCTCTATGGGGATATGACAAACCTTGAGGCAGAAGATTCTTCTGCCTGTGTGCTTTGGGGCTGAAGGTGAAAGAGCTCTGCAGCACTGCCGTACATTCCTGTCTGCCCAGAAGCAGCTGGCTGGCTGCCCTTGGAAAGCTGCCATTTTTATCTCGTGATGCGGTTGACTGGCCTGAAGTACCCCAGCAAGCTTGGTTTCTGATAACCTGATAGATTTGCCAATGGCTCATTCCTTAGCTAAAGCATTTCCTTCTGCTGACCAGTCTCAACTGCATTGTTTCCTGGACTGAGCTAGTGCAATCTTCCTCTTCACTGCACATAACCTTGTCCTGAATTCCTATTTTGCTGCAGGATTTGAAATTGGCCAGATACTGCTATTTGTACCTTTACGAAACAAATGTTTCCAAGAAGAAAATGGCAGTTTCCACCAAGCAGTTCCAGTGCTTTTTAGACAATTCCATGATCAGGAACCCAGTTCAACAAATCATTGTTCTGGTTTCAAACTATGATTTTCTGTGGTGACAAGCTTCACATTTTAACTATAAGCAATATAGTATTGACTTTGATCAGCTTTTTAGTCCATCAAGCAATGTGTCTGAGAACATCCTTGCTTTTGTACTATTGGATAAAGAGAACAGAACCTCCTGTCAATCCTCTAAGGGCCAGTTTTAAAATCACCAGTCTCCCCAAGCTGTCCCCCAAGTACTTCAGCACAGAACTCCTCACACAGGAAACCCCCTTAGACTTATTCCAAGCCCACTGCTATTCCTCTAACTTCTTGCTGATTCCCTTTCTACTCTGCTATTTTAAATATGAAATGAAGCAGCAGGCAGCACTCCAGAGTACTGGACTCACCATTTTGTATTAAGGCATTATGACATTTTCTCTATAGCTTTCCTATTCTAATTTTTATGTTACCTAACAACTGCATGGGTCTTTGACCACAGTGATATGTGCAGAAGAGCCCTTTTTATGGCTTTAAAAATAACAACAACAACAACAATTACTGAACTACAGCTGTACTAAAATAGCAGAATAAACTTTGCATTTCAGAAACATCTGTAATGCAAATGAAGACTCATCCCTATGGTTCTTCCAACACAAAGTCAGCAGAGAGACAAAAGATAAGAGGCAATATGATAGACAGACGGTCAGTAGCAGAGACAGAGAAAACACTTGGTTATCCTGAGTAAAGACCAAGAGTGTGACTGAGTGCCGTGGTTCTGGCTTCCTCTTGGGAAATGGATAGTTGAGCTGATTACACCTATGTCCTTTATCACTTCAAGCAATCTAACCAAATGGGAGAGGAAGCATCACAAAGAACTGCTAGGAATACACCTGTTTCCCAAAGTCTGTTTTCTTGTATCCTGAGGCCTACCTCTCACACTGTCCCCCCAGAGGCTCTCTTCTTCCTCTTTTCTCCCTGTATCATGTATTATTTGCCAGATCTGTTTAATATGAATCAGGAGAAATAACTGTTTCACAAGCTCTGCTCTAACAGATCTGCACAGATACGGTCACCCAAGAGACAACGAAACTTTAACTGACCTACTTGTAGCCAAAGCTTAACTTTCAGCAAGGAAATAAGCAATGACTTTGATCCAAAGTTTTCAAGGAACAAAAAAAGAAGAAAACCAAAGAGAAAAGTCAGCCAGTTATTCCTGAAAGACATAAGACATTCTATAGTGTATTTTTCAGGGTAGAGGGGAAGGAGGAAATGGGGAGCTCTTAATTCATGTTCCTCATTCCACAGGTCTCAGGGGTTCTTTGAGTCTTACAGCTGGTCTGATTTATAAATAGGTATATCTCTCACTTTTTATTTCTTGCTTCTTTGTCATGTTCCTGCTGGCACATCTGGTCCAAGAATGGCCACTAGAGAGGAAATTATTGCAGACACTTTAATGAACTTTCTTATTAAAGTGACAGTTTTCCAGTTACCAGACTCATGTTGTTGAGACTGTGTGATGCTAAATGAAGAAGAAACCCTCTATTTCCTCCTTCACCCGTTTCCAAAATTGATTTTAGAATAGAAAAATTTCCAGTATTGATATCACTCTCTCTAGATTTAACAAAAGATTGCCTTGAAGTTTGGAAGAAGAAAATGAGCTCAATTTTGGCATCAAAATGTGCCAAATCTTGCAGCAATAAAGAATAACCTGATAACATGAGAAAGACTTTTCCAAAGACTGAAAAGCTGCCTGCTTCTACTACTAGTCTGATTTTCTCCAACTGTGGCTTTCTGTGGGGACTGTTTTCTGTCAGAGGTGACACTGAATGCTGTCTAGGGAAGTTCTCAAAACTGATTAGTGATGCTTTTGCTGGCTCTTTTGAGAAAACTTTCTGCCAACAGGTTTATCCAGATGAGTGGGAGCTGTTCTTTAAAACAGACATGCATTTTTTGTACATGCCTATTCAAAAGAAGAAGATGCATCTGAATGTTGGTTGAACTCCACCTTTTTTTTGGGCCAGTCTCCTCCTTGCCCACCTCTCCAGTACCTTCTCCAAACTCCTCTTTTCTTCTCTCCCTGCCCTCCCCATTGCATTGCTGCAGTTATACTCTCCCATCTGAAACAGAATCACAGAATCATAATGTTGGGAAAAAACCTCTAATGTCATGGAGCCCAATCTTTGACTTACCATCACCTTGTCAACTGGAGCAGCGCACTGAGTGCTATGTCCAGTCATTTCTTGAACATCTCCAAGGTTGGAAGCCATCTCATCCCTGGACAGTCCACTCCAATATTAAACAACCCTTTCCATTAAGAAATTCCTCCTGATGTCCAGCCTGAACTTTTCCTGCTGCAGGTTGAGGCTACGTCTTATCCTGTCTCTGGTCACCTGGGAGAAGAGGCCTATCCCCACCTGGCTACAGCCTCCTGTAGGGCACCTATAGAAAGTGATAAGGTCATCCCTGAGCCTCATTTTCTCCAGGCTAAACAACCCCTGCTCCCTCGGCTGGTCCTCACAGGACTCCAGACTCTTTCACCAGCAGCTCCAGTGCCCTTCTCTGGACACGCTCCAGCACCTCAGTATCCTTCTTGTAGTGAGTGGCCCAGAACCAGACACAGAACTTGAGGGGTGCCCTCACCAGTGCCCAGTGCGACAGTCACTGCCCTGGCCCTGCTGGCCACACTATTGCTGATACAGGCCAGGATGCCATTGGACTTCTTGGCCACCCAGGCAGAGCTGGCTCATGTTTATCTGCTGTTGACCAGCACCCACAGGTCCTTTTCCACTGTGCAGCTTTCCAGCCACTCTGTACCCTGCACTGCCTGAGGTTGTTGTGACATGAAGACAGGACCTGGGATTTGGATTCATTGTGTGTTTTAGCACTGGCCTTGGCCCATCAATCCAGCATGTCCAGATCCCTCTGCAGAGCTTTCTTACTCTACATGGGAACCCCTCCCTAACTCTTCACTAGGAACAATTAATGTCAACTGTGTTGATATGCTCTTCTTTCACAGGGGCTGTAGCTCAGTGACATTTTTCTGGAAGGTCCTAGGAGAAACCTAGTCTTGGCAAACCTCTTGCTGTGCTAGCAGAACTGGCACACCTCCTCTCCTGCACAGAACGTCCCACTGAGATTGCTTTAAAAATTAAAAAGCTGCATTAAAAATAAAAGAGGGTTTTGATTGGCTCCAGTGTTACAGTGGAAGAGGATGATGTGGCCTCTCGGACTCATACTGATGTTCATACAAAAAGATGTATGTGGTTAGGTCTCACTGAACTCGATAGATTACATCAGTATATGAGGCTAGGTATTAGGTTTCCTGCTATTGAGTATGGGGATAAGCTAATTTCTGTTCTTTGCTCACAGATTCTGAAGGGAGAAAACTCATTCTGCTTTCCCAAAACTTTTGCTTCATTTCTATTTAATTCTGAATTTATTTAAATAAAGGAAATTGTTTTTGCCAGACTCTGTCTGGATGTGGGCCAGTTCACCCAGTGTCTCCTCTCTGACAGTGGCCAGCATCAGTTGCTTCAAAGGAAGGTGCAAGGTACTCTGCTAAGACTCTGATACAGAAGAAGCAGGCCTGAGGGAAAATTTCTTCCTAAATCCTGCTAGCTAGAACTTGGCTTCTGTCCTGATGCCCGAGAATTCCTTCCAAGATGTCTTGTTTATTTTTAAGTATTAACTGTTATGAATCTGGATAATATTGCTTTTCATGTTATGCCTAACCCTGTTTTGAACAGGTCTGCAATCTTTGGCTTCAGTTGTATCCTTTGGCAGTGAGTTCCATAAGCTAATTGTGTATTATGTGAGAAAGTACTTCCTTGTACTAGCTTTCAATTTTTTGTCTGAATAAAAATTATTTCACCATTTTATCCCTCCTTCCCTTTTTCCTGTTTTCCTCACAAATATTCACCTCAGAGCTGGAGCAAAAGGGAGAGATATGTACTACTGGTCCAAGTTGTGCCTATGGCCCAAAACATAGGTGATGGGTTTGAGGGAACACATCTCCCAGTCAACCCCACACTTAGCCAACCCCAAGCAGTCTGCACTATGATGTGCCAGCACCCCAAAAGCAGAGCTTTTGTAAACAGCTTTTAGAGTCACAGATGTCTCTAGATCAAAAATTGTTTAAACTTTCTTGTAACAGCTTATAATTTTTGATATTTTAGTTCAGACATTTATTTATTTATTTATTTAATATATTCACTGCTTTATTACAGACCAGTATTCTTTAAGACCAGAATTGGCAATTGCAAGGGTAAAATTTGTTATTAGTCACCAGCCAGCATTCCTCCTCACTCACTAGATATACTTCCCCAGAAAGGAGACAGATGGCAGTGCCAGCAAAATACTTCCTTGGAGATTTTCCATCAAGGAAAACTTCCTTAAATTAAAAGCTGAGTTTTCTGAGAAATCAAGTAAAAAAGTCTGCATAAGTAACTTAGGACTTACTCTTCCATGTTCTTCATATCTCCTAGTATATGAAAAGTATATGAAAAAGTATATGAAAAGTATATGAAAAGAAAACTTTCCCACACTGCCTGTCACTGTGAAGGCTCTCTGTTGAAGGTGCAGAACTGCAAGTCTGCCAGTGGCCATCACTCACATTATCTCAGGCTGAATGGGCTCCACTGGCCTCCAAACAATAAAGATCTGTGAGTCAGAGATGTAAGTTTGCACTTATCCAAGGCTGCATGGATGGCTCTGCAGCAGCATCAGTGTGCTCCTCATGCAATGCAGAGGAGTATGCAATACAATGAGCATTGTAGCATTAACCTTTTGCCTTAAAAATCCTCAGAACTGCAATCTGTTCTGGTCACTGTTCTGACATTCAGATGTGTGTACCACAGCCTCTACTTTATACAGACTCTCTTCTCTGTCTTCTAGAAAAAACATATTTCAGTCCTCCAGGCACATTAATCACTAGCCAACCAAGCCATTTAACTAATCAAAATCTGGGTCTTATAGCTGATGCAATGTAATGAATCAATTTCAGTGCCACTGTGGACATACCAGGCCCCTCCATCATTGTCATCTTCTGGACTGGAGGAAGTGAAACTGCTTCATTTTCAGTAACCCCTTATTTAAAGGCAGAGTAGAAGTGGCATGGCAGTTTTATTCATGGATAGCCACTGGTCAGGGAATTTGAGGAAGCCAGCTGTACAGAAAGTGGAGGTGATTGCTAGGCATTCTATCTCATGAATGTGTTTTTGGGAGCTCCGGAAGATCACCCAAGCCAAAGTACAGGCAAGGTCCAGTGGTGGCCTCAAGGTTAACAGAGTACCTCAAAGAACAAGATGCTCATCAAATGACAATATAAACAGCTCAGTGAAGGATGGCACGGAAACAGGAATGACACTGAACTTTTCCTTTGCAGCTGCTCTCCATTCTTAGGCATTGCCTTGTGTCAAAGAACCAATGCTTCACAGCCCTTTTTCTAATAAGTGTCACAACGAAATAATTGCTTGAGATGTCTGGAGTCATGAACAGGTATAGCACCTCACTGCAAAACTGGGTGAAGTAGCAGAAGATATTTACCCAGTACTGGGTTCAAAGATAAAGATAAACAAAGATAAACAACACAAGCACAAGTAAAACAAAAGGCAGTGAAGAAGATGGGTCTTGCACAACTCAGGGTTAAGGGCAGCTGTGAACTGCAGAAAAGGAAGAACGTCTTTTGCACAACTCTCAAATGGTCTTTTGTGAGAAAGAGAGGTCTCCCTGTAGAGCCTGTAGAACTGTCTGCATTTGGTATCCTGTAGAGCCATAATGCTTTCTTGCAACCTTATTTTTTTTTATTTGGAAGAGAAATTGCAGTGGCTTTCATAAGCTAGTCAAGGACTGCAAAGAACATCCCAAAGAACCCATACAGTCCAGACATTGCAGTACCTGGGAGGAAGCTATGCATACCCCAAAGTCCAGCACCCAGCCATAGCTAGGGATCTGCCTACCTGTGTGATGTTGTGTTACTAAAAGGACAGCACTGAACTTCCTGAACACATTCTGCCTCTCCTGCTTTTCCACTTACACAGGTGCTTCCTGAATGGGGTATGGGCATGGAGTGGGTGGGAGGTGGCAGTAAGGGAGGGCACTGTGCAACATTCAGTCTCCAAGTGATAACAACATGAATGATGGCAGCAAAATCTGGAGAGGACACTCAATATTACAAGACTGCAAGGAGATACAGACGAACAAAGCAGGTAGCAACCTGCTTGCTGCAGCACCCTGATGAGTCACGTTGAACAGGTACGACAGCTTAGCAGGAGAGGGGGAGCTTCTACCATTGCCCGTTCCTCTGGAATGTCTCTTCTGAACATTGCTTTAGACTTTGAGTAACCCTCAGCTACTGTCTCCCAAAGGAGAATAAAGGACTGGAGCTGTGTTTGGCATAGTACACGACAAACAATTCCTGAATATCTCTCCCATTCACAGTCAGACTTCACTTGTTTCAGCTCTGAACACTCAAAGTTTTAGCTTTCACAAATACATAGTAAAAGGACAGTTTTCCATCTATTGCTGCATTGAAACACATCCCAAATCTCACACAGGAAAAGTGCACCAAGTAAGACTGCTCTTCATCTTAATTTTATTGTCATCAGAAAGACCTACATTGGGAAAATCGTGGAAGTACTTGTAATTTCCCGAGTGCACGCAGAGTGTCATGGGCACCCTGGTGACACAATTGGGTACAGAGTAATCTTGCCTGTATTGTACTTAGAACGTGATGGTGAACCACAGGAACCATCTGGAGAGAAAAGCAACTGCCAGTTGATTGGGCAGGAAGAAGTAACAAGATGTAGCAGTGCTGTAGGTGCAGCCAAGTCACTTGGAAAGGACTGACGCCTCACTCCAAAGGAGGAAGACTTAACAACTGCCTTAGCAAATGTCCCTAGCAGGTCTGAAGGCAGGCCCTAGCAAAATGCCACAGCTACCCTCTTGGATCTCCATGCTGCCCAACATTTTTTATGCATATTGAGCAGAGAAAGAAAGAGGATGACTGGCATTTTGAACTTAAAAAATTAAATGCTACCATGTTATTAGAAGAGGAGGTGCTTTCGTATGGGTTGATGCCTGGTTGTGCTTAAATGCTTTCAAAGGCAAATAAAGGATTGCTCTAATTCCAACATTGCCTGGACTACTAACTAGGAAGTCTGAAGCTGAAAGCAGTCATACTTTGCTATTGACACAATGCAGGATATTAAAAAAAAAAAAAATTCTAAGACAATTAAAAGACTGTAAATCAACCTCTATTAATATGAAGCAAGATTGTTACAATTTTTCATTCTCCTGACTTAGGGAAAAGCTATTTTCATGTTTCTACAAAACCCAAGCCAGAAATTTGGAAGAGTTTATTTGGTTTATCCATTCCTCTAGGGCTACTACACTTCACTCTTTACACAGACCAGTGCATTGGCTTTCAATTAAAACAACAGAAAAACATAAATCTAGGTCTCTTGCTGGAGTTGTTTCTGTAAAGCATCCTCCCCCTCTATCCCATCCAGTAGCCACCAGAGATATGAAAAAATTGTAATATTGAGTTTTTATGTATGACAACCTTCCTCCTCTCTCCTGTTCAATTATCCTTGACTTTCTAAAGCCGTTAGTACCTAGCAAGAATTACAAGTACATCACAGATGGACCAATTTCATTGAACCGTAGTAGGAGGGATTAATTCCAAGCTTAACATGGAAAGCTAATCCAACCTTAGCTACAGGGAGACCACCTTCTTTGTTCTGACATTGCAAAGCCTTCTTTTTACACTGACAGTGTCTACAGCTTACAGATTTTGAAACCATGGTGGTGGGGAAAAGAATCA
Source organism: Ammospiza nelsoni (assembly GCF_027579445.1). Classification (NCBI taxonomy): domain Eukaryota; kingdom Metazoa; phylum Chordata; class Aves; order Passeriformes; family Passerellidae; genus Ammospiza; species Ammospiza nelsoni. The sequence continues at coordinate 25,229,537 of NC_080669.1, forward strand.
GCTGCATGAATGCATCAGTTGCATCAAATGTAGTTTTGACAGAGCTGGCATTTCTGAGACTCTGCTTGTACACTTGCTTTTGTACCACGGTAGGGTACATTGAATGCCTTTGTTGTCATGATCTGTAACAGTGAAATGGAAGTGAGGAGAGGAAAACACAGAAAATTAGGGCTCTTTGGAGAAGAGCACTACAGTTTTTTTCATCAGAAGGCAAAATGTAAAAGTATTACAATAAATTATGACACTCTGACTTGATGAGGTTTCTCTGACAGAAGAGGATACAAAGAAATTCACCATCTCTATATTATGAGTTCTTAACTGTACTTCGAGATAACAGTTTTCACTTCAGAAGAAAATGCAATTAATTTAAAAAAACAAATGTGGGAATCTGAGGCCACCATCTACATACACTCTTCTTCCTGAACGAAGGCTGCAGTATTACCAAAATCTAACCACCACCTTAGACCATCTTTCTAAGCTCTTTCTTTCTTATATACAGGAAGTTGAAAAACTCCAGAACTATCAAGAACAATCACAAATTTAGCTATTCTGCAGAGGATTTCCAAAGGGCAGTTCAGGGCCAAAGACCAGAGTCATGAGAGACTCTCTTTCATATCAGGAAAGGGACATTTCAGCACCTTGGTGGACATGCTACTTTCACCCATTGACTGCCAATGTGACACTTTATTCCTCATGCCCATCTGTAGAAAATCCATTCTCAACTGATGAGCATTCATAACATGTGTGAGTCTACAAAAGATCTTTTGAAATCTGTGATTTCAAGATTTCAACAGCTCTGTCCGTCTAAACCAGTTGTTTGTTCCCAAAGACATTTCTTCCATCAGGGCCCATCCCTGCTGCTGCTAACTTCTGCTTGCATTGAGATTCCACTGGTCCTCAGCTTGGGCAGCCTTTGTAACTTCCCACGTCGCAAAGCCCTGATAGTCCCTTCTCCATAATTTTCAGGCTTATGGTGATGCCCCACGAGCACTACAGCCAGCTCCTGCCAACATGGGACTGCTGCTCCCTGACCAGTGCAGGGTTTGCAGAGCTGGTCTCCCAAGGCACCTGAACGTTTGCAGGTTTAGAGGTTGTTTGACCAACGGAGTTGGGTTTCCCAGGGCAGCAGTGTAAGGGTTACTATCTCTCATCTCTCAACAGAGGTTGTGAGGAACAGTAAAACCCCTTTCCTATTGACAGCACTACACAACTCCCAGATCTAATGCTGAACCTCCAGGCTGCTGGGATTGACATGAGAAGAAGACACAGGGTACACAGTGACGGACACCACGAGATAAGCAAGCCCTTAACAAAGCCCTGGGAGCTGCCTAAGAGCAGTTAGAGATACACTAACAAATGGTGCATTTTGCTTTTCATGCAGTCTTGCATGCCACACTGTTTGTAATTTTGAAGGCAACTTCATGCAATGGCCACAATGCAACTATATGAATCAAACACAACCCAGATCACATTGAATGTAAATCCGAGCTGTAATGCACAGCCCAACAGCAGTCTACCTTGTATGGCAGGCAGACAGAGTGACAAAGAAAATTAGCTAACTAATGACTAAAAGCCTCCACGCACACGCATGCGCCCACACACACACACACACACACACACACGTGCATGCAGTCACACAACCTTGGATGCAAAAGGCTAAACAACAGAATCATATCCAATGCCAGAAATATTGTATGCTCATTAAAATGCTGGCCAGACTGCTTTATGATTACTATCCCAGGATTTTAAATGATAGCTGAGTTTGAGACAAGCCCTTCAGAACAAAAACTGACAATGAATAGAGGAGGAAAGTGGAGACGAAGAGAGTGAAAGGGAGTTAGACATATAGGAGAGACTTTTCTCCTAGAGCAGCCAGAATTAGTTGACAAATAGCCACTGTTTCTAAGCCAATGTTCGTTCTTTTCTGTCTATTGGGGCATTATCTTAGATGACCAAAAAATTGTGGAAATGAATGAGAGAAGCATAGAAGCATAAGCTATTTAACATTGCTCAAAGTAACTCGTAGCAAATCAAAGGGGAAAACAGAAATGTGGTCTGTGCTACATCCTCTCAATGCAATTGGAAGGATCACTGATGATGCCAGCTCTTATCCTTGACTCTTTGGGGTGCTTTGCAGTTGTTAATTTTTAATTTGCTCTCCGTTTGCAGTTTAAGACTGCTCCAAATGAATGAGCTAGGATGTGTCTTTCAGCTGAAAGTAAAGCAGATCATTCATAAAATGAAAAAAAAAATATATAAGGAGATGAATAACAGTTAAAAAACCCAAAACCCATGCCTCAGGACAATGTGGTCTTTAGTCACAATTCCAGATATTTATTCTTCCAGATGATGAGTAACACCAAGCAAACTCTTCTCAACATTGCATACAATGCTGATTCACTCTGGGAGGCAGATCACCTTTATTTTCCCTTAATGGTGAATCTGTCAGCCATACCAAAAATGAAGTAAGATATTCTACTGTTTTCTCAGGGATCCTACTACTAGCTGGTACATACTTTCCCTCTAAATTGTCCCCTTATCCTCTCTCCACCCTTCTCTTTTGGGAAGAACATGGTTACCATAGTGAGCATAATCTCCATCATTTCCTATCAGGACCACACTAAATCAAATCAATCTGCTCTTGACATCTCTGTCCTCCCACTAATTCCCTGTTGTCTCCCCCTTTATAGTATTTGCGATCCACAGAGACAGAGGTATTTTAGACACACCTTGATCATAACAGCAACAAGTCAGCATCCCACATGGGTGCAAACTGGGTGTCACTAATAAGAAATGGCTGTGTGAAGCGGCTGAATGAAGCTGATGAACCACCAGGGAGCTGGCAGGCATCCAAAGGACTGGTAAAACTCTGCCTGGGGCAGACCTTCAGCCCCAGCACCAGTGACCAAGCCTGTAACCCTCACTGGGCTGGCAGTTTTGTACCTTGTCCAGATCCCACATGATTCAAACAACTTGCAAAACTAATAGGCAGAAAAGCAGAAAATGGAGGCAGGCAGATGTGAGTTAATGCTCACACAAAGACCTGAAAAGGAGTGACTTGCACATGCTAGATGCTGACTACAACCTGCTGCCAAAATACCTTCTCTCTTCCAAATGCTATCAAGGTTGATCTACCTTTCTGACAAGTGCACCGATAATGTAAATGAAACATAATTCTGCATATGGGTGCTTTGGAGTAGCGTCCCTGCTGCCACCATATAACTCAGTATCTAAAGAGCCAGCTTCACATGTGACTGTGAGCTCATCCCGTAGGCACTCACAAGATATTCTTTTGCACCACCAAACCTGTGCTGCAAAAATTTCCCTAGTCTGCCACTCAGAAAAACAGAAAACTTCTTTTCAGTGAAATTTTTCAAACAATGCTCTACCTACACCATGAGGAAAGGAAAATTTCCATTTGAATAGTGTGTAAAAGTTGGAAACAAACGACAGCATGGACCTGTCATGGCAAATTCCATAGACACCTAGCTACATGGCACTGGCTACTGAAATTTCAATATTTAAAAGAAAGTAATTTATTTTTGTTATGTAAGATTTCTAGGCAGTTGCTTTCTGTTTCTGCGCAGCACTGGATGGCCTCCTTTATGCTTAACACAGTGTAAGAGTGGCAGTGATGTCAATTCATTGCTGCAGAGGAAGTAAAAAGCTCTGAGCTTAGACCTTGGCAGGAAAAAACAGTTTTGCACTTAATCTCTAAACAAATGTTTATTTGAATAAAGTTTGTTTTACTTGAATGCTTTTCCTGTCAGAAAAGTCTGACAGGAGACTGGTAAACTTTCCCTAGGCACCCAGTCTCTGGACAGATGAAAAGTAAAGACAGAGCAGAGGGACTGAAAGCAGCCAGATGCTCTCAGCCCCATAATCAGGTTACAAACAAACCTCTCTTGACACCCTTATATCCTCCCCAGCACCTGTGCCTTTTCCAGGGCATTTTTAAAGAGGTGAACATTTCTGCAGCAGTGGCTTGTTGAGTTTTGCACCACGTTTACTTAGCAGTTTCTTACAGGACCACAAACTGCTGTGTACTTGAGTTGTCCTGGTCAGCTTCCTCCTCTGACCCTCAGCTCTACTGGTGGTGCACCAAAATATGCCTTTCTTTGGAAAATTTGGGCTGGAAACTCTTGCCTTATAACAGGCAAGATCTGTGACAGAGCTGAAGGTACTGCTGTAGTATGAGGCTTAGCAATGTAAAAGGACAAACCAGGCTAGCCTGTGTGACTATGATCTGTCTGAGATCTGAAACTGAAACATCACCTCATGGGAATGTGGCTGTGGCTGTGCTTCTTCACACCCAAAACAGTGACAGCACTAAGCACACATAAAATGCCTCTGGAGGCAACCTAGGAATCACAACATGCAGAAATAATTTGTGCCTGTAGCACAGTTAAAGGCAAATAGAATCAACAGGAAACATTGACTTTTTTGTTTATTTGGGTTATTTTCCTGGTAAGTGACATAGTTAACAAAGACCCATAATGAAAGTAATCTTAAATTTGGAGAATGACAGAAGTGAAAGAAAGTGGCACAACTCACTTTGATCACAGTTCACCTTTATTTTTTATTCTAATCAGGTTAAGTGATGAAAGCTCATTTGCCCACCATTGAGAAAGTGCACAGACACAAGGGGAGATGGGGGTCCTCAAACCATGCCCTGCCTGGCCCCTCCCAGAGCCATCACAGGAGCCTTCAGCCACACATCAAGGGATGAAACCTATCACTGTGATCCAATTCCTAACGCTTCCTGGTGCAGCTTTCAAACAGAGGGGTGTTGCTGCCTTTGGGTGTCTGTCCCACTCACTCATGGGATGTGAGGGAAGGACATGCTGGCATGGTACAAGGCTCAAGATGTTTAGTGAAGGAAGCAATGGCAGGGAAGGAGAGGGATCTCAGAGGCTTGACAGGGAATACATATGGGGAAACAGGGAAATATGAGGAAAATATGCATAAACAGGCACTGATCACTGTCGTTCTGTGGCTGCGCCTTGCATTTGATGAGAGCAGTCAGTCCAAGCTACCCATGAAACTCCATTTCCAACTCTTCTAATGGGGGAGTGATGTGCCTGTGTCTACAGATCATGTGTGTATGTACATGTGTCTGTGTGTGCACGCCTGCCATGAATGGGTGCCCAGTTTCACTGCTGCCTGGATCTAGGGCGCGGATCTGCTGCAGTCTCACTGCAGTGGGGCTATCAGATTTGTCCACTTACTAGCAAATAATATATTATATTGTCTTCAGGAGTTTGAAAGGTGGGCAGCATAGAGCAGAACAGTACTAAACAATTACGAAAAGCACGGTGCTTTGTATCATACACAACAACAAAACCAAGTTATTCTCTGTCCAGCTTCACAAGGTTCATACTTATCTAACCATTGCTCACTTTCGATACACATAGATACAATGTACATCTCCTTGGGATGAGGTAATTAAAGGAAAAAAATGAACATGCTCATCCTTTTTTTGTCCTATAAAAAGTTTTCCATAAAAAAATGACATAATACCTGTTTGAGAAAATAAGACTTTTAAACAATTTAGGGAATTAAAATATTTTTGTCATATAGAGAAACATTCTTAAAACTAGCTGGGTTGGTGGAAAATGCACTGACCATAATTGTAGAAGTAGAATGTTCATTTTTTCTGGTCAATTGTAAGGCTCACTGTGCAGATGTTCTTAGTAATAGGAGGTCTCTCAGTGAATACAAGATTTTTAAACTATTTTTTTAAACTATTTTTTTAAACTATTTTTTGGCTGCAAAACTTTTTTTGTTTTTGGAACACATCAGGGACAAAAAGCACACGTTTGAGAGGGGGGCGTTATGACTTAGGGATGCTGACTGCAACTTGAAGGCAGTAAACTTTAAATGAAATAAAAAGTAATAGAGGTTTCCTTTGGAGATGCTCAACTGAAAGATAGCCTGCAAACATGATGCTCACCTCAGATGAGGATGCAGTGAAGAAAAGAACCTTTGCAACACAGAAGGATAACAATCATTTTTAGGTAACCAAAATTCAGGGAAAATTGCATCAAACAGGTCACTCAGCATACCACCTTGTTACAGAAAATCCAGGGTAATGTCTCAGGTGACTATCACTCAAGTCACTTCTGCCAAATTCCTCATAGTCTGCCCTCTGACCTGTCTTCTATTCCAGTGCTCTTCAGGTTTGGAGGTTTGACATGTGACTGTTTGTGTTGGTGGAAGATAAGGGTGTCTTGGTGACAGGTTTTCCAGCACTCAGCTGGCCCATAGTCTTCACGTCTAGAATTCACAGAGGCTACTCACTGTGGTTATGGGAAAGCATCTGGAGAAGCAGGACAAGGAAAGACTGGTGGGGGTGGGCAAATCCATAGAAAGGAAACCCCACAGCAGCACTGGAGTTGGATCCTTTACCCTCCTGCTTGGCATTGTACTGCATATGAATTTGTTGGCAAAACCCCTACAGGGCTGCTAAGACTGTCCTGCATCCTCAGGTGGGAGAGGACACCTTGAAGATATTCTGCACTGAAGAAGGGGAGGTGCTATCCATCTGGCTGCTCTTCACTGGCACACAAACCCAGATATCTGGCAGATCTCCACTAGCCACCTTCCTGACTAGGGAAGGCTTACTTTTCTTCTCCTTTCCTCCCATTTTTAACAATTCCTTTTCATTTGTGCTTTGCTAAATATGGGCCAGGTGTAGACAGGGTCACTCCTTCAATAAGCTTTGTGGTATTTTGGATTCTTTTCCCTCCTGACTCCCTATAAACAATCAGTGAGTGCTGGGAGGGATCTCCTCCATCTCTGTTTTGGTGTCACAAGCTTTTCTGCTCTGACATTGCTGCCATGAACAAAGACTACCATCACACTCAGCAGTGTGGATTACTGTCTCTGTGCCTTCTAGTGGGGATAGATGCCTATGCTGTTTTCATGCGGGTGTTCAGCAAAAGATAAAATGTTGAATCCACTTTTCTCTGCATCAGCCTACTTTCAATTTGCCTTTGACTAAACATGAAGTATCCAGCTTCTTGCAAAGAGCATTAGTAACTAAAGTGTGTCTGGCTCCTCACTGTTACTGGTTTTGTACATTCCCTCTCTTTTCTTTCTGGTTTGCCTTGTTCTTGGCATTATTTGTCTCAAGAACACAGAGTACTATACACATTGCTCCTCAGGGACTTTCAGATTGGGCCATAAAACAGCAGACATACTCTCTGGTTTGGTTTTTTACATTGTGTTGTGGCCATGGCTGAGATAGACATGAAGATCTTGGGCACACTTTCATTCTCTTTCATTCTCTGAAGGTAATTCCCTGTCTTTTGAGGCTATTTGCTACTTTGGACATCTCTGGAATAGTACTCAGTTGACAGCAACCATGTCTTCCATTGAGAGGAAAGCTTTGATTCTTTCATTAGCATCTTAAAACAGAGGAGGATGTTTTTTGTAACCTATTTATGGATGTGAAACTTTCTTCGCTTTTCACATCTTTCCTTCCATTTTAAGCATGCTCCGCTAAATATAATGGGTGTATGCAATGCTTTTGATGTTTGCAGGAGATATCCCTGTCACACCACTGAAGATTTAATTGTACTTTTTGCAGTAACAGAGGTAAACAAGTAACCTTCTCCTGCCTTAGGGTAGAACCCTCTTCGTAACTCTTGTACACCTTAACTTTTAAATGAGTTAAGGTCTCTATTAGGCAGCAGTGTCTTTGGTAGACTGATGAACTGAATTGGAACAAGCTAGGCAAGCTTTTGAGCCCACCAACGTATTTTGAAGCCCCTACAGTTTCAACAAATGAATCTAATCCCAGTATTCTTATACTCCACAAGCATCACTTTCTGCTGGTGCTGAGACTTAACTTCACAAAGGTCAATGTGGCTTCCCACATCTGTGGTGGATATGGCTTGATGTATCTGTACATGTGCTGTATATATATTAGTGAGCCTCTCTTAATGAAACTGACTGAGCTAAGATGTCATGGACTTAGCTGTGGTCCCAATGTTGTGGATGCTGGGTTATCACCTACAGGTATTGTAAAACACAGTAACATGTAAGTGGCTAAGTTTGCTAAACTTGTCATATCTTTTGCCTTCAAACATTTCAAATGCTTCTGGACCACTTGCCCTCTGTCCTGATTTCTTTGTGCTGCAACCAAACCAAGAATATTTTTGAAAGCCTTACTGTTGTGTCCCGCCATCGCTCATAAGCCCAGCAATTCTGCTGCCAACACTCAGGAAACTGGGTACACTTAGTCTGAGGTTTGTGAATTGCCAGTCTGTCTCATCTGCACCTTGTGTCTCACCACCCTCAGGTAACGCGACCATACTATTTATCCATGGGCATTTGGTCAGAGTCAGCATCAGCCTACTGCCTGCAACATGGATGCTAACAAATAGCTTCTAAGATGCCTGTAGGTATGCAAGACCTCAGTTCAATGACGCTAACAGCTCTGCTTCATTCTTTGAGCTCTTTGCACACAGTTTCTCTTCTTTCCCTTCACTACTGCCAAGGATCACAGCAGTTGGTAGAAACAAGACACCCTGGGAAACCATGTCCTGTTTTCACTTTCTGGCCTGTTCTTGTGTGCAGGAATGGCAGGAACTACAACCGTGGTGACTTCAGACACTGCCCTGGGTGACTTCTGTGTACATCTCACAGCCTAGAAATCCACCCTGGGGCAGTCAGGGTAAGGAGCCTCATGCATGGAAATGGCTTTCCCAGTGAGTGCAGCACAACAAGTTTTAATATCTAGTTGAGTCTTCAGGGCTGGATCCTGTCCAGGCTCAGCAATGTGATTGTACATCACTGGCATTTCTTTCTGGCTGACTGGGGCAATGGGAATCTGCTGGGTCACTCCAGCTTTTCTGACACAGTCCCTCCATCTTCTGCACTGCTTGTGTTGAGTTGGAAATACAGACAGGTACAGTGCTTAGGAAAATACCTAAATGCCCTTAGTCGGCATGTTTCAGCTGTAAAGTACAGTTACAAACTTTAGAGCCATATTTTCCAGTTCTTGTATCCTCACCTCTCCTCATTTCCTGATGCTTTCCCTAAACTGTTCCATGCAGAAAAAGTTCTCAGACCCTCTGGGATCCCTGCAGAAGGTTTTGTGTATTTGACTGCTGGGACCTGAGGAGCAAGGCAGTGCTCATAAAGGAGGTGTCAGAGAAATTCCTCGAATGACAAAGTGAGCAAATAAGAACAAAAACAAACCCAGCATGTGCACCTTCCCTCCAGCCTGGGCTGACTCTTACCCATTCTGCAGTGCTTGTACTCCTCTATTAATGTGATGTTTCCCGGGAAGTTGTTCAGAAAGCCTCATGAGAAAGTTCTGCCTAGGAGAGATAGCTTTGCCTGGCCACTTTGACAAAAGCAGCTGCCCATACCCAGCACACTCTATTTGTAACATTATCTTAGGAAGATGCTCACAACTGATGTCTGCTCATAATAAGAGAAGAGTTTTCCTTTTCCTTAACTAGCACTTTGGTGGGGAGAGGAAAGCTTGCACATGCCTTAGAAGTGAACTGCTTGCCTGTGTGAATCTAAGACACAGGACTGGAGACAGAAGAGGGCAGAAGTCTCAGGAGGGCATTGCTTCTGGGCATGGGGAAGAAGTACAGCCAGGAACACTACAGGGAATTAGCAGTGCTGGCTGTGCTGAGAGTCACATGAGGCCTGGGAACAGCCGGGCTCTTGGCTTCAGTTACGGAGCAGCAGAACTGCACTTCAGAGACCACTTATCACTGCAATAAATCTTGCTTCTCACTGAGTACATGTGGAAGCTGAGACATTTGACAGCGAGGAGGGCTCCTGTAGGCAGGGGTTTGGCAGCACAGGCAGGCAGCAGTGTGTACAGAGCTACACACTATTGCCAGTAATGCGACAGAAGCAATACTCTGTGACTAAAGTTGCTGTTTATAAGTATTTTCTTTTCTTGTTCCTGGTGTGGGCAGTGAGAAGAGGGGGATTTAGATTAAGAAATCTCTTTATAAGCAAAGAACTGAAAACAAAATTTAAAACAAATCCACAGCCTCACAGCTTCTGTATAACACATCGTGCATCGTTTCACCCACCCAGTTACCCCCAATCCCCCTCACAGCCTCATCAGCAAGCTGCTGGCAGAGTGAGCCTTTCCTTCAGCATGCAGAGCTGGTCTTGCCATGCTCCCATATTTAATGCTGCTTTTGCTGCAGAGAGCATGAGATGTCAGTGCCTTCTTACACCATATCCACACCCTGCTGCACGCAGCAGTGAGTCAGCACCAGATGCTTGCAGGCCTGGGAGTCTCAGTTTCATCAACTGTAAATCCCTGCAGCTCCACTGGCTACAAGAGCTCCTCAGAGCAACACCAGCTGGAAACCTGCCCTGTAAATCTTGGGGGATGAGCTGCCCAAGCAGCTTCTCCTCAAGCTGGCCCTGCACAGGGGTCTCATTCTTCCTAGTTTCCAAGTCCATTTCCACTCCTCCTGAAACATGAAATGGCTAGGTGGAATTGGGAGCCAGGGTTCTTTGTTTAGACTAAGCATGCAGAGTTTGCTTCATCTGTAGTCTAAATAAGCACAAATGAAAGTCAGGAGCTTCTGTGCCTGTGTGCAGGGAAGCAGAAGGAGTGCAGCCTGCTTCTGGGTCTTCATGGGAAGAAAACGGGCATTTGTAAAGCCTACACACATCTAGTTTGGAGACTGAATATCCATTATGTGCGCACTATCAGCAGCCTATTTTTAGCCACTGGGCAGTCAGAGGGTATTTGTCAGTGTAGTGTTCAAATCTTATCCCATGCCTTCCATTTTCTTTCCCTCTCTCTTCAAGTCTTCACCCCTCCCCCAAACTTCCCCCTTCTTATGGAATCTGGGAGACATTTGGTGATGTAGGTAATGAGATTCCATCTCCACACAGACCACAATCAAGAAGGTTCATTCAATCATTCAAGAAGGTTTTACCTCCTTCCTCCATGAGTTTTCACAACAAACAGATCAACAGACAGTTCTATGATCACATAACAGGAATTTCCCCTTCCCTTCCCTTCCCTTCCCTTCCCTTCCCTTCCCTTCCCTTCCCTTCCCTTCCCTTCCCTTCCCTTCCCTTCCCTTCCCTTCCCTTCCCTTCCCTTCCCTTCCCTTCCCTTCCCTTCCCTTCCCTTCCCTTCCCTTCCCTTCCCTTCCCTTCCCTTCCCTTCCCTTCCCTTCCCTTCCCTTCCCTTCCCTTCCCTTCCCTTCCCTTCCCTTCCCTTCCCTTCCCTTCCCTTCCCTTCCCTTCCCTTCCCTTCCCTTGGCTGAAGCATGACCTTCTTCTCTGCATTGCGCCATGTGATACGCAGCAATCAGAATCTGAAACACTGACACTATTTTGTTACCACAATGACTTTGCAAGGGCATGTGCCTCCTGGTATCCCGAGTCAAAGTGAGATCATGGAGCCTGAGGGGTTAACAGGAGTGACACAGCCCTCACACGCATTGCTAGAGTCGGGGATGACAGAAGCAGCACACAATCTGCTAAGTGAAGGGCTCTTTTAAGGGCTTCATCAGCACACAGGGCCCGCAGTGTTGACATACAGGCACAATACATTTTTATTCTGCTATGTTTTATGCTATATCATATCCAAAAAACTACCTCAAATGGTCTGAGGCACCAGAAAGAAATTATAAGATTGGCAAAGCAATGAAAAAAAAAATGGATAGTGTTGCACTTACAAACAAAATCAGGTAAAGCGTTTCAAACAACAGCACAAAATAGGACTGTAACATGGTTACTACCCAGAAATGCTCAGATACACAAAACTGTTAACAGTCTAGTTATTTTAACAGCATAGCCTCTAAATAAGAACTGATTTTTCATATCAAATTCTCTTAAACTAGTATCTAAAAGAATTCCCCTCACTTAAGAATTCCCTTATTTCCCCTCATATTAGGATGGAGTCTGGACTACTTCCAACGTAACTCCATTATAACCAAGGCATCTTGTCCTCATCTGTATAGAGTTACCCCAAGTTAGTGCTGTACTTTCAGACTCAACTGTGAGTCCAGAAGGCTGGCAGTAAAAACATCCATAGGCAGTAATTTCCTCATCTACTCCAGCTCTGTCCCCAAAATATACAAGGCTTCACTGTCCCTGTGACTTAGAAGTAGGCAGACCCCAGCAGGCAAAAGCTGTTATACTGATGGAGAACTGAAAATATTCAAAGCTGTGAGTCTCCCCAGTCATTTACCTCTGAATTTCAATGAGTATCTCAACACTAAATCACTCTCTTCCAAAGTAAATTTATAACCTTTTTTTGTCTCTGTACTAGTACTCTAGAAACTTGTGGGCAGGCTAGTAGTTTTACAAGGCTGGTTCACATGTTTTGTCATCTAAAATACTACAAATAATCCTCCTATTCTTGTCTTGCAAGAGACAGGCAAGAGCTCCAGTGACAGCAGTCTTTCAGGGAGGGCATGTTACCAATCCCCTGAACTCAGTAAGTGATCAGAGGTACCTAGAGGCTTAAGAGTAATGCAGAATGAGGGTATTAAAACAGTCTCTGTAGGCCATGGACAGAGGAAGGTTACCCCAGAAGGGTGCCAGCATTCAAATGAGACTGCTGCACTCCTCCACTTCCTGAGAATCCAGCCTTTCTCATTCTGCTACATGGTGAGTTAGCAGGAACTGATGTGCTAACTGAGAAATGTCTTATAAATTACAGTCTGGAGATGCTACTGACTGAAAGCATGCTGGCGGTGGTGCCGGTGTGCTGCCTGCCTATTTGCTTGCTGTGTGAGAGCAGAGATTTTCTCTCATTTTGGAGATTTCACAATAGGACTTGTGTTTACCCAGAGGGCACCACCTGCCACCCCCACCACCCACCCCCTCCCGCTTCACACAGCTGTCTTTGGCCATGTCCACCTGGCATTCCTCACGTCTGGGGTAGGTATTTCTGCAATGGATCAGTTTTCATGCCAAACCCCAACACCCAAAAATCAAAAGCAGAGCTGTAGAAGCAGCAGGTTTGTACTCCTGGAAGAGGACATGTAGACAGTTCAGGGGGTGTTACAGAGGCTATTCACTCATGACTAAGCTATTTTTGATTTTTTGAGTCTTTTAATATTCAAACAACATTTCTTCCTTCACACTGTGAAGGATCACAATGTGAAAGATCACTATTTTTCAAACCACAGTGCCACAGACTCTGTCCAAGGGCATGAAGCACAAGAAAATCTGGATTTGTCTGTGTAGTATTTTGGCTTGTTTGCTTATTTAATGAGTTTTTGTTTGCTTATTTAATGAGTTTTACTGTTTGCATCTCCTCGATTTCTAGGGAAAAAAGCCTGTTCCAGTTGTGATGAAGATACTAACACCTTCCTAAAACAGGTGCTTTTCAGCAAACCTTCTGAGGGTCTTCATGATAGACCTGTTGGGCAGCTGGGATGAGGGCTGGCCCCTGGCAGAGCAGCCTGAAATCTTGGAACATATAGTGAGGAACAAATCACTGCACAATGGTTTATAAGCTGGTACACAGACCACTTTCAAAGGCAGATGCGCCCATTGCAGACCTGGGTGACGCTCTTTCTAATGGTGATACTACCATCTTGATACCCCAGAGTAGCAGCTTAAAAACTCATTAGAGGAGGAAACTCCTTGCTCAGCACTGGGCTGCAGCAATGAAACAGGACCCGATTTCTTGTGTATGACTGCAACTCAGTTGTTCATACTGTTGTCCTATCCTTGTAATAGAAAGGAACACACTGCAGAACAGTCCAAGACTAGTTCCTGCCAGACTGCATCCTAGAGGCAGAGTATGCCCCTTATTTCTAAAATTATCTCCTTCGCTGCATGGTTTTGGCCCAGGGTACTGCCCATGCATTCACATCACCTCCTGAGACCCACACACACACATCCTTGCTTGTGCATCCTGTTTCCATCAAATGCCAGGAAACATTACACATAATATATAATGTGCATAAAACCACAAGCATTGCGATAGGGCACAAAAGAAGATGAAAAATACATATCTATTTTGATTTGCTTGAATAAAATGGCCACAAATGAAGCTTAAAAACTAAAGAAACAAGACTCAAACTATGGAGAACGAGACAACAGGGATCTTATCCCTTCCAGTGTGGGGGTCAGGCAGATGTACTGGGGAGGTATGAACAGGAGGAGAGGGTGACAGATCTCTGATGCTGCCACAGCTACAAAGCAAGCTGTTCTCTCTGCCACACACTTCTCTTTTTCAGAGTAAGAGCTGTTAAGAATTACACTACTTGTTATGTCTTCCTCTCAAATCCTGTTCCTGCTTTGCATACTGCTTTTTCTGTATCCACAGCTATCCTTATTTTTCTCCCTGTAAATCTCTGGAGCATCTTTGCATTCTCCTCAGGTTGCCTTCCATCCTGGCTTAGGAAGTTAGTCCCTGCATTTCCAGAAATGTGTTTGCTGCTCAAGTTTGTTAACCCCTTGCTCACTTCCTCTGACTGCATACAACTTGTTCCACCTAACTTTCAGTTTTGGCCTGAAGGCCCTGTGTGTGGAAGGAGAATCAGTTCCAGCATCAGGGAAAGCAAGATACCAACAAGGCACAGGCCTTAGGGAGGGTGAGATGTGCATATCCAGCTGGCTGTCAATGTCATCTAAATAGCTGAAAAATCCCAGAGGGTGTGGATTAGCATGCGTAAGAGTTGAGGTGGGGTACTCTGCAGTGAAATTTTTTTAGGAAGCACTGACTTGTTGCAAACCAAAAGTCCTAATTCCTACAAAGTTTTCAGCTGGACTCGAGACAGCAGCCTTTTGAGAAAGGGATGGCTGGTGTGCTTAGCGAGGGCATAAGAGACATGGTATCAAGGCCCTTGTCCCCTGAAGTGGGAATGCATCTGCATTCCATGTACTGAACCAGATTATGTTCACTGTTGAGCTTCTAGTGCTCAGTGCACTGGAAAAGAATGAGTTTTGTTATGGTGCCCAACTGAAACACCTCAGCCAGAGTCCTGAGCAACCCAAGAGCACATCAGCATCTTAGGGCTTATATTCATGGGCGCTGCCTGTGCTTTTAGAAAGTGGAGGTGCAAATACTGCCACCTTGAGAGGGTGAGTCTGTGACACCAGCAGGAACACAGCAAGCCCACTTCTAACCCAAGTACAGAGGGGACAATAATCCTGGGCAGATGGTGTAACTCTTTTGTATGGTCTTGTGCAGGGCCAGGAGTTGGACTCAATGTTCCTTATGGGTCCCTTCCAATTCAGCATATTCTATGATTTTGTGGTTCAGTGACCTAGCCATTAACAACCTCCTTTCTCAATCCTCCTTCAAGTTTCATCCCCCACTGCCTGACTCCAAGAGCCACTCTCCATTCCAGGACTGGTCAGCTTTATAAGCAGTGCTGAACTGAGGGCAAGAGCAATGCTGGCTTATTTTTCTCACATGCAGATCCAGCACAATTGTTCCTGCAAAACTGCAGAGGGCTCTTTGCAGATGCAGCACAGGACTTCTCAGAGGACAAGCTAAAGGTAACTGTATGGAGCTGATGTACAAAAGTACTTTAATTGCTTTTGATGCTGCAGACTAACTTCATTAAGCCCTAGGCAGATGAGTCACAGTAGCAGGCTGTACTGGTGAAGGAAACACAATGGGACATAGGAAGAAAGTCAGCCTTTCCACAATAATTAGACAATTACTGTTGTAAGTGGAACTGCCTGCTATCTTGCCTTGAGCTGGACTTTAACAGCAGGTGATCAGAGATGTCCTCAAGGACCAAGATGTTAAACAGTGTCCAGCTTATCTGGCTTCTGTTGAAATTAATGAAGCAATGGTTTTCCCTCAAGGGGCCTAAGTGCCTTCAAAGCTCACACTTTCCTTACTTCTTTCCAGCAAAGAGAAAATTAGTACCACACAATCTACATCCACTGCCTTCACACAGTTAGATCTTGTTCACCTGGCTGAGCCTCATCAGTATGTGTAGGGGAAGAGAATGTCCTTGCTGCGAGATTGAACCTGGAAGACAAATCCTGCCACATTCACAACTCATCTGGCAGCAAAAAGGACACAGCACACTTTCTGCCATGATTGTGCCACGCTGAGGTCCAAGTTCTCTGTGCTATGGTCACTGATACACACCGTAACTAATGCAGGTGTGGGCCTTGTTCTTGAGATGCTGGTGCGATCTCCACTTGCCTGTCCAGAAATGCACCTGAGACAGACTCTTGGCAGGTGTCACCATGAGCTCATGTCACAAGAGCTCAGGCCTTGCTAAAACTGTGATGGCAAGAGAACTTAGAAGGAAGCAATCCAGAGTGAAGGCTTGCTTATGAATTTGGGTATCTGAAATTATTACTGTTACTTGTAGAAAGAAAAAGTTGTGATGAAGATCCTCCCGATGAGATCACACCATGAGACCTGCCTCACCAGCTACATGCACATGGGCAATGTGAGCTGACGGAAAGGGTCCCTTCAGCTTTTCCATCCACTGTGGTCAGCATGGGTCCAGCACTTAATAGACTCTGACTGCAAGAGGTGGTCCCCTCAGTGCACAACAAAGGGAAAACATGCTGCCGCCAAAAATGGGGCTGCAAAACGAACTGCAAGGTTTTGTACTTTTTTTCCCTTTTTTGGTCTGTTGACATAATACCTAGCCCTCAGGTGAGAGCGAATTACTTCTAGGCATTCATGCGCTAGAAAGCATTCAAACTCATAAGATACTCTTCTAGGACTCTGTTACCTATATTTTTGTATTGCAAACACATACTGTGAAGGCAAGAGCAAAAAAATTCAGTGAGTGCAGCTGAATTAGGACGGACCTACTCCTGACATAATGAGTTGTCTTACTGATATTGCAACAATGAACACTAATGTGAACATCTATTACTTCTTGTCCCCCCACTGTGAAGTAAATAGCTATATCCTGAAAATTACCAGGCTCTAAAATGTTATCAAATATTTGCATGAATGACACATTTTTCATGTCAATATTGTCCTGAGAAGAGTCATTACATAATACATTTGCAAAAAAAACTTTGCCAACAAACTGCAAAAGCTTTTTAATTTACCACTAAGTGCTGAAGTTTTTATAAAAATCTTGAAGTTTATATAAAAATCTATTTAAAATTCCATGGTATTGGAACTTTATGCTTCCCTATATCTTCAAGCAATTCATTAAAATAACCGTAATAACTAATGAATACATAGCAGTGGCTGTTGCTGTGCAGATCCAGTGGTAACTGCCGAAGCAAGCAGCTTTTTCAGAACCTGATTTTTATTAGAGTTTTTACTTTTTGCTGCAGAGACTATGTAGGAGCAGCTGTAGCTTCTTTGTGCAAGTCTATTTGGTTTCTCAAGGACTAAAATATACTTCTCCTCCTTTATGTTATAGTGTGTGGAGGCAGAGTGGGGATGGATTTTCAGCTAGCTATGTGTTTGTGCCCTGACTGTTCCCGGTGAAGCCTAGCTCAAACTCTGTTGGGGACAATCCCTGCATGTTTAACCATGAAAAATAACAAGTCTCATCATACATTTGGGAGAGAAGACAAATGTCAAATTTTGCTGAGTCAGTCTAAGTTATCTGTTCTCCCACACTGAGGACTTATTGCCATTATAATATCTGATTGTTGATGTTTTTGTAAGTGAGAATTACAAGAGACAGTATGGCTAGGGAATTTTTCCAGGTAACCAAACAGACATCTTTGAACTTCTTCCAAAATTCTTTACACTTCCCTTTTCCATTCTCACTGTTAGTTTATTCTCATAATCAATACATTTATGGAATGAGGGCACAGTGGTAGCAGCTTTCTAAAAACTACATAAAAAAAGCCAGTGCTTTCTTGTGGCATCCCATGAAAAGCAACGTTCACCAAGGCTCCCTCATTTCAATTGCAAATCTGGAATGTGGCAAATTTATAGAATGGGTGTGAGATTGCACATTTAAATGTGATCTGGGTTAAAGCTGCTATAAGACTGGTTCTATTATCCTGCCGACACATTCACTGGATTTGTGCTGGCATGGAAGAGGAGGGTGAAAGACTTTTTTGTGGGGCTCCCAGACTCCACTGTCACATTTATAATTGCACAGCTCCCAGGCCAGCAATACCAGTGGTCTCTTGTCCCTCTGCATAAGGGATGTCTTTCTGGCTCTCTCCCTGCCACAGGATGCATGCATTGTTTTCTGGCACTGTGCTGCTTTCTACCAGTTATCTCCAGAACCATCACTGAAGAAGCCACACGGATGGAGGAAGTGGTGGAACCCAATTAAGGTTTTGTGCTTTGCTGGAAGGGAAATAGAGCTTTATTCATGGCTCTGCTATATGCTTCCATTGCAATGTTAGCAAGTGAGGATGTTCTCAGACATGGACACTAATCTCATTTCACTCATTTTTCTGACAGCTGGGGCCTGATCTTTCCAAAAAATTGTGTCTTCTGAGAGCTGCTGGCAAGGGACTGAATGGGTAAGAGAAAAGCCTCAATGCTCAAACTCTGAGGGCATAAGGGAGAGGCTATATAAGACGGTAGCACATTTGCAAGTGGTAACACCTGGTCCAGTTCCTGTGGAGAGGAGCATGAACACCTGCAAAGCTACATAAGAGATCTCATATAAGAGCAAAATCAGTGGGGTAGTTCTCGTTTGGCCACTATCTCGTCCTTGAAGGTACCAACAAAGACTCTCAGCTGAGGATCTCTGACTTAGCCATCTGATAATTTGGCCACAGCCATCTGATTCCTCGGCCAAAGAGCCCATTTTGCAAATCACATGTAAACAAGTGAATGACCCAAACTGTTTTATGTGACTCATACTCTCTGGAAAGGCACTCTGTAAACAGTTTTTATGGCTAAAAACGATTATAATCTGTCAATTACAGCATGCTACGCAATGGGGCACAAGTGTTGCAAATTTTTGTCATTTGTCACACATTGCTATGGCTTGTGTCACACACTGGCAAAACTCTAAAGGTTGAGAAGTTTGGTTATGGTTTTGATAGTATGAGTACATAGCAGGCAGTCTCTTCATGAGAAAAGATTTTGAAAAACAGAAGAAGGATGCTGGGAACAGAAAGAACCAGCCACAAACACACAGGTAGGGATGAACAATTCTACAAAAGGATATCTGAGTCATTATGGATCACAAATAGTGGGAAACAACAAAGCCACAAAAAAATCATGTCCCATGGCATGCTGCATTAGTAAGCCTTTCATGGAAGACTGCAGTCCACTCTTTGAAGAAGGAAGATGTGGACAAACCAAGAAGAGTCCGGCAATAATCACCCCAAACACGAGCATGAACACATGAATACATGAATAGAAATGAGTGAATGACTTTAAGGTCAGAAATGCTGAAATGGGGCAACAGATACTATACACATTCAAGATGCAGACCTGGCCCTTAGCCACGTAACAACTTAATGCTACTGCTGCTGCAGATCATTGCAGACCAAAATATGACTTTGCCAGGATATGGAGGTTCCCTACTGATACCAGATACATGCTGTTTGCATTTGCCCTTTCAGAGCTCAAACTCTAATGCAGTTCAGTGCATAGGAGAGGCTAGCACCACAACAGGCCTTGTAATCCCTTGTAATTTTCAAGGAAGGTTTTTCAGATAACTTGCTCCATGCTTCTTCTGGTAGAAGCATATTAATTAAATGAGCCTTCAGCAAATTTCTTTCTGCAACCTTTAAACTCTTACGTTAAGAGCACTAGCACTAGACAACAGAGCTAAAGGACTTTAGTTTTTAGAGTAGGTTTACAATGCTTTTTTACAATTACAACACAAAAATTTCCAGTCTGCTTGGAGCAGCTGAGAAAAACATTTGTGTGGCTCAGAAGTTCTTTTTATACTCAAGAAGAGTTGTTATATTCCATGGACATGATTTTCTGAGCAACACAGGATATGCAAGTCTTGAGACAGTGAGGAGGAATTAGTAGGGAGTGAAAAAGATCCTGATACTTTGGCAAACATTTGGTGTTTGGATCACGGTGTGTTTGTGTGCATGTACATGTGCATATGAACACATGAAATTCTGTAAAGGGTTGAGTGGAAAGTAATATTTGCAATTCATCAGCTTAGTGTCATTTGGAGGATGCTTGATGTTTATTACTGGGAATATAATAGTCATTTCCTGTGGGAAAAAACTATTAATGGAGTAATTCCAAAAAGTTTAAAAGATTATCCAATGTGTTTCTGAAACATTCTAGAAGATTTTAAACATTTGTAACATCATGCAGATCTTCCACCAATAACATATATGGGCCTGTTTATTTTTTATTCAGCCAAAGTGGATACTTTTCAGAACAAGAAAAAGTAAACCAGAAGTCAGGCCTGAAGGAAAAAAAAATCTGTTGAAGTCTAGATTCCTGAAGTTGCCAAGATTTAAAGCCTGTGTTCTCAATAAAAGGTTATATAGTTCATCTTGCCAATCCCAAGTGCTGAAAAATCATGAAATTGGCATGAAATTTCTAAAATGATACACAAGGTTTGTCCTCTGGATTTTTGATCTTTAACTGTGCAGATTTTCAAACTTATTTTTGCAATCATCACAACTAGAAATTATGAAAAATAGTCTTACAGAGGAATGAAGTACAGATGCTCATGTAGTGTCAGAACTGAATAGGCTGATACTTTGTCAAGAAAGCTCTGAGTACCAAGAGTTTCGTGTCTGTATCTTAATGATACCACAAGCCATGCTCCATTGTTTATGTTTTAATTGCTACATCGGTGGAATATATCACTTGGTTACGAGCAACCTCTAAGCCAATTGTTCTGACAATCTATGTTTCTGAAGTGCTTTTTATTGCAAAACAGGTATCTCTAAAGAACTATTATCATAATTAACATTTGCAGATCTTTAGTCAATTGTCATTACTAATTTTTGACAACAGCTGACCAAATCAGGGCCTCGATCCAAGTAACAGATGACACCATCTACATTGGTTGAATTCACAAAAGCAGGAACTTTTATTGACAATCTAGGTAAATAATGACAGAACAGATGCTATGGGGCAAATGTGCTACTGCAGCAAGAGCCCCATATCACCTCCTTCTGCAGGCAGAAAGCCAATGGAAAGCAATGCTGGATTTCATTTTTGACAACAGCGAAATATTTATTGTGATGAAATAGACCAAGGCTAGAGATGCAGAAATTGTTTTTCCACTGGCAGAGCAACCTTTCTCTAATGCATGGACAAATCTTCAGAGGGATTTATATATGTAAATAAGGTGGTTGACACCTAAGGAGATTTACTAAAAGCATCAAGCTTTACCCTCGAGTAAAACACATCCATTCTTCCCTGTCTGTCTCCATCTCATAGAGTTTTTAAGAGGAAAAAGAGAGAGGAGAGCAAGGACATTTCATGCATTGTCCACAATTCCTTTTGCATATGGTAATTTCTATAATAACTTCATCTGCTACCAGTGGGTTCCAACAATTTGCCACAGAAGACACAGAAGACACATCCACCAGCAATAGCTGAGCATGTATCTTCCACAACTTTGAATGTCAGCCCCACTGCAATTCCCCCGGTGCCTTTCACTTCTCCTTTGGAGGAAGGTGGGGGGGTTGGGGTGGGTATTCTATATTAATTCCTCCCACAGGTCAGGATTTCACACCTGAGTATAGAGGGGTTACTTTGATCTATTCCCATGCATGAGTTGCTATGAGTCTGTGGGAGCAATATATGAACTTGCATGATCAAAGAAGGAAATAGCAAGAATTCTGACCATGTCCATGTGGCTTTTATGTAACAGAACAAAGCCTGTGCTGTGAGGCATTTTGCTCCTGTCCACTCATGTAAAGTCTGCCCTGATGTGTTTCTCATCTGGGGCAGGAGGGACAAGTTTTGAGCTTGGAGATGTGTCTGGTAGTGGGGAGGGAGGCCAAAGGAAGGAGGGACACAGTGGTCTTGGCAGAGAGCAGTTCTTATATTACACAGCATTAACTAAGTGCTGCCACACAAAATGAGCCAGCAGCTGCGACTTTGTTTTTGTAGGGCTTTTGCATAGAGTTACAGCCCAAACCAGCAGGCACTACAGACCAAGCCCTGCTGTTTCAGCTATTGTGCTCTTCCTTCTCATATGCCCATGAGGAGTAGTCACAAACTTTGCCCTTAGCTGGGCAGCACAGAGGACATCCAACATCCTTGGAAAGTGCTTTGTTTTTGGCCAGGCACTGGGGCTGGTATACTCTGCTTCTGCTGAGGCTCAAACCTGCAGCTTTCTGCACTGCTGCTCTGAATTCCTCCGACCTTTGTGCAGAGCAAAGCGAGGCTCTGTCACATCGAGATGCAGCCCTGAGAAAACAGGTCCTTGCTGTCCATGTTGCCCAGAACAGTGTGCCTCTCAAAACACCACTCTTGTGCTTGTGGAGAGAGCTGATTAGTTCTGTCCCCCATTCAGGTCATGTTCAGCCCCCGTGGCAGCACACAGATAATTTGTTGTACCTAAATGGGCTGGTCGATACAGAGTTGGGATGATTCCTGCCCTAGCAACTGCTGCACAATAACACACCCTTTTGTGATAATCTAGGTCCTGACTGGATTTCAGAACCTCTCCCCATGGCTGCATGGTCCAGATCTTGCAAGAACTCTATTAGTACCAGGAAGACCCTGTACTGCAGGAATGACATGGCAGCAGTTAGGCAGACAAATGCATTTTATGAGAAGCAATTACAGAACTAAGTGTATTTGCATGAGAGGAAGTGAGTAAAACATTACTAGAAAAGGTCTGGTACAATTGTCATCCCTAAGATTAGCAACACCCTGGAAAGGGGAGTGGGAGGCTGTACGAGAATCCTCATTTACTAGAGACCTCGCTATCATTTTCTGCAGATTTATGAACCTGGTAGCTTGCTCACAGTTAATGCCTTATACTCCTGAGAAGCCCTTTTTGGGCAGAATAAATTATGGCCTCCCCCACCATGGCAGGAACAGATTGTTATACAGTTCTCCAAAAGGACTTAACTGCACCATGAAAGATGAAACAGCATGACATTTCTTTTGAAGCAAAAGTAAAACTAGTTATACTCTTGGTGTATGGTCTTTCTTTTAGAGAAAAAAAGAGAGATGAATAATAGATGGCCCCCTGGAAAAACTGTCCCAGCAGCTCTTAGCTGGAATCAGGCAGTGCTAATATACTAGGGGCTTTCAGGATTATTCTATTTAATCTCTGTAACAATATAGTAATTTTAGCCCAGTGAGAAGCCATCGCAACTCTCCCATTTCCCCTATAAAGACCTTGAATTTCTAAGCAAAAGGAGTTTCCATGTCCCAAGGCAATAGATAAAGAGCCTTTAGCTTCCCTGTCACTCTCTAAAAGTGTCAGATAACCAGGACATACAAGGCATGCGAACAGGAAACCATATACCACTGAAATGCTTCAGAATGCAAGAGACCTCTTAAAAAAAAAAAAACTCAAAACTACCTTGGAAATAGAAAGTAGATGAAGGTGGCTGGGAGACAGTTAATCACAAGTATCACCTTAACACAACAGGACAATTAACCATGTTTACTACAGATGTTTTTGGTTTTGGGTTTTCAATTCTCTAAGAAAAGGTGAGAAGACACAGCTATAACATATAAGGCCACCATCTACAGCATGCTGAATCCATATTTCTCAATTATCTTCCAGATACTTAGATTTAATACCTGCAGAAGTCCACACAAGCCTCAGAGATCATCCCAACAAAGTAAATGAAAACAAGCACTTGACTGTTCCAGTGTGTTTGGTAAAAGCTTAACAGTCAGGCTTAAAATTACAGTTTCATTAATCAGGCATTAACACACACATGTACTCTATTGTACGACTAGCTATAAGAAAATTAATGACATTAATTCTCTCCTAATGATATTAACTCTCATGACAGATCTGCCCTCTGCCACATCCACCAACTCACTGGAAGAGTAAAAAATAGCCTACAGTGTGTTTGCTTTCTGCTCCAGTCTGAATGTGAAACAGGTCTATCACATGGCAGAGCATCACTCTGGCTGTTGGTAGTTTGTGAACCAAAGAGTTCTTCGGTGTCTAAGAGGCAGGCAGAATTTTACTTCATGCCTTGTGGACTGCAGCACTACACAAACTATGCAACCTTTCTCAGTAACAGAAGATACTGAGAAGTCTCAGAAATGTTGTTTCCCCACCTTACAATTGACTACTCATCTCATATTTACCAAAAAGCACTTGGGGTGCAAGAGTGCAAGATGGATATAAGCTGTGACCTGAGAAGGCGCAAAAGCCAGGAAAATATCTAAAAGAACTAATGGATCCTGACCCTCAAATTTTAACTATGTTGACATGATCATTCCCTGAAGAAGCACTGGGACCTCCTCACAGTCTGCAGTCCTGAAGAACAATCAACCAAGTATAGAGCCCTGTTCTGGAAGCTTAGCATCAGTCCTCACCTAAAGGGCAAAAGGTCAATTACTGTTCAGGCATCTCCAGGTTACTGTGTGAAACCACAATCTTGCTCTAGAAATGTCTCCTCTGGAAGGTGAATTTACAGCAGAGGGCTGCCACAAATGAGATGCTACGTAGCACATGGGAACTGGGGATATGGGAGCATGATGTAAGGCTCTGTACAGCACTCCTTGGTCATGGAACAGCATCACTCACCCCCTCTTGGGGCACCCTTCCAAACTAAGCATTCCCCCCGCTCTGCACAAATCTCCAATCTGACTGTAAGAATCTCCAATCTGACTGTAAGTAGACCCATTACAGCCACAGAATTTCCAAGTGGGTGCCCACTGCTCATGCAGCAACACTCATAAACTGAACTCCAAGGGCACTTTGAGATAAGACAGATGGAAACGGTTTGTTCATTCACTTGCACATCAGTCTCCAGAAAGTCAAGGACCACAGCCTCATGTAGGGGGTACACTGGTTGATAGTGTCAGTTTCTTCTCTGCTCTGTGGGCCACTGGAGAAGAGCTTCACAAAGCAAAGACAAAGTAAAGCTTGATCTCCTGACTCTGAAGCAAGGAAAAAGCCCTTAACCTCTCCATCATCACTGATGCTGGAGCAGAGGCCTGCTACCTTTTAGTTATCATGTGTTGTACCAAAAAAGTTGTGATCCATCCATTGCAGTGCACAAGGACCACATAGAGGCTTTTGTCCCTGCAGTAGACATCATGTGCTCTGCTCTGATTCCAGCAATTTCCCTGCAGTTCCAAGCCAGATGCTTTCCAGAAGACATGTTTCATTGTCAAGAGGGATTTAAACTGTTGTCATGGTGTCCTATCCTAATTGTGAAGCAGCAGAATAATTTGGATCATGGCTGAAAAAGTGTTTCAGTCTTCTGTAAACAGCATCATAGCAGAGCTGAACTCAGATATAAAGAGAATACAGCTCTGTGGGTTATCCCAACAAATGGTGACATGCTAAGTTTGGTACAGGAGATATCATCCCATGCAAACCTTCATTTGACCTCTCTTCTACAAGTCTGGCAGCGACCCAATCCCATGCATTTGTGCTCTGTACCAAGCTGTCTATCTGTAACAAAACCTATATTAACACTGGCATTTTCCACTCAGAAGCAACAGTATAAACCTGTTTTGGAGCTGATTTCATGCAGGACTCTGGGAATGAAGCGCATCTAATGTAATCAATCTTGCATTTCTAGCTGAGGCAATGCTTAGGTTGCTTTTTGCTAACAGCAGCATCTATATAGAACTGGTACATATTCCTGCTGCAGAGAAAAGAAAACTGGCAGGAGAAGAAAGGATTATTCCTGGCATCATTCTCCACCTACACAGCAGAAGACAGAGCTGTTTCAAACCAAGCAATTATCCTCAATTTATTATATTAATGACAATAGTGAAGGGCAAAGCTAAAAAATCTTTCTGGACAGGGCTGACAAGCAAGGAGGCAGTTTCTGCCAAAGAAATTGCACTTAGGCCTATAAGTGTCCCATGGGTATTCAGAGAATGCTTATGTCCCTTTTTCTCCTGCTCAAAGGGTCAGCCTTTTTGCTTGTTGAGCTGGAACTATCCTTGGGCTGTGTATCCATCAGACACCTGCAACCTCCCCAGTTAGTGCTGTAGGATTGCTGGCTCTTCTAGCCACAGGGCTGGCAACCTGTCACCACTGCAGCGGGGTGGTGATGCACAGCAGGCCCTTCACAGCTCCTCTTGCTCCCACAGCTGTGCTGCTCTATCTGGCAGAGTGTGGGTTCCTTCCTCCTCCAACCCAAGCAGGAGAAAAGGGGACATAAGCACTCTCATGGTGACTGTTGCCCAGGGAGAGATCCCTTGGCCAGTGACAGGAGGTGATGATGGTGTGGTCATGCCTGCAACCTTGCTTTGTGTGTGCACATCAAGGATGCTAAGTTTAATGGAGCTTCATGAGTGGCTGAGAAACTGAGGGCTGAGCCCATTCTATATATACAATGGACAAGCTCAAAAAACAGCCATTGGACCAGACAGTGCTCAATCAAATGATCATCCGATTTTGTGTATTTATGTACAAAAATTGAAACTAGCCAAGATTGGAAAGAAGCAATCAATTTCTATTTAAAACAAAAAAATAAACAAAACAAAATCACAAACCAGATACAAACACAAACAAACAGGCCATGCAGCTAGTTGAGGTTCAGAT
This sequence comes from Ammospiza nelsoni, assembly GCF_027579445.1. Taxonomy (NCBI): domain Eukaryota; kingdom Metazoa; phylum Chordata; class Aves; order Passeriformes; family Passerellidae; genus Ammospiza; species Ammospiza nelsoni. The sequence continues at coordinate 25,256,068 of NC_080669.1, forward strand.
ACAGGGTGAACAACTATTCTACAACACTCAAAGCTCTCAACCTAGGGAAATGTGATCAGCAGACCTTGGTTAACTAGTGCTTTGTCAGTTGTCAAAGAAGAGCAACATTGCTCCTTTTTTTTTCCCCTAAAGGGAGCCATTAGCCAACAGTCTATTATGTTCAGTGACAATGACACAAAAACAGTCTGACTTGAAATGTCAGGATCTTATTTTGTTTGCATTTATTTCATTCATTTTTAGTAATAAATGCTAGTAAGGCATTTTAACTGTGAAGACATATTGTCTTCCTATGTATTTTAGACAATATTTCTTTGCAGAAATGAAAAAGAAAAAAATCTTGCTAAGAGAAGGATTCCAGAATGATTTTTACTTTGTGGTGTCTTTATGCACATGCCTGTAAGTATAAGTCTACCCCTTATTTGTGAAATTTTCTTCCTGGATTTTCCTTAGTAGATGCTACTGCTTAAAGGGAGCACAGCTGCCTCTCAGTCTGGGGGACTTAATTTTTGGTGCTGCCAGAGGTGCTGCCAGATTTTCCTCTGTCGTACAGGGTAAATCACAGAGGCATCTGTAAGAGGGGCTGTTGGCACTCAGAGACTACGAATTCATCCAAGCAAGGCAAAACATTTGTAAACTGTCACCTACAATGTTATTATTGACTCATGCTGCGCAAAATGAGACTGGTATATTTCCTTAGCTCTCTCCCAGTCTTGTAATGGATATGAAAGTCAGCTGCTGTCAGAACGTGAGTTGAGTAGAGTTAAATGGAAAATAATTCTGGTTCTCTCCATTTCATGCTATGCAAGCTGGGGTCCCATCTGATCCTGGAGGATCCTTTGCCAATGCCAGCACTGATATTGCAGAGCTCATGGCACCAGTCCTGTAAAGATTACCAGGGCAAAAAAAGTCATCATTACCCCTGCAGCAACACCATTCTCCACTTGCTTGTCTGGATATTCCCACATGCGCTGCCCTGACACTTCCAAAGGAGGAGGTGATGTGCCTGCACAGCACAGCTTTGTGTAGTCCAGATAAGGAGCATCTCCCCTTATCTTTAACCTGAGCAGCTTCCAATCATTTCAGTTCAGCATGCAGCCTAGCTGAAAGGGCTGGCGTGAGCTGCAGTGACATTTCCACCACAGCCGCCATTTTCACATCAAACTGAAGCCCATTAGCTGCTAAACTGGCTACTTCCTGGCGCTCAGCTGAAGGAAGCACTTTGTTGGGAATATAATCAATCTTACCACAAAACTGGCTGGTGCTCTCTCAGGTGATTAAACAGTCACATGAGAGAAAAATGACACAATTCAAGGCTTGCTCTTAACTGAGCTAGGACATGAAAAATGAAAAGTGTCACTATAGTACTTACTATAACTATAACTCCCTTACATCACCACCCCCAAAAAGGAGCCATGAAATGCAGCCCTTCTGAAATGGACACATGCATAATTCAAAACATGAGATGCCTTAAGGAGCAGAACTCTGGGCCCAAGTCTGCTGAGAATTACAAACAGCACCAGCTTGAGAAGCAATGAGAAGGGCAGATCATTAACAGTGCAAGAAAAGGAAGCACAGGAAAGACTGAGGTTGAGATTATTGAGGTTGAAGTTGAGACGTCACAATCTGACAATTTTAAAAGCTCTCTTAACAAGTGAACATCCCCAGAAACTCTAATACTTTAAGAAATATCACTAGATTTGTAGCTCTTCTGCTACGCAGTCTTCTTATACTTCAGGAATATTCACCCTATGGGACCTCCATGAGGAAGGAATATAATGCTTTTTAAATAGGCAGAATTCAGAGCAGATTAAGTGTTAGATTTCAAAGCATTGTTCTAAGGTTTCAAATCATCATCCCAACATTTCTTCTATTTCTACATTTAAGCCAGGAGAGGTCAAACTACAACTGGAAAGGTAGACAGCATTTCCAATCCTGAATTCAACACAAGGTAAAACAAGGGTCAGTGTAGCTGAATTGCCCACTAGTTTTCAGTGAAAACTAGAGTCAGTGTGTAGGTAAAAAGTTGTTTCAAATAACTGTTGTAATCATGAAGAAATCTCCATCAACCCAAAGTTACCACAGGGAGAGATCTGAATTTGCCAAAGTTTTTCTCTTGATGAGATTGGGATATGAAACACTCACCTTAGGGTAGCAAGCTACTGTGGTACAACTGGTGACGTTGCTCTGGTTGATGGAGGTTAGTTAACCCCCAAAGGAAAAATTCCTGCAGTTTAACATGTTTATTCTTAAATGAACTGTGGTTAATTTCCAGTTTAGAAAATCTATCTTCAGCTCAGTCTTGCATGATGCAGATTTTCCTGCCACATCTGAACACTCCAGATTTTCTCTTATGTGATCAGGACACAGAAGTCCTGATCAAGTTGTTTGATTTTTCTCAATTGAATGACATGTTTAAGATCTCCTTTGAGTGGGTAGTACTTACATGACTTGACCAACATTTGCCAATAGTGCTTTTTGAACACTGTGTCTGAGTCATCATTTTTGATCAATTATCAGACAAAAAATGCCATTATGTCATCATCATTTGTAAAACAGAATAATGTATGAAAATCAAGATATGAATTAAATGTAAGTTAACATCAGACAGTAATGCTGGCGTACCCATTTGTTAAAAATCAATGTGTATTAGCATGCTGAAAGTATCAGTAACACCCCTGAGAAGACATTACAGATAATCTGAAAAAGTAAAAGCAAAGTATAGCCATGTATTATTCTGCAACTTGGGGAAGCTGCTAGATATGTTAAGGACAAGTAAATTTAGATTCTTCTCTGAATCCTGGTATATTGACATGCAATACACTCTGGATCTCAGTCCTGTTCAGGAAACGTCAGAATATTTTTCTGCCTTCATCTTCAGCCCCCTCCCCTGCAAGCTTCTGCCCAGCTAAGTGATTTTTGTGAACTGGTACTTTCTCTGATTCACAGCTAGCAAATCTGCTTCCCGGGCTTGTAATAGTTATCTGAATACACTTACAGAACATGTCATTTTAATCCTTCCTCCAAATTTGGAGAAGGAAAAGCTGCACACATTAAGCAATCTATTACCAACAATCAGGAAAATTACAGGGTTGCTTGAGAAGCTACTTATATGAAAGGCCTCTATGAATCTCTACAGTACAGCAAATTCAAATGCTTGGAGATAGCAAACAACAGAAAGGTTGTTAGCCACATTCTTAAACATTCACACGTTCAAATCCCATTTTGATGGCTTTACCTGCCAGATGCCATTTTATAAGCCAAAAGGAGAATTTTAAGGTGCCTTTCTGTTAACTGATTTTCAAGCAAATGTCTGTGTCCTAATGCATTCATTGGCCTTTTTATCCAGAAACTCAGCCTCTCTTTGCTCACAAAGAGAATGCATTAAAAGTTGCATGTCCCAAAAATTATGCAGTTGGAGGAATTTGCAAATATTGTCAGTAATGACATTCAAAATCTATTAACACTATACTAAATCAACACCTCCAAAAATAAGGGTAAGTTGACTAACCTCCATGAGGCAAAGGCTGGGGCACACTGAGGGGTTTTGAACAAAGTGATGGGAGGGAATTCAGTAACAGAGATATACTCTGCAGTGTCTGCAGAGGAAGCAGAGCAACTCCAGCCATTGGGGTGGCTGAAGAAAGCAGGGCAACTCCTTGGATCTCTCCATCAACAAAAAGTGTGCACTCAGCATGGCCAGATGGCAGGATGATCTGTCCTACAGAGGATCCCTTAGAATTGAAGGATGGACAGAGGGAATGATTGAATTCCTATATCAGATCCTAAGCAGGGTGAAAGCTGCTTTGCAATCTGCTGCAAGTTCCATGCAGGCTGTAAATACCTGGGGCACTGGAAAACAGATTCTTCCTGCTTTTATCCAGTCAAGAAAATATCAGACCTTCCCTGGTCTCCTGTTGCTTGACAGCTACAATCAATTCTTTGCAGTTTCCTGGCCCTTTCCTGGCTACTTAATTATGTTCTGCTCTTGCAAGTATGAGCTCAAGCTTATCCAAGATCCTGCATCAACACAGCAGGAAGCTTTTTGTCTTGCTTTTGATCCTGTACTCCTTAATTCCTAAAACCATAACACCATATTCAGTGGTTGGTTCCCTGATCAACTCAGGCTAGATACATAAATGATCATTCTTCTATTCCCCTATTCTTGTCCCTCTCACCCTGACACACTTTATTTCCCTTGCTAAGGCATTTTTACTGTCACACTGCTAACTGTCCTGCTGAACACACCCACAACCCAAGAAAACCTATTTTGAAAATATAAAAATGTCTTTAAAATACCAGATGTCTTGACATTATTACCCATTGCAACTTTCTTGGTCTATGATCATGCCCCATTATTCTCATGTCTTTTTATTATAAAAGATGCTCAGGCAAAATGAAACCCTATTATAAGTCCATTCAGCATATCCACTGTAGGACAGAAAGGAAAAAGAATCCATAAGCATCTTAAAGTATCTTTAAGCTGGGAAGACAGGAAAAAGGACCAAAATCCTGCATCCCACTAATTCATGCACTAGGACAGTTTCCACTTTTGGAAGGAAGAACTAAATGTTGGAGAATTTGAGATAATAAACTGAATGAAGGGCAAAGTAATGAATAATAAGCTGAATGAAGGGCAAAGTGATAAAATGGTCCTTGGGCCAACAGTGGGAGAAGTGTCAGTGGGGCATGGAGGGAGAAATCTCTGAAAGCATGAGCAGAAGTCAAGTGTAAGGGGAAGTCTGCACAGTTCAAATTATTGAGCTGGCCTCCTGTTTACCCAATGAGACTTGCTGAAGGCATCATTTGGAGTAGGACAGAATCAGATGTGGAATGAGGGAGATGAAACTCCTCCTAAAATGCACACAGCATTGCCACAGCTGGGCAATATTTGTCTTTTCTTCCCTTGACTGGCCCTTAGAATTATTATTCCAGTGAGAAGCGGTGTACAACCCTGGGAATTAAAGAAGAGGGTTGGTGAGGGTCCTTGCATGTGTGAGTCATTGGTCTTCTGCTCTGACTGGACTATTGATTTACTGCTTAAAATATTAAAAAGCCACTGATGATACTTTGCACATTTTGAGTACTTCTAAACAGTGATCAAGGCAATGAGCAGCAGGTTTTGTTGTCTTTGGCTGGGATTTTGCACTAGTCCATGTCTAAGTACCATCAAAATTATGTCTCTATTTATCTGAAAAATAAGAAAGTGTGAAGAGTGATGAAATAATTCATGGACTGAAAACGACTTCCTTCATGGGGAGAATCATAGAGTTCAGCCTACCTACCCTGTCAAAAAGGCTTACTAATGTAGAGCTGATTACAGTGTAAATGGATCTTCATGCGTGGGGAACACATGGCAGGAAGGAGTGAAAGGTGTAAATGAATGAGTGGCCAGAATGCAAACAAGTATTTTCAAAGTCAAAGTAAGTGGTTTTATCTAAAAAATATGCTAGAAAAAGGGAAAAGGCAGACAATGTCTTGCCCTCAGGTTTCACACCACAACTGGAAGACCCCTTAGTAGGGGTGACATTGTGTCATGTGCATTCCAGTGCTCTTACAGGTCTTACAGGGCTACAGATCTGAGAACCTTTACACCAGTGAAAATTCAGGCCATTTAATTCAAGCTGAAATACCAAATTAATTATCCAGATTAATTTAATATAGAGAAAAGCCCAAGTTTCTCTTCTCAATATGCTGTTCCAGTAGCCTTACACTGGCTTCCACTTACCTCCTTAGATGATTTAAGTAATCTTTTATGAGCTCAGAGATGTTTCATTTTTTTAATATGAGAAAAGCTTTTGAATGAGCTTGATACTCTTTTTTTCTACTTTGATCTGTCTAATCACATGAATTAATTGACTGTTAAAAATTGTAAAATTCAAACATCTTTCAGGAATTCCATACAAATACTGAACAATGTTACAAATCATGCTTAAGATCACAGCTTCATATACTTCCCCCAGTGCCATGTGACTACCAACCCAGTATTGATTTCCTTTCATCTCAAAAACGGAGACAATATTCATTGCCAAAATAAAAAGCTGTGTGAGTTATGAGAATGCACCGCCAGCAAGTTCCAGGATGAAGCAGATATATAAAAAAGTGGGGGAGGGGGTAGGGAAAGCATATGTGAAAAAGTTGAATTTACTCTTGTGAGAAGATATGCATTGAAATAAGGCTTTTGTAGCTAAACAAAACAGGACCAAATGTAACAGATGGATGCTGTAATACTACTGATCTTGTCCAGAGCTGAACAGACCTTGCCTCTGGTTTACCTTAGGGAAGCCTTTAGTGATAGCCAGCCACGTCCCACTGGATTTGTTCCTGCACATTCTTACTCAGCTGAAACCTTTTCTTTTGTCTCAGTGACTAAGACTTTAATGTGAATGGGGGAGAAAGATGAGACAAGTCAGGGTGTAAATAAGCAGAGTTCATATTACCTCAAAATAATGCATTTCTCCCTTGCTGCTCCCTAAATGCCAAACAGTGGTCATGCTCCAGCTCCTGAGTTTCATGTGTACCTCCTACTGTGTCTGGTACTTCACAAAATGTTTTAAAGTGAAGGATCAAGATGAGATTCACATTTCCAGCAAAGTGGTTGCCTTTCAGTATAAACTGCGAAGATAGCCAGTGTGCCTAATATAAAACCGTCCACAAAAGACAGGGCCTGTTCCTCTGTGTGGTCTGTCTGAGGAACAAGAGGGCAGAAGATTTTGGTAGAAGATACTCTAAACCCAACTATCCAGCTCCACAGTACACACCATGATTCAGTCCTTGATTTTATGTGGCTTGAACATGACCTGAAGCACCAAGATTTTTGTTGCCGCCCAACTTAGTACTGTGTAACAATAACCCAGCTTTGAGTCCAAACAGACCTGAATCCCTCAAAGAAAACAAATCTCTTCCTTTAGTCAGAAAAAGCCCTTTCTCCTAATTCCAGCCCATCCAAGGTGAAACAGGCATTTTCTTTTTAAAATTCTTTTATCACCTGCTATGGCATTTTTTTGGTCTGCCTCCCCTTTCCTGAAAAAGAGACAGCGCAATCTCTGCCCAGGTACTGTCTGCAGCAGATTGGCATCACATGTACTCCCCCTGAACCAGCTGCCTCATTGCATTGCTATTGATTCTGAGTTGGATTTCTGCAGCAAATCTATTGCACTTCCATTAGCAAGACTGCAAATGATGAAAACGCTCATTTATATCATCCCAGCTCTGCACCACAATTAACCTGCTACTTAGCCTCCAGCAAGCCAAATTGTGCTTTCTCATCTGATGCAGAGAAAGTTCCCCAAGGTTTCTCTGTAACCAGAAGTTAGGCACAGCAAATCTGAGGTAGGCTGCTGTGTGCTTTATTTGCTGTGCATTAACTGGAAATCAAACAGTGTAAAAAATACAACAGATACAGAAAGAGGATAATTTTAGTCCTCTGCAGTGAAAATCCAACCCTGAATTTTGTAATTACATCAATTATTAATCAGCTTTCCTTAGAAACTTTTGATGCAGAACAGTTGCAGATGTCATTTTTTAATAAAGAAATAATGGCCATATCTACTGTATTCTCTATACTCACATATCCATCTGTATATAATAAATGAGGAGGGAGAACATGCAAAAGGCTCCATGCAGAGTAATTACATTACTTACTCTCAGGGAAGTTTCAAAGCAAAATGAAGCTTTAAAAAACAAATACAAATGCAGACTACTGTTTTGTACTGAGAAATTCAGATTGTTATTAAGAAAAAACACTCCTATAAATGCTGCTTTTTCTCCATCATGTTCTGTGCACAATGAGTGGTTGATGAAAGGAAAACCACACCCATGAGGAAAATTTAAAAGCCATGAAATTGGGGTGCTTGTCCAAGAAAAAGAAACACAAGACCAATCCATACAGTTTGCTGCATGTCACACAGAAGAACTGTTTCCATGCAATCAATGAAAGCTAAAAAGGGGGGTGGTAGAGATACTGAAAGAAACAAAACAATAAATTTGTCTGAGTAAACTGTGCCTGCTAAGGACATTTTAAAGACAGTGCGAGCTAACTGGACTGGGGAGGGGAAGTCTCAATTATTGCTTTGCAAGGCTTAATGGACCTGAACTCCCTAAAAATTGCTCCATCTTATGCATCTCACCCCATCAGTCCCCATGAGTGCTCCTGTCACAAGTATATACCTCTAGGAGCCATCATGACCTTTAGAACAGCAGAGCAATACAGACTGGCTGGCTCAGTACAGTGGCACTTGCTTTATTGCTGCTTGTTAATGGAGGCCTGGTAGTGTCTCCTGGGCTTACTGAGATCAGCATCCCTTAACTACACTCCTGAGTTAGGCTCAAAACTTGTCTGGCATCTTAACCATGATTAACTGTAACTTCCCTGTGACAAGATGTTGTTAATCCACAAGACACATAAAGAAAAGTCATGGCTTTCAAAATTACTCCTCATATTGTGTAGTAGATATTTAACTTAGAAACTAAACTGCAAGGGTAGTCTCCCTATAGACCCATGGGGAAAGAGAGTGACTCCTGTTAAAGAGTCACTCTGGGAATTGTCTGGGGGAAGTCCCTCCCTTTATGCTGGATATGTAGCTGAAGGCTAACTAGCTTCCTAATGCACGCACTTAAGTGAGGTATCTGAAGCTAATCCAGTACTGTGTCAGAAAGGGACCAGCGTGTGCTTTAAGTTCCTGCATCATCAAGTTTTGGGGAAAAAACAATCTCTCCTGTGGCACTGCCCTGCAGAGCAACAGTGAGCACAGAAAAGGCTGAAGTAGAGCCTGTGCTGTATCATGTCCTCACCACTCCCCTGAGTACAGCCCCCTGCAGCTCTCTGAGACATCCCAGATCTTGCCACGTTCAGAGGTCGCCAGGCATGGACTCAGTCCTACTGTGTTGTGATAGGGATTTGAAATATAGCACATGGGTGGTTAGAATTAGTCTTTCAAGAATAAGAACAAACATTGCATGAAGATTCTATGAACAAACCCTCTGTCCTTAAATTGAAGTTAGAGGGCTGCAGCACTTCTAAGCAGAGGGAGAGGATCCCTCTAGCCTGCTATCAAGCTAAAGTACAGACCTTCTCAAATTACTGTGAATAGGAGAAATGACATCAAATGCAGAGCTGAGAAAGAATGAGTGGAAGTGAAAGAGGCAGGGAAAACATCTAATATTTACATTATGATACAAGGTACAGTACAATTTTTATTCAATTTTCCCCATCTCTAGCTCTAAAAGGACACAAGAAATTTAGCCATTGTGCCTCAACTTAAGACTAGTCTTGCTTCTTTTATTACACTACGCCTTTATCAATACAGAAATTTTCCTTTCCTTTGACTTACCTCTTGTATGTTAATATTATTTTTCCCTTGCTGAAAGAGAAAGGAAAGGTGAATGCTTTAAAGCATTTCCATAATTAGGGAGCTTGTTTGTCAAATTAGAAGGCGAGCTGAGACTACTTCCCAGGTAAATAGCCACTACCAGGCTTTAGAGGCAATCTTTTAACCTTTTTCCACTTAGGATGAGAAAGCAACATCCTTTGCTAATAATGACCCAGCACAGCTGAAGTGGAAGCAGAAATTAGAAACACTGGAAAGGAACTGTCCCTCAAGTAGTCAGAGGTAGTTGACAGTAATGTAGAACTCTTTTTCCACTTTGCCACATCCTCTAGGCGAGGCCCAGCAAAAGTGAGAAAGGAAGTACTGCCTGCCTCCCAAGGGACATGCACAGGTCCAGTGCTGTAATGAGATGACGATGTGCCTGTTGATTGTCTGCTGGCCACCAGCATGGCATGTGTGTTGCTGGCACATCAGCACATGGTACCTGAGCCGGCCAGGGAAGCCAGAAGGGAAATGGACGCAGGGGCTGCGTGGATGTGCCACCAGGCATGTGCATCCTCTGGGCCCTGCTCTCTGATGGTCCTCAAGCTCTGCTCTCAGGGAAATCCACTCCAGAAAACTCATGCTGTGGTCTGTCTCCTGCCCTGTCTCTTGTGTGCCCTGCGGCACCTGACAAAGCTATAAGAGTTGTGGTCCCAAAGCCAAGGCCTGCTTGGCCTGCCAGGGCCTACAGTGCCTCTGCGCGGGGGCAGAACCAAAGCACAGGAGTGCTGCACTGTTTTTGGCAGAGCCGTCACCCCAGAAAGGCAAGCTCTGCACAGGCCTTACTGGGAGTTTTGTGGGGAAGTCTTCTTAAATGGAAAGAGGAGGCTGTTGGAAGACCTTTAAAGAGTGGAATGGTTGGTTTGCAGATATATAAAAACTATTGTTACAGAAACACATTTTTTGTAGTACTACAGAACTGAATCTCTAACCAGCCTGGATAAAGGATGGAATTGTGTTTGAAGGTGATAGTGTTAGAAGAAGTGAAATTTAGCTCTTGAACTGAGTTAGTATTTTTACAATCTTCATGTCTTCTCAGAGGGAGGGAGATTGTAGGTTAGAGTGTATTATTATATCCTGCTTGTAATAATATCTTCTCTGGTGTAAATATGCTAAGATTGACAATCTCCCTGAATATGGGAATGCTTTAAAACATTCATCTTTCCTTTCTCTTTCAGCAAAGGAAAAATTACGTTAAAATACAAAAGGTAAGATAAATGGAAAGAAATATTTTTCTGTTGATAAATGGCAAAGAATAACCAAAGGAACAAGACCAGTCTTGAATCTAATACACCAGACACAACTATCAGGATTGTCTCTCTTCTCCTTTCTCTTCCAGGCTCCAGGAGAAAGAAGAATCAATTAGCCCTCTGCAGACTATGACCTTGAAGGATACAGCTTTAAGGGGAATATGCTGAGTAAGATGGAAAAGAGAGGAGAAGAGAAAAAGATTTGGAAACTCATGGAGGGGATAGGTTCAGAAACAGTACATCAAGCACAGAAGATGAACTGTGCTTTTTTTTTATTATTTCTGCACTGGAAAAAAAAATTTCAGCACATAAAGGACTTTCTGGGAACATATTACCTCATTCTGCCTGAAAAGAAAAAAAGGACACTGAAAGGAGAAGGGACAATCCAATTTGCAGATGCTACTTTTCAAGCCATGTCACTGAAAATTTTATAGCTGTCAAAGGCATTAAAAAAAAAGTTAGCAGTGATGCAATCTGTCAACCTCTTCAACAAATCTTGCTATACATAAAACACAATGATGTGTTTGAAATGCAGCTGTTTCAAAAACCCCAAGACAGTGCTTTAAGAGCTGTCCAAAAAAGTTCTTTTCATGCCTCTCGGAATTCTCAGGCAGACCTTCTGCTGTGTATTTTTCCAGCTAGATTTTCTGCTTTTTCTTTGTAGATAATCAGAGATGCTTGCCACAGTCAGAATTATGTACCACAGTTAGAAAAAATTCTGTCTATGCAACATTCTCCCCTAGAGCAAACCATCTTGATCTGCTACCAGTTCTCCCTCTCCTTTCAGTCTGTAGCTATGGAACTCCACAGTGCCTTAAAAACAAATTTATCTTTTAAAAATAAGGCCAAATTAAACAAAAACCCAAACCCCAAAAACTCCTACACACACAAAACCCCCAAATAAAAATATGAAAAAAACCCCTCTCAACCTAATCACCAAACTTCTGGACCACAATTTATTTCCCAGATGTAAGCAGCTCTGAATGCAGATAATGGCTGTTTGTCAGTGACAACTCCAAAGAATCTTTTCTGTGCCCCTCTGCCCTTTCCTTTACTTCAGAGATAAAGTAAGCATGTTTTTGAAAAAGGTTTGTCACATATGTGGAAATTCAAGAGGGGTTCTTGAGGCAATTATGACTGAATAATTTTTAACACATTTTACTTCAAAAAGTGACCAGACTGGTGTCTGGTCACTTTATGAAATAAAATGTGTTTAAAAAGTCATATATTTAATGTCAGAATGCTTGCACCACAAAAAAAAATTTATGCATCAGCAATATTTAAAAGAAAGCTCACTTAGAATAGTTCTATTTAATTGCAAAGGTGGTTAATTCAAGTAATACCACAGACAAAGCCCCCTGTCATTTAATGGTACAGCAGTATTTCTCTATTAGACTGTTTTCATCGGGCAAATTACTTTTGATCTGAAGGATGGCTGCCACACATTATCTAAGCAAGAGGCAGCAGGGTTTCTGCAGGAATACTCAGAACTTTCTTTCACTCATTCTGGAACTGCTGTTCAAGATTGACTCTCAGCTGAAAGCACCTCCTCTGAAATCACTGTAGTTATACTCATTTTCACTGGCAAGGGGGTTGGCCTAAAAAATTAGATTTAATCTAAACACCATATATCTATACTAAGTTCAGTCCCAGTCAGGCTAAACTTAGAAGTGAACTTCTAGTGACTTCAGAGCTCCAGGGTGAGGTCCAGAATGTGCCATCTTCAATGTGACAACCTGCGGCATTACAGGGAAGGCATGAGGGAGAATAAATTACATGGGGTCCTGCAAGAAAATTTGTGAGGAATGCATTTTTTCACTCTGATCATTGCAGCTTTCCACAGGGAGCCTCAGCCCTGTGCCCTCAGCAGAAAAGTGCGCTGTCTTCTTTGTTACTAGAGTTACACAGCTCAGAAATTGCAGGCTTGGTTTGATTTGAATTTGGTAGGTTAAAATCATGAATGTCAAAGAAATGACACTTCAGCAATGCAATATTTTGATTCTTTATGATTACCAAGAAAATAATATAAATACCTTTTTTTGTTTGTTTTTATGATGAGCAAGGACTAATTTGGAAATTGACTCTTCTCACAAGGCAAGAATGCTTTCCTGAAATGCCCCACAAAAGGCAGTAAGGCAATATATGAGAAACAAGTTAAACAAGAAGCAGCTCCTAGACATAGGGGAAGCCACAGAGAAATGTATGCTTTGCTCTTAAGAGAAAGGGAAAAACCATAAGCTAGATGCTAAATTAATAGTTCCCAGTTTCTAACTGCTTCAAAGCTGCTGTTGCTTTTTCTCACTGTTCTGAGAGTTTCATGAGGATGATAGGGATATCTGGCAGCCACAGACTTCAGGAAGGATGTACCAGAAATGCTCTGCAGGCAAGGCAAAGAACACACATGGAAGATCCAGCACATGAGACAAAGCCAATTTATAAGCAAAATACACTATGTGGAATAGCTATCAGATAAACCCTTGAAGCAAATCGTGTACTTCCCTGCAAGTGGATGCAGAGAAAAAGGTGGTACTAGCCCTTTACAGACATCCCAGATGAAGTACTGCACACTTCAGAATTAAGTTCTGAGGACTCTAGATGCTGTTCTCAGAAGGCAACCCATGCTATACCTTTCTTAACATGTTTAAGCTTCACAAGTCAATCACATGCCCTCCTTGTAGACAGTCACAGAACAGTTAAGTGCCTTTTTTTTTTTTTTTTAATGTGAAAGGGAAAAAAACCCAAAGAAACACATAGCTTTTACTTACAAAGTTTTGGAGTAGTTTGGAGATTGGTTTCTGTTGCTTGTGCCTGAGATGCTGTGGTAGGCTCCAGAGCGGGTGGTGACAGCGAAGGTGTGGCAGAGGACAACAACCCAACATCTAGGATGCGGTTATATAGAGAAGGCTGGAGGAATGGTTTGGAGGGTACAAGTGAGCTGTCACTGTGCACTGTCACTTCAGCCTTGCTCTTGGGGCTAGGTACGAGGAAGGGTGAGGCATACACCTCCGAAGGCACCCAGGCAGACAGAGCTGTAGGATCCACAGCACTCTTTGGGTCTTGTCCTATCCTCCCAGGGTCAAGATGGGTAGGAGAGTCATACTCAAAAATCTTGTCCACAAAGACCCACTTGAGACCAGCAATGCAGAGGCAAAGGCTAAGCAGGCAAGCCAAGATAGGGGCGATGCAGATCTTTTCAGAGTTGAGGCAGCCCTTCAGTCGCTCTGCCTCCAGGCACACACAGCAGGTTGCGGCAAGGCCTGCTATCCCCTGGACCCTCCTGTCCTCTCTTTGGGTCCCCGGCATGTTCTCCTCATCCGGGAGCCCGTTGAGGGACGCATCAGGGCTCAGCTGAGCTGAGGGGCTGGGGAAAGTGTCGGCAGCTACTTCAGACATGTTTAAGCATCAGCTCTCAAACAGCTCACCTCCAAAAGGCCTTAACTCTATCACAGTCCATTACTGTGAGACACAGACAAAAAGAGACGGTAGTAATAGTCACAGTGCTCCGCAAAAATCACAGAGTGGAAGTCAATAAAAGGTCGAAGCTCAGCAACATCATCCAAACTGAGAGAGGAGCAATGCACAGGAAAAATTAGATCCCCCCCCAGTCCCTGTGCCCCCAAGCCCTCTGTCACTGTCTCTGCTTCTCTGAACCGAGAATACCTTTGTAATTATTGAGCTCCTGTTTGCTAGACACTTTTATAATTCCTTAAACGCTTCTCAAGCAATTCCAGCTCTTCTGCAGAGGGAAGAAACATTCCCCCAAAAGCAAGCACAACAAAACAAAATAGGGATAAGGAGGGTCATGAGATAAAGAAAACCACAAACACTGAACAAACTGACCAGATTAAGTAAACCAGTAGCCCAGAGCGAAAGGCAAGACTCTCACCTTGAGCATCTGAGGCTGGTATCTGCTCAGACGAGGAAAACAATTGTCATGCGGTAGAAGGAGCAAAAGCAAAATCTCTAACAACAGCGGCAACGGTAGAAGTGACAGTAGCAGCAGCATCCTGTCGTGTTACAGCGGCGGCTGAAAGAGGCTGAATCATTACAGAGCAGCAGGTGCTCGCTGTCTGAGCATCACTGCAAACAATATCATTACAGAGAGGTTTGAAAGCAAGAGCGATGCCAAGACGGTGGTAACTCCCTTTATCTCCCCTCCCTCTTTGTCCTCCTGAGCGCTCATTCACTTTCCTCCGTTCCCCCCCCGCCCGCCCCGCTCCCCCAGCCCCCTCGCAGCCTGTTTCCCTGATGTACAGACTCGCTCCTTCCTCCCCTACCCCACCCCCCTCACTCTGCAGGGCTGCTCTGAGTGAAATCAGTACACCCAGCAATGCAGGACTGTCAGTGACTTCCTATTTTATCCAATTAGGAGGAATAAAGGCCATCAAATCAAAGGGAGGGAGCGGACAGGAGTTGCTCACCCACCCACTCCCTCTCTCCAGGCAAAGCGTGGCCAGAGGCAGCAGCGGCCATCCATGGTAAAGTCCTCCAGCAAGGACTGGGTGTCGGTTGGAGCTCTTTGGGTTGGACTGGGCTCGCCTAGGCTGATACTCGATCTCTCCCAGGGGGAAGACCTCTTTCCAGAAGCAGTTTCTCCCTGCCTGACACCTAGAGACAGCTTTTCTTTCCAAGCTCCTGAGTAAGTTTTATTTCCTAGGAATAAGGTTGGAATGTATCTTAGATCAAGCAGAGGAAATTAAAAACCCCAAGCCATTTCCACCTCTGATAAATTTTCATTCAAGCTATTGCAAAGAGGTTTGCTTTTTAAAAAATTCCATTTTCCAACCTCTTTCCAGACCCTTTTCCAAACACAAAAAACCCCAGACTTCACACTAAAGACAATTCCTGAATTCCTGAATGCACTCTTCAAGAGCTCACATATTGCCAGAACAGATCCTCATTCACCTTAGACTAAAAAAAAAAACAACTATTTTATTATTTTTTTATTATTATTAATTAAAGGCTTATACTTTGTTAAATTTGGCTGACATTTCTCACTGTCTCTAATATGTAGCACTACCATTGCCACCAATGCAGTATAATACAGGGGTAAATCAACAGTCCAGCTAACATAATGAAAGTAAGACTAGAATCAGATCTATTTCCAGTCTCTTTTGTCTCTTACAGAAAAATACACCTGTGCAACAATAAAGATGTGTATGAAAGGCAAGGCACTTAAAGCACAATTTCCAGGTCCTTGAACTTAATAAAAGCATTTGCATTGAAGTTTTGCTGGTGAGAATCCCCCTTTCTGCATAGTATGAATGGCTGCAGGATGCATAAGGAGACAAAGAATCAAGTGCTAAAAATTGCTCTGAACTAATTTTTGTTGGTGTCTTGTTTAGGCACATGAAAGGTAAATTCCTTTGTAGTTATCTATTTTTGATAGTGTCAAAAGAGGCATCTGATTCTATCCATGTTCTCTTTCTGCCTCCAACTCTACTCCCATCTCACCCCTCCTTCCATGGGAACATTAGTAACATTCACATGAAAAAGATTTATTAAAATCTGAATGAATCCCATAGTGTTTTTACGGACTGTCATGTCAAGGACTAATTGATGGATGTCTGATCACAAAGCTTCCTGTGAGGCGGCTGTAGCCCACTGAAGTAATCACAATGCTACTACAATCAAGTGCTTGGAGCATTTACCTTAAAGCACAGCTAGTGATAACACTCTCTGAAGGAATGTAAAAAGATAAATCATCTTACAATCTAGCCTACATTACCACTGAAGTGTCTGGTCCTTGGGTTAATGATGTGATCAGCAGCCTCAGACAGAACGAACAGCTTGCACTGCATATTTACATACATGGCTTCTCTTATTACAAAGCACATGTTCCCTTTTGCTGGTAATATCCTGCATCAGTGCAGTCTCTCTCGAGCATCTCAAAACCTATTTCAAACAGCACTGACAACACAACCTCTGTAGAAAGTGTAACAAAAAGCAGCATTGCCAGGACAGGTGCAGTGGTCTGTGGCTACAAGTAAGCACAGTTTCTAGAGAAAGGACACACCTTTCATTTGATCAACTGATAAATCTGGGAAAACCAGACACACTTTCACACACCCAAGTTGTTCCTCAACTATGAAGCTACAGCATCACTCTTTAAAGTGGAGTGCAAGTTGACAACCAGCTGGGAATATTCTATTCATTCATTGCACAGATGAGATACAGCATCTGAGTGCTTGGCAGAAATTTTTTAAAATTCCTTTTCTTCTTCATCCATGTCTAATTTTTCAACCTTCCTATTTCCAGTAAGAGAATTTTCCCTGCTGACACTTCTCTGAGCCTGTGTTTAATCTCCAGTCCTGTCCACATCTTTCCTGCACTGGTCTTCCTGGCAAACTGCCTGCATTCAATCTCCAGTAATCTTCGTGACCCTCCATCCTATCTACACTTATCTGCCCTCTTTATATCATGGTCCTCCTTTGCTCGCATCTTCCTGGTGCCAGGCTGAACAGAAAGTAACGTGGAGAACTTGCATCTTCCGTGTAAGGGCTGCCACGAAGTTAAACCAAACACGCAAAACACTGCACAGCTGGACAGAGGTGTGGCGGGCTACCTGCACGAGGGACGCATTCAGGGGCTCCTCTGCATGTGGGGGCATCGCCCTCTTTCATACCCGGCTGCCGCCAGGAGCCGTCAGCTCGCACGGACCGGGAATGGGCTCTTCCAAACGGCTCCTGCCCCAGCCCGGCTGGTTAAACTGAGGCTGGAGAGCATCTCTCCCCGCCTTTTTCTCCTCCACCGGCAGGCCCAGCCCGCCCGCAGCAGCTCCTCCCGGCAGGCAGGCAGGCAGGCAGGCAGGCAGGCAGGCAGGCAGGCAGGCAGACCCGCACCCCCGCCGGCTCCGCGGCCGCAGCGTGCCCGCGGTCCCTGGCTCCCGGCCAGGCTGCAGTGCCCTCCTCCGCTGCGGGTCCCTTCCCCCGCCGCACCTCCAGCCCTGGCGCGCTGCCTGCCTGCCTCAGCATCACGCAGCCGGCTGTGCCCAGACCTCCTCCCCCTCCTCCCCTCCGCAGGGAAGCCTGCAGAGCTGCTCCAGCCCCCCAGCTCCGCAGGGGCCACGGGGCCTGCGGCGAGGAGAGCGGGGCGGCACCCGGCGCTCTGTCCCCGCCTTCGGGGTGCCTGCCGGCTCCCGCTATTCCCCGACGAGAAGGGAGAAAAGAGGTGCTGAATCATCGCCCAGCCGGCTTCCCTGGCCCCGCTCCACAGGTGGCCAAAGCCAGGGCCAGAGCACAGCCTGCCCGCCATGCTGCAATCCTATTCCTTACGGGCTGCTTCCTCCTGGGACCTTTCGGACCAAAAAAACCTCGTACGCTCTACCACGTAGATGGGGTGGATACGGGAGCACATTACTCTCTGAGTCAGCTCTCGAGGCTGTAGTAAAAGCTCATTGATGATGTTCTCTCACTTCGGGTCTGAAAATAAAAGTATAAACTGAAGGTACAGGTCACTGACTTCAGGGGTCCTTTCCGTTCCTCTTGCCCCCAAAGCAATGCAGAAATGCTTTATCCTGCAGGCTTTAGCTTTTTACATTTCTGTAGAGACATGCTAGCAGTTGCATGTTGTGCTTAAACACGGACTCTGCCTGGCTGAAGGAGATGAGAGGCTGGGAAGAGTCAGGAACTGGCTCATTGGAAGGGAGGCCTGGAAAATCAAGTGGTGGCATGACCTTGAAGGTAATGAAGTTTTACTGGGGTAGCCCATTGGTGGTATATACAGCAGGATAAAGGAAGGAATTCACTTGCCTGTTTCAGTAAGGTCAGTTTCATGTGCAAAGCTTTATTCCTGATTCCCACGTAGCTTGGGTCTCTTTGGCTTAGAGGAAAATACAGTTTGACTCTACACTAATGAAGCTGATCTATGACTGAGCTTTGGGCTCCTGCCAAATAACAGGTTGAAACTAAGAGCCTTAGAAAACTGTAATTTTATTTCATGGAGTGTTTTTGCAAAGAATCAAGTGGGGTTTTTTTTGCAAAGTTTCACTCCCAAAAGGCTCAAGGAAATAACACAAAACAGCAGTTTTATAGGTGCTAAAAGGACGTGCACTTCAAACTGCAGAGGACTATTTTCTCTGGCCAGCCACAAAGATGTGAAGAGATGTGTGATTATGACCAACATCATCCTGCAAACTAGAGCACGAGTACCATTTAACTCAGCTTACCCTTCAGTCATACCATAATAAGACCCAAACCTGCTGAAAGTTCTGGAAAGTAAGCTTGGTGAGTCATTCTCATGGAAGCCATTGAATTTCAAATATCTATGTCCTTCAAATACAATCTCAATAGCCCACAAAAAGATTCCCTAAGAATTATCTAGTCTTGCAACTGCTGGGACATTAGGAAATTAAAATACCTCTTCACAAATGGTTATTCATGGCTCTGCTGTATAACAGCGTAAGAAAGAATACTCAGAAGACCATACATCAATATAGGACAAGTGATATGCACCCTGCCCCCCGCCCCCCTCCCGACTGGCTTCCTTTAAGAACATGTCTATTCTTCAGTAAGAAGCAACCAGCAACATGCAGCACCAACTGCTCCATCGTGTGTTTGATTGCACCCCTTTTTCTACCATATACTGAGAAATTAAAAGCATTGTAACTAAGAAACTAGGAAGAAAAAAAAAAAGTGCATGTTCATTAAGAAGAGATTGATGAGGAAGATAAAAGGATCACTTTTTATTGATTGCACTTTCTTCAAATTAAATAAGTGCACTATATAAAGATGGAGGAGTGACCCAAAGCAAGTGATCAGGCCCAATGAGCGACATTACTGCCAGCAGTCATGGTGTGGGAAGAGAGGCCATCACACACGGTAGAAAATGATTCATTTATTCATCCTTTCAGTGTTTCACCAATCTCCCTTCCATAATCCATTTCCCTTGGACTGATGCCAGCATTCTTTGAGTCCTTCCAAAAGCCCTTACTAGGAACCTCATCTCTCAGCTCAAATGGCGCAAAGAGAAAACTTCATTTTGCCTCTATACTGGTCCTGTCACTGAACTCAACATGTTCAAAGGGGACAAACTGTCACTTGCACACAGACATCCTATTTTTCACCTGATGTAAAGCAAATATAACATAGATGTTAGTGCTGCTTTTATGCTCCTGCCCATTTCCATCAACTTCTTTCCTTTATTGGTTTTAAACCCTCTGCCCATTTGTAGCCATATGTGAGTGAGGAGATGAAACATCAAGCCTCTAAGATAAGGCAAGAGAAGATGAACAATAAAAATAAGCACATATTCAGGCATAAACATGAGACTAAATGTGTCAATGTCAGCAGAATCATTAGTGTTAGCTTAATTTGGTTGGTATAAAGGATTGCTGTGGGAAGACCCCCTACTTTCAGACAACATAAAAGATGGGACATGGGGAAGCTATTCTAACCCTCTTTGTACCCTCAAGCCAAACCAACTACATTGGATGCTGGTGTTTCAGAAGCAGGTCCTCACACTAGTATGTTACTTGGAAATGTCTGAAGTACAGTATACAAACAAACAGCAGTGATTCTGAAAATGTTTGGGAGAGCTCATGTTGCCTCTGTAGCAGTATTTTCTGTATTGGCATCACATGTACACATTTACACCAAGCATTTACATACTGTAAGTCCAATAGTTGTGTCTTGCAGAGACAGTGATTTGAAAAAAAACAACACAACAACAATGGCTGTTCTAACAAGAGTTTATACTTTAAATAGCTACAGCCAGTAATTGAAACTGAAAACTGCCATAAAACGGGCTGTTATTTCAGGGGAACAAAAAAAGTGTTCTGAGTCTTTTCATCTTCAAGTGAAATGTAAGACACTGAGTTTCTTTCATCCTATTCTAAAGCAGAGCTAGTGGTACTATACCAGACACAGAAATAGGACACGAAACCATGAATATCAGGGTTTTTCATCAATGGCACTGACTCACTTCCCCAGCCTCTGCTAAGTCACAAAACGGGGATGGGCCCCACCACTGTTCAGGCTAATGGTAATTATCTCGACCATGTGGTAAAGGAACATTTAAGAGGTGCAAAGACAAGAAATGCACTCTGCTAGGCTCTTTTGCCTGAGGGCAGAAGCAGACAGAGAAAGTCTATGTGCAATTCAGATGTTTTTTACATTTGTTTGTTTGGGAATTGCTTTTTTTCCCAGATCTGATTTCTTCACTCTGTCATTGGCATCTCCAGCAAACCTGCTGGGGCCGTTGTGATTATTTATTTTCCCACTGAGGCAGTGAGCTGGAGCAGCAGTGAAGTCACAGGGCTCAGGCTTGGTCATTCACTCCCACCTACCTTAGTACTGCACTCCTGCTTTTGAACCACTTTATTCAGACAGAAAAAATTCCTCATGGTATTCATAGGACAGTTGCAATTGCACACACTGCTATTTTGCACAGGCTCAGCTATGCAGGATTTTGTGCTGTCAGCCTTTGTATTCACAGTGCTCCGACTGCTGGCAGAGTCACTGGACAATGATAATTTGATTGAAGGTCCTGAAAACCCTGAATCAAGGCATTACCCTTTCTTCACTGACACACAGTTAATAAAATACTTAAATGTGCATCTAGTTAAACAAGTTGGTGAAATGCCTTCCTGATTAGAGATGGGCTACATCATATATCTAAGTGCCTTTTTGAATCAGAGCCTAATCAGGAACTGAGAAGGCATTTTTGGAGCATAGTGCAGTGGTTTCATGATAAACAGTTTGGGTGGCAATATTATCCTTTTCTTTGCCACTCCTTTCTTTTTGCTCTTTCTGTTCTGTCACTTGCACTAATGCACTAACATTGTTCAGCCCTAATTCTCATGCTGATCCTGTAAATACCTATATATCTCCTAGGCTGGAAGAAAGAGAATAGGACCATGCTCCAGAGGCCTGAAGTCTTGATCTTGTCTTCTCACAAAAGACTTCACAGAGCGAAACCATGATCCAAAGCACTTCCTGAATCTGTGCATAATTTAGGTAGAGGCATGTACAAGATCCCAACAGGATACATATCACTCTGAAATATCTTGACTGTACTTACGGCATCTTTTGTTTTTGTTGTTGTTGTTTTGTTTGAATAAACAGAATTATTTTTGTACCTGCACATATTCTCAACAGCTGCTGTTTAAATCTTAAGGCACCATACTTTATTTCACTTTTTAATATTGTAACTGCTCATGGAGTTCTTAATAGAGTAACTCATTACTATATGTTCATTCAATAGTTTTGCTATTAGAAAAGCAAAGAGAAGTCAAAGGCATGGAGGCAGCCTACTGCATGGAGGAATTTCTGAATCATTAAATAAACATGTATTAATGATAGGACATTAACATATTTGTGGCTTGGACTTTTAAAGTACATCTTACAGTAAAGTAATACTTCAAGAATCTCCAAATTTCAGAATTCTGCTTGCACAAAATATTATGATTTCACCTCGAGACCTGGTTTGCTTAGCAACTTTCTACAAATACATCTAAATAATGAAATTAATCCACCTTATCCTAAATTGAGATATTAATTAAATTACACTTGTAAGGTTCAGTTCTGGTCATGTTTATATGTTGCCTGATTATGCACAAATTAGCAGAATTGATATGTCCACTGTTTGAAACAGATAATCAACAAGATATTTTTAAGTGCAAAAATTCAGCAATAACAAAAGCAACAGCTCTCACCATGCCTCAGAATCTTAGTACCTAGTACCATTTAATATTTAATATTCTTTCTTAGTGCATTCAGAAGGCCATAGAAGGCATGAATCACTCTGCTGAAATTGGCAGGAAAACTGTCAGTTTCCAGCAAATTAAGACTTATTCAAATAAGTATGACAAAGGATATTTCTTGTTTAGTAATGAGTTTGTAGTCTAACCAAATACACTTTTATTACATAGCCAAGTTTTAAATGCAAAGCCTAACGTGTCACATCTTTATCACTTCTGCACCTAGGCTCTTTTTTTGGTGCTCTGTATGGTCTAGCAGAAAAGCAAAACTCTCATCTCCCAGAAATCAATAGATTTAAGGTAGTTAACTTTTCTCACACACAGGACTTTAATATTTGTGCATCAGGCAGAGTCTTTTCAAGAGTAAGAGAGGAAACCAGCAAAGAAGAAACTCTGAAACCTTAAAGAAATGTTCATTTGCCTGATGCAGGTACAAAGCTACAGAGCAGACTCTGTGCTGCTCCAGACACTGAGCAGACCCCTACACCAGGGCAAAGCAGATTTATTACAAAAACTTGTTCATACTTAACACATGGACATACAACAGCGCTGCGCAATATTTGCTACTGAGTGATACAAGTCCTGTAATGTGGCTTTGGAAACATCCCCTTCTGCAGGACATTGAACAACCTAGAAATGGAGCATCAGAGGCAGTGACAGAGCTGATACACGTATACATATGTATCAGAATGAGTTTATAACTATAATTTCATTTGAAGGATTCATTATTCCTGCGGCATTTCCTGCATTCACACCGCAGGTCATGTCCACTGGGGGTGCATTATGTGTGCCTGTGTTTCACTGCAGAGGCTACAGAGTAGCAGTGAGACTTCAAAAACAGAATGGCGAGGACAGGCTGTCTTTTTCCTTCTTCTTGAGGATGTCTAAGGAATAAATGCATTTACTCTGAAAGGTTATTTGAAAAGGTGGTCCAGAGAGGCAGGGCTAAGATCATCCTGTATTCTGTGTTCCCAGCCAAGCTCATGCATATTAGCATCCAGAGAGAAAGTCAACTAAAATAGAGCTGTACTCATGTACATCATTGCAGGTATGCTAAGCCTGTGGAGAACAGTGGCTGCGAAGTGGAGAAGTGAAGTCTACAGGGCGACAACCAAAAGAAAAAGGCACTTTGTGTCTTTGGCCTATATGCACATAAATTAAATTGAGTCCCTAAATCCCCTCCTGACCAGGGCCACACTTTGAAGCCAGACCTTATAAAACTTTCTCTTTCCTTCAGAAATTTGCTTCTGCAGTGATGGGGTCAAATATCTTGCCAATGTGAGCAAGATTTCATCCTACTCAGCTATGGAAATAGTGAAGATCCAATACATTATTTCATCTGAGAGATGCTTTGTTCTTGCTTTAACTCTGCATATTGCTTAACTGTTGCTTAACTCCAATTAAATTAAAAGCTGCCAAAGGCCAGAAAAACCGCTCAGTGTTTGTAATTTCGCACTAAATCCTTTGTCCTTTCTTCTGGTTTCCAACAAAAGAACAACATTTTAACAACTTTGCACATGCTAGAGGACAAAACAAGGATGTGACCAAAATAGATTCCATTCTAAAGGCACTAGCTCCACAGGACAAAGATCAAGCTCCCAAGGATGGACCAGGCTGGCACCCATTCATAGGCAAAACATTTCTATGTATTCCAGAAGCCCTCAGCTTAGTTAAGGCATGAAATAACAGGGGGTCTTGAATTTTGAACTGCTTTTGCTCTGAAGAGTAGAGATTGTCCTCCTGCTTCACTGATGAATTTGAAATGATCCTCTGAATATTAGTAACATTCTCTTGTTACTAACACTTGAAAGATATGTGAAATTTGGTATACTGCATTCCTTTCCTTCATCAGGTATCAGTTCATGGTTTCATCAGGAAAGCAGCCCTGCGCAGCTGCATAGAGTTCACTCCTTGAGACTGCCTTGAAGAATACAATATGACTAAAATTCAAGTGAACCAAAAAGAATGATATCGTTTTGGCCTGCATTGCTGAGTATGTGCTAGTAACACTACACAGTGCAGGTGTAA
The DNA here is from genome assembly GCF_027579445.1 of Ammospiza nelsoni. Taxonomy (NCBI): domain Eukaryota; kingdom Metazoa; phylum Chordata; class Aves; order Passeriformes; family Passerellidae; genus Ammospiza; species Ammospiza nelsoni. Next base: position 25,280,412 of record NC_080669.1, read on the forward strand.
GCAGACAATACACTTCCCTTTCTAAACTAGCCTGCTTAAGAAGTCCTAGTATTATCCCAGCAGTGACTATTAGGGTTAGACAAGGGCTAATTAAAAACCTATGCAGCTGGGTCTCATCAGCATTAATAATTACTTGTATCTGTTTCCACCACCTTTCACCCCCACTTCCATCTTCTTTCCTCCTCTAACAAAAAAAAAAAAAAAGGTAATCTCTGTGCATGTATGTAATTACAGGAAACATTATGCATTATTAATGCGGCTGCAGCAGACAGAAAATTCAGGTTTACTGCTTACCAGTGTAGAGGTAAGTTAGCTACTTACCTCTACTGGCAACAGTCATCTTGCCCATAATGAGACAGTTTCCAAGAGTTCCAACTGAAGAGGCTAAATAATATCAGCTATTTGGAAAATCACAGAAGTTGGAAGGCATGATGTATCTGAATCTACCATTGAGATGGACAACAAAGGACAACTGTAAGAATTAGTCCAGGAAAAATTAAGTTGCAACAATAAGATTGTGCATTTTCTTTGATCTATGAATGGGATTATGTTCAAAAGCAATTACACAAGCTACAGAGGCTGGGCAGAGAGGAAACAGGTACAGATAGTACCCCATGAAATGAAGCACCTCAAACAAAGACCTTTACGATGCCTTTTTCCTACCAAAACAACAGTATTCACAGTAAACTGGAAAAAGTATGCATACATGTCCTGTGATTTCAAGGAACATGGGACAGGTCAGGCCAGAAGTGCTCATTTCCTGGCACAACTGGTATCTGTACATTAATGCTGAAGAAATGCCTTTCAGATTTCATTTTCTGTTGCTCTGTACAACATATTATGGGGCACAGAACATGAATACAGAGCCAGAACTCCTGAAATGAAGGCTAAGAACAGCAGAAACATACTTTGTTTCTGCTGTGTGACTTGAACAAGCAATAAAGTTACAGATTAGATACACGGATTAAAGTCATGGACCTGCTTCCCCAGCAGGATGCTTTTGCGCAGTTTCAACCTGAATCACAATTTCTTTTTCCCCTCCTCAAGGGGTTCCTTTCTTTGTACAAAATTTGTAACTGCTCTTGATAAAGTGCCAAAAATATAAAAATTATAAAAAGCAGCAAGGAGCTGTCCTAAAGCTGAGGAGTCAGAAGCTTCTCCTACAGACTGCTGATGTATCTCACGGATTTAAGGGATCTGCCAAAAAAACTCACGTAGATTCCCTGCCCAGTAGGTCAGAGTGGAGGCCTCTGGTCTGCATTCAGAACCAAAGGGCTAGCTAGCATGAAATTTGGCACACATGCAATGTTAAAGCTTTGTTATCCCAGATCACTTGCGTGTTACTGAACAAGCGCTGCAAAGGATTGTCATGACACCTACCATTTGGGTTGTAGTCCCACACTTAACCCTGCTGTCTGACAGAACCTCCCTAGTGGCTTCAGGCCAAATGTTTATTCTTCCCACAATGGGAACAGTTGGGCATAATGGAGATTAGAGTAAAAAACTCCACAGTCTTGCCTTTGTAGATGACTTTCTCTGGTTTGAGTGGCAACAGTTAACTATGACCTTTTCAGCTACCCACGGCCATTGACTATTTCAGTACTGCAGACAGGCTTTTTAATACCACTGTGGGGAACAGCGCACAGATGACAGAAAAATCCTTTGGTAATTATTTGGGCTAATCCTATTAGGAAAGAAAGGCTTTCAATTGCAAAAATAACAAAAAAAACCTTCAAGAGAAGGAGCCCACCACTTCAAATTAAATCAATAGTCCAGGATAGCCTGATTATTATCATACATAAGAAAGGTTGTGTTAACTGAAATGAAAAAATATTTAACATTATAAGAAGTTTATTTAAAATTTTAAAAATGCATTTGAAATACTTACAAATTCAAGAGACTGCTTCCCTGCTTGTCTTTTATTTGCACTTTATTAGTCCACAGCTCTACTTGTACATTTTGCAAGACTTTTATAGAATGGCATAATTTTATAAGGATTTTGTTTAGGCTCCAAATTTATGCTACGAGAGAGGATACAATTTATGTTCCTAAAATTTTCTCTTATTTCAATGCTGTGGTACCATGACAGTGGTAGAATTAACTCTTTCATGTGCTCATCAGAAATTCAGCTAGAGTGTCTAAAATGACAGTAACTTGATTTACTGAGCAATAAGAGGAATTATTCTTCTATGGCCACCGGCCAAACAAGCAATCTTTTAATAAGGCATGTGCAGTCACTGCATTTCCTTTATGAGGGAGAAAAAAAAAAAAAGTGTACTCAGGCACTTAAAATGAACCTAACTTAATAAACAGGCAGATACAACCATGTGGTCTCAGGCATTATCATTTGCTTTCTCACACCTGCAGCTGTATGAACTGTATGTGTCTCCCCTCCATTCCTTACCCTAGAGGTTCCTTGATAAACCAGGATCCTGCTCAGATCCTTTTGTGATCATAGACTTCACCCAACACGTTAACAGAAGCTTTTGGTTGTATTTTAAAATAACCTAACATGGCTACCCTTTTCTCTCCCTTGAGAGTCTTCTTCCTCTCCTGAGATCACACTTTCAACACTGGCACGATAGACTGTTTTAGGAAGAAATTCCACATTCCTCCTGCTGAAGGAAGTCTCCTACTTTGCAGGAAATAATGACACATTTTTTACATCAGAGATGTGAATGTCACTGAAGCTTTTCTGAAGACTTAATGAACAGAGAAGACACATGGTGAACACTCTCACAGAAAAATAGTAGGTGCATTTAGATGATCACAGTTTAATGCTTTCCTTTTCTTTCTTTTTTTCTTTTTTATTTTTTTTCCCCTTCCTTAGAACTTCGAGGAAGCTCCTCAAAGGCAGGATCTAGGAGATAGACAGACGTGGAGACAACTTCCCATCTCCATCTCAGTAATCTTTAGCATGCTGGCTGTCTGCCTGGCTTCCCACTCAGCACATGATCATGGAACAGACTTTGGCAATTGTTTGGACTAATACTCACAAGAAATAATTTTAGTTTTGAGGCATCAAAAGTCTTCCTGGGCATCCATTGGGATTTCTGCACATGCATTTCAGAATTCACGGGTTGGTCCCTCAGGAGCCAACTGCTGGTCTGGGATTCCCAGCCTACATTCATACTAGTCCTAAGGCATCTGCCTAAGGCTGCTCAGGAAATTTTTCTTCTGACCAGTGTCTTGTTAACATCCTATTCCTAGACAGTCTTTTTTGAGAAGGAGAATATGTCACTGTGACTGTTGTCCCTGTGACAAGTTTTTGCATTTGCAGATGTACAACTTCCCTCAAGTTAGAAAAAATCTAATCAGGATTGCGTATCTGTTAAAGACTGGGAAAGAAAGACTGTTTGATGCCTGGGAAAGAAAGACTGTTTGACCAGCAGCACCAGTTGTCTTTACCCTGAGCATGAGTGTGAAAATGCAGGAGAAAGAGGCAGATGCTTTGTGGGACCTCTCTCCATTTATTTAGCAAATATACAAGTAACTGCAAGACTTCTTTACAGCCTTTCACATAGTGAAAATACAGCAAAATATTTTTCTAAGTGGAGGGAAATATTTTCCTAAGTGGTGAGAGAATGTGAGAATATTTAATAAAAGCTAGGGCCATCTGAAAAGTACATTGCTGCTGTCAGTAATTCATGCATGAGTTATAAAACTCAAGTAACTAATTTTGAGCCTGTCTTCTTTTGTAGAGCTGTCTTTCTAGCTGAGATCAAACACATTGTTTAGTGGATCAATCCCTTTCCCCTTCTCCTTCCCCACAAACAATCCTATTTAAACATCTACATTTTCTTATAGTAACATTATGCATTGTGTCTGAAATTGACATGATCATGGAAATTCCCAAAGGAATCTGGAGCATGGCTCATGTTGCTCTTGCTGCACAGGAAATGCAACCGTTCTTACTCATCCTTCCTCTATAATGAAGAGTCAGATTCATTGTCTTGCTGTGCTGAGGAGGAAATTGCTGCATAATCTCCTTTCACAGCTAGACAATCCCCTCTTTCCAAAGCAGGCTAAGCATGCAAATTCTCCAGACATATTTGATGAATTTCTAATCACAGTGGGTGAAACGACAGGGCAAAGGCGAGTGTCAGTGACAGAAGCCTTGTGCTAATGCCCTGCTGAAGACATTGTTTTCCTTGTATATTCACCCACATATTAATTGTGGGTGATACATATTAATTGTATCTGCTCTGGGACAACTAAACTATAATCAGGTCAAGCTGTGGCCAGTCTTAAGATCAGTTAGAAGCCTTGAAAAGACTGACATAGGGATATTTCTCAGCACTTCACAAAGTGAAGTGCAAAATGAAACCCCCCCAAGGCTTCCCAGTTTATGATATTACATCACCAGGGTAGTGAAGGGAGTGCTTTCAGAGAGGCAGAGTATACCCTTCCATCTCTTGAGCTAAGAGAAGAACTTTTGTGGACTGTGAGGAGCAGGCCAAATTACACCTCTGCAGCCTGTCAGGTGATTTTACAGTCCTCTGCAATCAGATTTTCCTGTAGGGGGAATACATTTATTTTTTCCAGACGGATATAGAAAAGAAAAAAATATTTGCCATCAAGAAGCACTTATTTGCTTAGGCCTCATTCAAGTAGAGTTCTTAGGGAAATTCTGAGAAAAGATTTGATAGTTGAACAGAAAATAGGAATATTACTCCTGCATTAACAAAACCAAATGCTTCTTATGCCCAGGCTAGTAAACCTCATGCTGTATCATATAGGCCAATAGTTAAGTGCAGGAGGACAAGGATGACATTTTCTAGGTAATGAAACAAGTCAACAGTTTTCCACAAGGACTGTTTTTGCACTTGTCTCTCCCTTTTTGACCTTGCCCATGGACAGTGGACAGTAATCAGTAAAGTATTGACATATAAATTGGAGAGGCCAAACAAGGCTACAGAAAGTAATATAAACAAGATTACAGAAGAGACAAGACTCCTCATAAACCTAACTAGAGAAAAATGGGAGTCAGAAAGGTTGAGTTCCCTCTCCTGGTCACAGTGTGGGAGAAAACTCATTTAGCAAAAGCATCATCTTTTTGCTGTGCCTTTCCCCGAGTCTTTGAGGCTTGTCCTTGAGCACCAGTTGCTACCTGTGCCTGAGACAAGAACACAGGGTTTGGTGGGCACTGGGGCTGGCCAGACTGTTTGCTGATGCATGTTTCTGGCTGTTCTGCTTCCCCACCATCTGTGAGCATGGGGTTGTGGCAGAAATTCTGCTCAGCATCAAATGCTGCCTTCCAGAACAGGTCAACTACCCTTTTGACTGGCTGACAGCTGGGGCTTTTGTTCAAGATACTTCAGTTTTGCAAGTTGGCATCGTGCGCAGAGATAGCGCTCAAATTTATTTGAAACAACTATTTTCTACTGAGGGTCAAGACATGATCCTTACTAGGACTGAGGAGTCATCAAAGATCAGAAAAGCATACAAAGCTCTTTAAAAACTCAGAAGGCCGTTATTAGTCGGTGTTTCTCACAAATGCTGTAATGTACTTTGTCACACTGACAATTTCTTATGGCAGTGTCTAAGAAGTCAGTGATGAGATTGACACAGAGGCTAAGCAGAAATGCCAGCTCATACTACCATGCTTTCCTCTCCTTTCTGCTTATACTATCTTTTCCTGTGATCCACTACCCCTTCAATACTAGCATACAGCAGATGAAATCTAGAGCAGAAGGTCAAAGATGTGTTAACCAATTCTCTGGTTGTTTCCCATTTCAGAGTTAGATGATGCCCATTTCTTCTTCCAAGTATTTTTAAATAATTCTTTTCTTCCTTAAGAAATCTCAAAATTTGCAACAATCCCATGTGAATCATCAGCTCTGGCTAATGTGTTTCTACTAAAGTTACTTGTGCCATATTGTGTTCTGAAAATTTGATGACAATAAAAATATTTGACTCTCTCTTTCTGACTTTGTTTTTCTCCACCCAGAGAAAATTTTTCATCCACTACTTCATGCATGATGCTCTCAGGTTGTTGTGAATGGCAATCTCATATTTTATAAGATATTTACAGATAATAAAAGCTATTCCTCAGGATGAAAGAACATCCACAGGAACAGATTCTTATCAAATTAAAAGGAAAGACTCCCTCCTCTGTACACAGCCTTCCTTACTGACCATCTGCTAATAGTGTCCATGTGTGTATGAAATTCATTTGCATATTTAAATTGAAAAGCTCCATTTGCTCAGCCTGCCTATAACTGAGCTTTCTTGCTGGGGTGAATATTAGGTCTCTGATGTATGCATATTATCTAGTGAACATATAATGAGCAAATGCAATCCATATCCAATTATCTAGAGTTTTACTGCTTATTTTCTACATGTAACTCAAGCTGTAAGTACAGCAGTACATTAGCTCTCCAGGTGTCGATTTAGCTGGAAGAATTAGTACGGTGCTGGCATTTAGCTCTTGACCTTGGATGTGTAATTCAGTCATGGTGTTGCTGCCAACATGAGAGGTCACTTACAGATTTGATGCAGGATGGAGACATTGTGGGTAAGACACAGAGAATTCTCTCCATCTAGCAAAAACATGCAATTGGTTAAAGTAAACAGTCCCTAACCAATGTCTAATTTCCTCTTGCCAGCCACCAGGAAGAAATTTCACCAGTGCACCGACCAAAAGCACTGGCTGATCACACAGGGAGAGGATTTCAAACTTGTGTTACCTCCCATGATGCTGGGGATTGATCTGCCACTCAGTGATCACAGCTACACTGGCATGACTACTAGTCCACCAAAAAAGATACAGAATCTGAATATGTTCACAGCATTCCTTCCCTGGATCTGTCTTAACCTGCTCCCTCCAAAGTGAGAAATATTTAAACGAGTTACAAGGATGTACTCTGCAGCTGCAGCTTGCCTGGTAGCCAAGAAGAGCATCTGACTTAGAGCTCATTACACTAGGGATCTGAAGCACGAGTTCTTCAAGACAGATCGACATGCATTTGAATGAGCTGCATCACTGCTCAAGGCAACTCTCCATCCTTCCTGCAAGATTAGTGTTTAAGATTCTTCTGGCCTCTCACAGTCTCTGAGACAACTGTTATCTCACTGTCTGTCAAGTATTAGTTGTCAATGTGTCAGCTAATGGGTTTTGCGTAGATTATTAAAATATTCAAGAACTATGCATAACCTTGCTAAGCCAAATATTTCCCCAGTGGGAAATGGAAGGAAAGAGCCATTCCAGGGAAATAATAAAAGTCATACTAACAGTATAAAAAGTACAGTGCAAGATCCAATCCTATTTCATCGTGTGCCCTGTGGAATCACTCCATATTTGTATTGTTTTAAATAACATAAAACATTTAGGAATGCAAAACAATCAGTGCAAGTTTTGGACTTTCTCAGAATGGAAAAAGGCGGGGGGGGGGTGGCATTTAATCAGGCAAAAGCACCAGACATTTAAAGCTACTGTTCTCTCAGAACAATAACTAAACTGTGGAACTAATGCCCCATGGCACTGGACGTCAGTGTTCGAAAGCTTACAACAGATGCTTAGCTACAACTGAAAGAACATTATCAGTTACTATATATAAAAATGTAGACATTTCAAACAAATAAAAGCATCATATGTGGTTAGCTTACTTCTAATTTGAAAAGACTAGAAAAAGCATTCTGCCACTGACAGTTTGTGCCACAACTGGCACCAATGAGTAGGTTTTTACAATGCAGGTAGCTGTGGCTTTCACAGCTGGCTATCTGCCTGCAAAATAGATATTATTAAAAAAAAAAACCACTCTAATATTTCTTTCCTGGATTATGGCTTATCCTTTTCTTTTAGAAACCAACCATTCCAGTAATACTCCTCATCAACTATGCTGACATTTTGGAAAGCTCATCTAAATACACTGTCAGACACCTGACTGTGTTACTAAGAGTCATATTTTGGATCATTGTGAATATTACCAGAAAGATATCAGTAACAGAGTTCAGATTCCACTTGATACACCTCAGAAAAATAATCACTGTTTTAAATTCTGAAGTGCTATTACTAGCCCATGTATAAATGGGAAACTTTTAGATAATCTCAATGGCACATGGTATTGGTAAAACTTTAGGCTGCAGAGCTGTGTCCAGTCAAATCCTTCCCTATTCAATATCAATTCTGGACATTAAATGCTCTGGAGCAAGGAGCTTTTCTGTGCTGAATAAATGAAACAGAAACAAATGGACAAAGAAAAGAGCCAAATGCTCAGGCTGGGGAGAAGCTGTCTCCTCTGTTGGCTTGGACTGCAGTAGGTGTTATCTCACATCTCTGCTCAAGAGCAGTGACCATGATTACTAAAGTTGGGAGGGCTGGGGTGTAATGCCAGGTGTTTTTTGCCCCACAAATACATGGTCATTGGGAAGGCCGGGATGGGATAGGCAGCCTGACTGCTCAGATGTTCCAACACTGCTCAGCAGGAAAGAAGACAGATCATGCTCTCAGTCTAAGGGCGAGCATGGCTAGGCTACATCTACATCACATAGCACTTCACTGTGGCTCTGCCCTTCATGAAAAATCATTTACATGTGTCTTCTTCCAGTTCTCAGTGTCTATATTGTGGAAAGAGTGAGTCTCAGCCCATCCAAGTGGTGTTTTCATGGCATTACTATAACTTTATGATTAATTCTCTCTGGCATAGTTAAAGACACCTGTGAGCCTTTGGGGGTTGCAATGTCTGTGGGGATGATATGGGAGAACTGCTCAGAGTGAAGGGAGCTGGGCTGGCAGGGTGGTACCCATACTGCCTCCTGGTAAAGCTCTCAGTGCACTCAATCCTTCTTATTGGCTTAGGTGTCCTGAAAATCCGTAGCTGGCATGGCCCGAAATGACACAAGAGAGCACCTTAATGATGAAATGGGCAAACACTGCTCCAGCACTCCATCTCGCTCCTCAGCCTCACTCCATATAGCACCCTAGGTTTAGCCTTTATGATCACCATAAATTAGAAATGCCCTACGCTATTTTAGCTTTCAACAGAATTGATAAAGTTTGGAAATTGGAAGGCTAAGAAAAAGTTTCCTCTTTTGCAAAAAGCAGATCCCTGCAGAAGGATAAACCTGGAATTTCTTTATTTACCAAAGGATCTCAGACAGCTGGATACACACTGTGATCAATATAAACTACCTGTAAGGCCTATGAGCTCTCTATATCCATAACGAAGCTGAAAGGACTAGAATGAAGTATAGGCAGCCAGGAAAAGAAAATCTTATGAGGAAATGCAAGAGCCTTTATATACATACATAGTCACTGAAAGAAGATACTGATGTCCATCAGACAAGAGTAAAAGGATAATTGCTCTAGGGCACAGCTAGCTTTTCAAAAAACCAGAGTGGGTGTTTTGTGATACTTGCCAGCTACAGTGGATGCAACTCAAAGTTACTGACTAGTTGGCTACTGCTAAATGTTTAGGAAGATGCAAACCTAGAAGGAAGATCACACTGTAAAAGGCTTCTCTTTAATAGCTGCAATGACTACAGCGATTCCTTCTCCTTTCTGTACAAGGGGAGAATGTCAAGAACAGCAGAAACCATTAAGAACCTCCGGGAACATTTTGATAATGAAAGTCACAGGAGATACAACTTTCCCATTTTGCAACCAATTAGAAGAGGTTACCAAAAGGCAATTTAGAAGAGATGTGGACATGAAGGATAGGATAATAATTTCTTCCCGAGGGTTTAGCTTGGCTCCCACGGCACTATTACAGCACTGCTAGATAGGAATGTGAAAGAAGACTATTCCTTTTAATTTACCTGATAGGAACTGCTGTAGTCTAAATTGAGTCTCAGCCAAGGAGTGACACTGTGTTTGTGGAGAAGCTAATGAGGGGACACAGTGATGGCTTTTCAAAGCCATGCATCTATGGAAAGCTCACATTTATGTGTTCAATACTCTCCCTATAGCTTTTGAAATACCATTTCTGTGATGCAGCCTACATTTTTTAAGAAGTAAATAGTGATTTATCTAGGGTTTTTTTTAAGTAAATGGAAACATTCAGAGCCATATACTTGACAAGTTATTCTGAAAAGTAACAGCTTACTTTTCTGTTCATCTTTTATCTACCACTGTGTTTTTCTTTGTTCCCTGTCCCTAGACATCACCATCTGCCTCTGTGGTTGACCAGAACTGCCCAAATTTGAAGCTCATCATGAAAACAAAGCAATAGATCCAGGCTCTTGACTCCCTTGTATTTCATTAAATTTGTATTTCTACTTCATGACAGACCTCCACTGCCAGTCCATGAACTTGAAACAACCCTTCATGGACCATGCTATGCTGCAGGGTGTCTGTTTACAGCTGAGGCAGCTTAAGATCCCTCCTGAAAGAATGTGGACTAGAAAGCCCAAAACACACCATCTAAGAAAGCCTGCTCTGTGTGCCTCCCTGTCAAAGGGAGCCAAGCAAGCTTTAGGTTTGATAGTAAAACTCAAATTTGCTAACTTAAATTCCCTTCAGCATTTTTATCTCTGTTGGACCTTTCCCTCTAAAACTGACACAAGAGAAACTCCACCTCTAAAAACAAGCAAGTGGGCTGTCATCATGTCTTTCTGAGGACAGAAGGGTCTCTCGAATAGCACAAAGCAACTTGCATAGCTTGTCTCTCCTGAGGTTAACTCAAGAGAGTGCCTCAGGGTTAACTCTTTGGGGGCAGTACACGGAAGATAAGGAGATGAACAGCATATCTGGACTACAGGAGTAAGTTGGGAATTCCTTATTGTATTAAAATACAAATACTATTTTGTACCCATGCACATGCTCATAATTTTTTGTTGGTTGAGAGTATCCATTGTTCATACTTATTCTGAGCTCTTTGTTTCTCTTATGCCTTCCAACAGAACACTGACAGTATTGACTACAGCATGGATAATAACATGAAAGAGATGCATGTTTCTGTCAAGGTTACAGATTCCATTTTATTCACAGATCGCTGTCCTACTTGCATGACCACCTGTTGTGTACCTTTACTCAGTGAGAACCACCCTGATGCCTCAGAAGAGGAAAGATTTTGAGAAGGCTGATCCAGTACCACAAAGTATGCTCACAGTTGCCACCCAGAAAGAGTATGGGAGGAACAGGAGGAGGCCAGGAGGAACAGGAGTCCTTGAGTACCTGTTTTTTTCACAGTGATAGTACCTGGGACTTTCTCAGAAGACACAGTGACCAAACAACTGCAATCAAAACACTGACACCTCCCTGTGCTACAAGCTCATATCCTCCAGTATAGCACAGGCTTTGCTGGCAGATCAGGAAGATGCTTATTTTGCTCTCAGGTGGGCAAATAGCATGTGTCATTTCAGCAAAGTATGAAGAAGTCTGAAAGACACAAAGTAATGCTCTCTTAGGAAAGAATTTGCCATGACTTGACTCTGTGAGAAGAACCTCAAGAGAAACCAGGCCTTACCAATAGACTGTTGAAGAAAAATTCCCATATGATCTCAGAAAAGAAAGTCCAGACATACTGAGGGTTCCTGAGGAAAGGCAGGGATGAAGCCCACACTTTCCAGCTAAGGACTCCACTGACAATGTGACTTTTGGACAGCTACCTTGGTGTGAGGGTCTCCCCTACTCCATCATGAAGGACACATACAGTCTTTAAAAATCCTTTTGCTGAAAGATGGGAGGAGTTTCTGGAGTTAGGATCTTGGAAAAGAGAGGATCCTTAACATGTTGAAGGCAATGTGATCGGGGCTTGAGAAATTCCTTTATAAATGCTACAGACAACAGAAATCTGTTACTTGTATTCCACCAGAGTAGACTGCCACATATTTGATAACACCTTTTATGGTGTAGTTCATGCTTTGGAAAGCACATCTTGAAATAAACAGACAGAAACCATTGCATTCACCAGCTGAGTGACAACACAAGCTCTCCTTCAGAGCAAGACTGAGGGACCAAGAATGCAACTACAGAAAACCCTGTGAGATTAAGTGGTTTGGGAGAAGGCATTTATTGTCACACCATCTTTAGACTGGGATCATACAAAAGATTGAAAGCTGTGTCTCTGGGAGATTTTACCTGTTTCCATGAGTTTGCCTTATCTGTAAAATATGACTATGGGAAGCAGGGTTTGTCATGCCACACAAAATCATAAAAGTACTGAAGTTACCACTGCATTGTCCATTATCACTGGTGCCCCCTATGAAGAATGAAACTGGAACATACTGCACACTGTGGTAGGTTATAACAAAGGACTGACACTTCATCACCGCTGCTCTTTCATTAGGATTTCACCTACTAGGAGGTCTAAACTCATTTCACATTAAATAAGAACTAGTTATCTAGTTCCCTTCCCTTAGTCACTCACCGTGTCCTTAGAACAAAGCAAAGTATTCTCTCCAGAGGCCATTATTAAGAGAAATAAACCCATAGAAAAATGCAAGAGGTGGTATTGTGTTTTCCTTTGACCCACTCTCCCACCATGGCCTTTCTGGAGAAGTAGCCTTTTAAGCTATGGCACAGATGAATTCAATTCTGATAGCTGAAGATGTCAGACTAATTTTTTACAAGAGCAGGAGCTGGGAGTCCTGCTGATAGCATAACTGCAACCTAAGTAATTGCCTTCCACATCTGAATTCCTTCAGCTGTATAAATTGGTTACAGTATTCTCCTCTTCTCATCCTGCCTCAACTGACTGTACACAGTTACTTACTATCTCATAAGAAAAATTTTGGTTTTTCACCCCAAAATAGCTGCATTTCAGAAGTTTCTCAGGTACTATCACTGTATTTAAATTTCATGACAAAGCAGCAGAAGTTTTTAGAGAAGAAGCTGAACATGTTTTAAAGAAGCTGAACATGCGTTTAATGGTTAGGCATTATCCCCTAGTTTTTTCTGATCCTTACAATGCGTGGCAGCAGTGTCAATCATATTATCGTCTTTGTCTCTCCATTGTAGAGGGAATACTATAAATTAAAATCTGTCAAACTCAGAATAAAACAAACAAAATACAGTAAATGGAATTCATGCAGAAAAAACCAGATATACTATATTTCACTATACTGCAAGATACCTAGTCATCAAGTCATGCTGTATCTTCAAGGAACTGCAATTCACATGGACCTCAGTAAGCAGCAAAGACTTTGCATCTCTGTTTCCTTGATTCCATAAGTTTTTGCCACACATGAAAGGCAAGTGCACTCCGGTTGGTAGGTAGGTATCTGTGCTTGAGCACCATTAAAAAATAAAATAAAGAAATCTAAACAAACTTTCAAAAATCAGACAGCAGGACAACTTAAATGGTCTGAGGACTTGATAGAAATCAAGGTTACCATTTAAAAAATTGCTTGAAATACCAAAAAAATTAGGTCTTTTCAGGTTTGGGTATTCCTAAGGCAGAAGAAAAAGCCACCTAAAAACTGTATCATTTAGGGTCCAAGCACTCTGTCTTCCAGAAGCTTTGGATAAAGTTTGTATGAGTTTTAGAAAATTCATGGTTTTTAAAAGTGGACTTCTGTCAGGTAAAGGGATAAGAATTGGGTTCACTTTAGCAGATGAAGGAAAGCAGAATTTATCAAAAACTTGACTTGCTTTTTAAGATTTTAGTATACACAGATGATTTATTGGCCAGGCTCTTTGCTTTGTATATGCAAAGATGCTCCTGTTAAAAATATACTGTAAACCAATGACCCTAGCAACACACCACAGAAGGTTTTATTGCTCAGCATTGACCATTTTTATCAGTATTGTACTAAAAAAAAGGTGACAGGCAAAAAGTTTTTTCAAACTTCCTTTCTATATGCTGTATCTGGTCATAATTTAATATACCTACTGGAATCTCTTACTGCATGACAAGAAGATGAAGTGTTAGGAAAGTGTTTTGCTGCGACAGGCCTGGAGCTTGTAAGTTAATAACTCCAGAGAGGAAGGATGAGCAATCCAAACTGGCACACTTCTTACCTAATTAATGTTTCTTTTTAAAATTTCTGTGCGGGTTTTAGAGGCCAACAAGAAAGTCTGTAAGAAAACAACTTTAAATTCATCTATGGGACAGATGATCAGCAATGAGTCTTTCTCTCCAGGAAAAAGCTAAACAAACCCATTCTGTATTCCTCTGAAAAAGAAGGCACAGGCAAGGTAGGATCAGCTTCCTACCTGTTCTTTATTCAAATTCTTGCCTACAGCTGGGAATCACATCAACCTGCTAGATGGAGGACAGGAGGAAGCACTCTGCAGAGAGTATGTTCCAAGTGATGGAGGGATGATGCTAGCTCACCATCTTGTTAAAACAGACAAATCTGAACTGAGAATCCCTGGATAAGACAATTACATCTGAAACAGGCAGACCGCATGGCATATCCAGTCTCTTTGCTCTTTGCTGGGGGAAGCGTCTCCACAGACATTTTGGGAGAAGCCCTTCATAAGTAGCACAAAAAAGTACGAGGGTAATGCTACAAGGTGCAGCTAAGCAAATGCTTCTATTTGACACATATTCCCATAGACTCTGTGCAATTTTCTCATTTCCTACTGCTATAAATGCTCAGCTTTTGATCCAGTATGGCTCTCAGAGCATGGGTGTCCAGACTGATGTTGCCCATAGACAGTACTGCTGGCAGCTTTAATACATGGTCTTTCTGAATGTGACAGCAAAATAATGAGTCAAGCCTTTCTCCTTTACTTAAGAATGGAGGTCCACACTCTCAAAGTGGACTTGATTTAGAGGAGTGTAGCAATATGTGAACATAAAAGGGATCTTCATGTTTGGGATGTTAGTTGTGGAGGGTCTTACAGAAGCGGGATTTTTTTCTAAACTTCTTCCTCTCTGAATATCTGTCACTGAAACTCCAAAAGAAGCAAAGCATGCCAAATGTCCGTTGTCTTGTGAAAGCCCTAGGGGAGAGAACCTACTGAGTCACTCTGCTGTTTTCAGGTCTTTCCCAGTGTCTGGCCAACAGTGACAGTGCTGGCATGTTGTCTAAACATCTGCTATTGTCTGAGAAGTGGAAGGACACAGTTTATTTTATCTCCTGTGGCCGCTACAAGATTGACAGGGACAAGTGTGAAATGGACATGTCACATGGAAATTCAGAAAAGAAAATCTCTAAAGAACTTTAAAATAAGTACATGGTCAACTCCCTCATCACTCTGTAGTGTGAGTAGACATTCACATCTGTTAGCAATAAATGTTGGATCCCTCCTGCTTTTCCTACCCAGCACAGGCAGCAATATCCAATATTGCCCTCTCTCCTCCATAACTTATTTTAGTGACTTGAATGGTACTAACTGCAGTATACATTAATGCTCCTGAGAACAGAATGGCGAGGATCTACTGTTTTAAGCAGCTCCAGAAATTATTCCTGCCTACTCTGCTGCTAGTCATCAAGGGGAAACAGAGGCCAAAATCCAACTCTTCTCACCTTGCTGTCAGAAATCTTCTTAAATAACCCATCAAATTTCTCTAATTCTTTCAACACACACTTAAAAATTATCAGCTTAGATGAAAATCTAGAAAAATACAGAGATATGGCTTTGACCTTTCCTTCTGGTGCTGCTACATTAGCTATTAAATGTGAGTTAAGGGCATTCATGTATAGTTTGCTATAAAACACATTTTTTAGCAGCCCTGAAACTGTCAGAGTAGATCAGACCATTGGTCTATCTCACCTGCCATCCTATTAGCAGCTGGTAACACTTACCGGTTTAGGGCAAGATTAATACCCCACCTCCCACAACCCCACTGTGTGAAGTGGCCTTCCAGACTGCTCAAAACCAGCCTGATAGATGGTAGATTTGGTTCTAGTAAAGAACTGGAAGGCTCTTCCTAAAGGTTCTCAATTGCACAGGATTATGGCTGATCCATAAACCATAATGCCCGGGAAGCATCACTTCAGAGGAAGAAAAGAGTCACTTTCCCCACTGGTACCTCTGCAGTTTCCAGTGTGCTCCTGAGAAAAGCAGAGAGATACTCTCTCCTTCCTAGGAAAGAACCATTTCTGGCTCTCTGTCCCAACTGAGGGAAGACGCACTAAATGATGTTGTCACCTTCCTCATTTTCTTCCCAAGGGTAGTGGGGCATAGAAGAAAGAGTGAAAGAACTCTAATAAGCACAGCTGGCATACAGACGGAGGGAAATGCACCCAGGTGGGCATGGCTGGACCTGAGAGTGCTCCAGCTACCCCAGGACCAGGGGATGTGGAGGCAGAGGAGACAGTATTTGAAGCAATACATTGTGTGGGGAGGGCAGGGACGGGAATTCCAAGCAGGAAACACTGGTGTAGTTTCCTCCTCCTTTGCCCTGCCCAAACCCACATTTGACCTTTCTGAAGGAAGGTGTTTGAGCCTCAATATACAAAAAGCATGTCTCTGAGAGTTCTAATAATACATAACAAATAACGATTGCACCGATGGTTCAGAAATCCCACTCAGTCATTCCTGATCTCTTAATGCACTTTTTTTTCCAGAGCTAGGAATAATTTAAAGGGTTTTGCCAGCAATAATTTAAACAACTTGCATATACTTACAGGAGGAAGTGTTTGTTCCTTCTGTTGAAGCTTGTATCCTAAGCATGGGTTCTGCAACACACAGAAGTAACAATAAAGTTGTAAGAATACAGCCACAGCTACAGCACTATACTGGAGGAGCCTGAACATCTTTCCCCCAGTAGAGATTTCTTTAATTTTTAGTTTTTTTCCTCAGTAGTCAGAAACCCAGCAGAGCAGAGATAAAAAATTAGATAGCTTGAGAAAGCAAAGAACTTCAAAGTTGGTTCAGCATGTCCCAGGCGCACTGTAAATAATCAATTATAGCAAAAATGCTCCACAGTCCTGGGAGGAAAGGCCGTGAGAAAACTGGCAAAGACAGAGTAAAATTTTCAGCTGTTTCTGACAGACAGCATCAGAGGAAAGTGGAAAGCAGTAGGTCTTGAAGCTCCATATGCTGACCCAGGAAGCACTAGTTTCTTATCTTCTTCTCACATAACTCCTATTAAACAGTAAGGAATTTCAGTCAATCACAACTATAATTTAGGACTTCTGTGGCTTGAAAGATAGGAGGGTCTATGAGTGTCATCACCTCAGCAGAGAGCTGTAGATAAAAGGGAAAACAGAACACATTCCAGACCAAAATGGGACATGGCACCAGCCCCAAAGTGGTTACAGGAACAGAAAAAGAATGGTAAATAATCTTGTAGGATAGTGGAAGGAAATGGACCTCAACACAAATCACACAAAGGAAGCAATCAGAAAAGTTTAGAGAAGAAGCAGGTAGCCTGAATCTAGGTCTGAACTATAGGAAACCTGAACCACACAGCAATTAAGAGCCATGTGTTTGGGTGGCTTCATGGGCTTTCACTATCTAACAAATCATATATGGTGTCATGCATGAAAAAAGAATTCCAGAGAAGGCTTGAGAAGTATTATCAACTGAAAGTAATAATTTGAAGAGAGAATACTTTGCCTAAGGTTGCAATGTAATGTGCTGGTGTGGAGTAGAGGTGGCTAACAGCCAGTCTGTGAATTCTAAGGAGCAGGTCAGGCATACTGCACGCTCTGTAGTGAAACATTTAACATTTCATGTCACACAGAAAAGATGAATCTGTTGCCTAACAAAGCCTGGTTTCAGGCAGAAAAAACCCACTCTAAAAACTAAGACTGCTCTGTAATTCCTCCTATCATCAAAACGTAACTGTAGCAATACTTCAACAGATCTACATCTTGGTGATTCGAACACCAGCACTTCAAAATAGTCTATCTTAAAGTAAAGAAACAACACACTAATTAATTATTTTCATTTGAAAGTCCTGGAAAAAAAACAGTGCCCAAAACCCCAGGCACTACGGGTCATCAGGAAACTCATGAAGTGTTAGAGAAAGACATGGTCTGGACAGCAGGAAAAACAGCATCTGTCTGGGTTTGGTCTCTGCTCCAGCCACATATCAAAGACCTCCTCAGAGCTCCATGTGGAGACCTCCACAAGCAGCCACTAAACATACTGCTTTTTGCTGTTCTGGGGACAATACCTTGATGTGCTGCTTGGCATGAAATCTGCCAGTGCAGAGATTCATCAGGAATGCAGCCAGCTTTTTGAACATCCCAGCTTCCTCCTCTCCAGCGGCACAATAGCAGTAAAGAGAAGGACAGTACTGTAACAGCAGGCACTTGAAGGGACATAAGCAGGGAAAGAGACCGCTCAAGAACAAGAACTTAAATCCATGGGAAAGGAGGCAGCAAAGTAGAGGGACTACATTCTTGCTGCACAAGGGAGAATGCAAGGCAAGCCCAGCGGAGTCAGTGACCAGCGTGTCACCTTCTTTGAACAAAAAATGGTTCCAATGGTTACAGGACACTTGCTATTAGCTATGTGGTCTCATATATTTCCAGTGAAGCACCAGTGACAGGCCCCACTGAGAACATGAAAGAATATGGGCACAGCCAACGTCTCTTCTGTCAGGCAGCAATGCCAAGATTTCAGAAGTAGGTCGCCACACACACAGATGCATCAAAGAAAAGGCTGCAGGCATGCTAAATGCAAAATCTGGCAATCACACTGTTTTCCTTGATCTAGCCTACAAACACTGTCATTTCACACTAAAACCTGTCCCTGCCAGACATAGCTTTCCCAAAAAAGCTAGCAGGACCCCAGCCTCTTTGCCAAGGAGGATACGTGCATCTTGTAAATCCTTGGGTTGCCCGGCTTACACACGGTTATCTACAATTGTCTCAGCCAAAGCCATCAGTAGTGACAAGTACTTGTATTGTGGCCATATATAAAGTAACTCTTTACAATTAAGGAATGAAAGCAGCTTCTCACTGGGGTTAATTCCAGCAGTATTGCTACTCTGGAAGTATGCAATCTGTAACTGCAGGAAGGATGCTGAAAGCAAATTCCATGAGCCTGAAAGGAAACCACCTGGAGAAGGCTCCTAGTATGCCAAGGCAGCTTCAAAAGTGGTTAAATTACTGACAGTGACCTGTCTACACTCACAGACCCTGCAGAGCTGCCAGGAATTGTATTTAGAGTCCTGAGGAACAGAGAAGTCTAGGCAACAGACTTTCCTGAGGGCACATCAATATGCCTGTACACTCAGCAAACTCACAAGCAGCTGCTAGGATTTATAGGAGAAGGAGGTAAGAGCTTTTTTAAAACATAGCTCCTAACAACACAAACACTTCTTCAATTGGGCTGCTGAGGCCTGACAACTGTAGATTTGCTTCCTCAATATAGCCCCAAAATAGTAAAATATATGCTTAATCCTTCTTCATTCATTTCTTGGTCCCTGAAGTAGCTCAAGGTGCAAGGTGATATGCAGAAACAGAGCTGCTGGATGTAGAAGAATCGTTCTCTGTTAAGGAGCTGTTTCAGAGCTGTAGAAACAATTTCAAGAAGAAATGAAAAGAAAGAGACAGAAAGACTGTTAATTCAACTTACGTGAAGAAGTTTTTGTCACTTCTGTTGATACTGGTATCTTGCTGGTACTCTCTGGAAAACACAAGAGGCAACAAGAAGTTATAATATGGTGTCAGATGATCCTCAAGCAGCATTCAGCTCCAGAATGCCCAAGGTAAAGAAGAAAAAGGTGTTCAAAGAAGGAAGTTTAAATTTTGCTCCAGTGGGCAGAGGCTTCAATCAGATATCAGCTTGCAGAAGTTTCTTTTCAGGGAAAAAAACAAAAAATGATGGTGCCTACTAGCAAAACTGAAGAAAAAAGCCTACTCCTGAAAGCAGCCAGTTGTTCAATCTCTCATTTTCCTCTGGAAGTAACTGATCAGTGGCAACAAGAGAAATCATGCAGATGGCTGTGTTTCTGGAAGACGTCAGTGTGAGTATTCACTCCTTATGCTTCTAGACAGTTAAATTTTGCAAAGACGTGTCTCTGTTCATATCACTTGAATTGCTGGTAAGTACACCCAATAGTGTCACTTGCTGCTTCAGGGAAATCTTCTGAGCCACACATGCAAACCCTGTCCCTCATCGTCTGCTGGGGGCTCAGTGATAGAAATCAAACAGTTGTTTTGCTGAAGAAATGCGAAAAGTTGTGCTTCCATACTGGTCCTCTGTAGATGTCCATACACTGCTGCTACTTACATACTGGCACGGACGGCTTGCACTCACTGGTTGAACCAGCTGATGGCTAAGGGGGATGATGTTGCCATATTCAGATCCTTGCTAATGCAAAACGCGCAGATGGGAGAACGCAAAATGTAGAAAGCCTTTGTTTAGGTTTCACAGACTTGCACAGAGACCTTGTTCCAATGACAGCATTGATTTGCAAGTGCTCTGCTGTCCCCACAAGCCACAACTGCAATTTTTTAGGTGTGAACGAATCACTCTTCAGCTGTATTCATCAACAGTCTTGGACTTTCCCAAGTTCTCAAAACACATTTCAGACATTAAGTGGTGCAGTTCAATGCAGCTGCACAAGTTTCAGCTCCACAGCTGGAGAAAGGCCCTGAATGCCAAGAGAAAAGTCTTGCCCTGAAACCTCAAAGCACACCAAGAATCCCCAAACAGGTCAAACACACAGAATTTTAAAAATACCTCATAAGAGATTTAGGAAAGAGAAACTCCAGAATGTTTTTATTCTGTTTTGTGAATCTGGATTCCAATGGTTCTCTGCTCATTGTCTCCAGAGTTCACAGAAACTTGACCAGAGACAAAACTAGTCCCAATGCCTTCCCTTCAACTTCCCTCTTGTTAAACTTTAATATTGGCTCTACATTTTAACTTCTTACTTGCTTGCTCTTATTTTGTATTTTTTTTCCATTTTGGTACAGCTTTCTTTGGCAAATGTACTATTTGCCTAGTTAGTACATCCCGGTTTCATCTCACTAATGGGAGAGAACATGTTATGCAGCATTTCCTTGGCAGCCAGCAATGCATGGCATGCAGTGTGTATCATAATTAAAATTTTTAAGATCAAAACCTTTGCATTAGGTCTTGGAACACAGTGGCCTGTAGCCAGGCAGCTTTCAGGACCATTTTTTGGGTATAGCGGCAATTTCTCTATTGTGCAGTTGGGTTGTCTGAGCAATTAACCTTTCTTAGTCACGTCAGGAGATGGAACAGGTCTGACAGCAGCATAGCTCAGCATCTGGCACTACTGGAGCAAACTTTTCTTTCACAATTAAAGCAACCATGTTCCATTTAGTGCCTGTGCGGAGCTTGATGAAGCATTTCTTACTGGCACCTCCCCAGCCCAGCTGTGTTAGTACAAACGCCGACGGGAAGCTGCCAGTGGAAAAAAAACCACAGCCAGAGCCTCCTACACCTGAAACGTGCTGAGAAACACATTTGGAAAACATGTGGCAAAGTCACACTTTACCAAGCCCCACTAATAACATTCGTGTTAGCAACAATAACAGTGGATGCTAAAATTTGGAAGACACAGCAATTGTGCGTATTACTGCACACAGTACACCACAACCATAAGAAATATGTTTTACAGTGCCTGGGAAGGCTAGCACAGATCCACATGGCAAGCTGTCTGAACACAAGAAACATACAAAAAAAGAGTCTTCTCATAGCAGACCATCAGTACTTGCCTGAGGTGAAAGAGCTGGGACCATTTTTCAATCATAATACTTTTACTGCTGCAGTCTGCTAGGGTATGGAGATGGCAGCCTGCAGCCCTGTCTTCATCATCACATTTAAGTTCCGAGGAGGAGCAGCTACCTCATTATAAACAGTTCTGTCTCCTGGCACTTAGGAATACTAAATCTTGGTGAAGTGCTTTGTCCTGAAACTGTATGCTTGTGCAGGGGCTAACTTATATAAAAATACTGAAGGATCCATGAGAGATCCTTGTCTGGGGATGTTGTAAATAGCAGGCCTCTGCAGCTTCTCAGTCCTATTTCCTTAGTACTCAGGCCATCATCTTCTGCTGTTTAGCCTGACATAACAGGGAAGAACTCCTTCATAACATACAAGACTCCCAGTAACCCCATGGCCTTGATATGTTTGTTGATCCATCTTTCCAGATAGGGAACTTAATTTGGGCTGCTGAGAGGACTTGTTGCATGGGCAACAAGCTCTGCTGTACAGCTGTCAGGCAAGAGGTCCTTCTCCTCCTCAGTCAAAACCTTTTCTCCAGGATATTTAATATTTATATATTTATATATTTAACCAAATATTTAAGAGCCTTACAGCTGCTGCTGTGAACAGCTCTATGCATGCCCTCACAGCTTTTTTGCCCCCAGTTAGTTTGTCAGAGGCCTAATGCAAAAAAGGCTGCTTGAGCAAGCTGAAGGAATTTTGGTTGAGCTCACAGGTTTTAGTTCAGCACTTGCAGGTCACTCTGAGAACCCTGACAGGAACAACAATCTGGGCTCTGAAAAGAATTCAGACACCATAGGTCATTGGAGCTGCAAACAAGCTTTCTGTCATCCTGAGATGTACTTTCTGACAGTGATGTAAGTTTTAAGTCTTTTGAATTGTTTGTGTTGTTAGGGTGATACCATCTGAATTATACAAACAATGACACAAACTAACATACACCTTGAGGAAAGGGGAGCACTTTCTCCATCTCTGTCACTTGGTCTATAGATGCCAGAGCAGAGACTTGTGTAGAAGGCTGGAAAGGCTGTAGTCAGGGGCCTCAGAGGCATGCAGGCATATGTGGTAAAAGACACAGGGTGATCCAGTGGCTAAACTAACTTTTAGGTTCTTAAAACTACCATACTTTTCCCCTTTTTTCCTCCGAGAAACTACTGACCAGAGTCAGATTAAAAGAACATTGCCCTCAGTCCGAGTATGTCAAACTGCAAGGAAAGGTTCAAGACTACTCTTAGGGGAGTTGCAATACCAAATTGAGTGATGGCCACATTTCTTTCTAAGACCAAATAAGTGGTCTAAGCATGCTGATTTACTCCAGGTGAGAATCTGACTCATTATGCCAGCCAGTCAAAAACAAACTATGTCCCAGATTGCCTGCAATTATGCTAGAGAGTACCCTGATCTATTTTAATCAAGTCTTGAACAGAAGAAGGGACTTTTTCTGCACTTGAAGTATTTCACCGTTTGTCACATGCTCCATGGGTACTAGATATAAGATGTTTTTACTTACTTATTTCTCAGTCATCTTCTTGAAGCTAAGCTACTGTCTGTCTTCAGAAGAGGAAGAGCAAATTAAAATTGAATGAATGATGAGTGTCAGATTCTTGTTTATTATTGTATGACTTGGAGCTGTTACTACTACTACAAGTCCTATGGATGCAAAATCAAAAGCCTGCATAGGCCACTGTGTAGCTAATGAATTTACCAAGGTTCACCTCTGCCTGCAATTGAGATACATGAACAGATCACCTGAGTTAACAGCACCATCAATTCAGGCAGAATTGCCCCAGCCATTCAAAATGATGAGTCAAACTACATCAACTCACTTCCCAACAGACAGCAAGGAATAGCGTTCACCCAAAACCCAGCACACAGCCCACCAGAACCAGCACTGCAGATTTCTGGCTTTTGAAATATCTCTGCATGAATCCACCCTTTTGTACCCTGAAACATGCTGGGCACAGAAAACATCCTCAGAGAGGCATAAGAATCAGGCCAACAGGTCTTAATGGAAAAGACTGACACCACGTGCAGATAGAGCATGCTTGACTCTTTATCAAAAAGATATCACTTAGCTAGTTGCCTAAATACAGAGTTTTGTGAGTAAGTTGAAAGCTTTGGGTGTGCTGTGAAGTATTCTGTCAGTGTTATTCATCAAGTATAATGAGGTCCTATGCTGATGAGAAAATCCCTGAAAAATTCACCGCAGAATTTCGCCTGGGTAAAGTAAGAAATGAGGATGCACAAAAAACCCAGTTACTATTGCATTAGCAAACTTGTGTACTATTTATACACCACCAGGAGAACTTCATGCCTCTCTTCTGACCTCAATTACAATCTTAGGTGAGCATATATGAGTATGAGTGAATGAAAATAAGAAGGCAGCTCATATCCTGTGGGCAAGTTACACTCATTATAAATTTAAAAGAGAATAGCTCCTATCACTTGCTATTAAGACTGGTAAAAATTGTGTTTGTCTAGCTATTTTTATATTTGTTACATTTTTAATCCACACACGTGGCTCTATCTACAAAGATTTATATATCTTTCAGTAAAACTGGAGAAATTTAAAAGTCTGTGTAGATTAAAACTGTTTGTGTGGGATGTATGTTCATGTTTATGTGTAGCAAAATCTTGCACAAAAGCAAATTTGGCATTTTTAAATAACAACAATGTTTATAATAGTAAGAAGGAAAGGAGTTACTATTGCACTGAATATTACTGTTTTAGACAGAAAAGTTTACCTGGGGAATGAGATCAGGAAAAAAAAAAAGTCTTTGCTCACTGAAAACAACAAAAAATATTTTACAACTGTTTTATCGAGAAATAATTAATTTTTCTATGCTTGGAGCAGAGAATTGAAAACAGCAACCTTAGTGGTAGAAAATGTATGGCTTTTTGTATTCTTGGGGAGAAAATACCGACACATTTGCCTTGTTCTTCCTATGTTTATTCCTAATGTCCAGTGGTTGGTGATATTAGAGACAAGGCCTTTGGTCTGGCTCTGGGGTTCTCTTTCATGGCATATGCCAGTAAAGAAAATTTCAGCTAAAATACTCCTAGTTTGACAAAATTCTAGGGAATTTAAATGCAGATTTTTATTTTTTAGATGCTGAAAAACACTAACCTTACAGTGGAAATAAAAATAACCCCATTCCTAGAAAGCCCATTACCTTGCCTACCCTCACTCTTAAAGCAACCAGCACAAAGGGAAAGGAAGATCTAGTTTGCAGACAGCAAGGCATACATAATAAATATGACCAGGTGAGTCACTAAATTAAAGGTCATAACTTAAGTTATGGTTCACACAGCAGACCAGACCAGTATCACCAGACCAGTATCATAAGAAAGTCAGGCCCTCTGGCGCATTTTTCTTTACCTCACTGTTACCCTACCTGCTGGAGTTAGAAGAAAGCAATCTCTCTGCTCACTTTGAGAGACTCAGCATTCACAGAAACCTACAGTTTAGTTTTCTACAGGGACTCCTGGACTACACTGGACCCCAAGAGCTCCCCCAAAAGCCCATTAACAGGTAATAACAAGAGTAAAATATACTGGATTTTTGTTTGCCATTTTGTTTTTTTTCTTTTAGTTTTAAATTCTTTCTTATGAATATTGCAGGACCTCCCAGCTATACAGGACCCAAGTAATGACTGCCCTTCAGGGCTCATTACCGAGTTTGGATCCCAAATCTGTCATTAAGCTAGCGAGGGGAAGAGGTCAGGGAATGCAGGGGAAGGAGGGGTGAGAAGGTCACCCATGCAGGGGGTCCATCCCTGTTTGCAAGGCAGATGTTGCCCTTTGAGGCCATAAGGATCTATTGCTCTTAAGTAACCAGATGTTGCCCATGCTGTTTCTCAAATCCAGGTGGAAAATTCCACCATTAGCAGGAAAATTATGAACAATTTTATTGGTAATTTATGAGGAACAGTAAGCAGAGGGGGCTCAGATGTATGTATAGCAACCAAATATGCATGATTGATTTATTCCACCAATGAATGCTGCCATGCCTGAGTCTAGATGATCAAATAACACTGAGATGTTCCAGTCCAGATATCATTGAGTTTCCAGTTCAGATCTTTACAGACAAGAGCCAGCTGGCAGGTTTGGACTGGATTCCAGTTGGCCCTGCGTTGGCATGCATGGCTGTATTTTAAACAACTTACACTTCATAACACAATTAGATAGATTTTAACATATATGTTATGGATGCACATAGCAGGGCTTGCCACAAATACTTTCTACTGGGACCAAGCTCCCACCCTCTAGCAGCAGGTGTGTTTTGCAGCCATTCAGCATAGCCCAAAAGGAAGTTCAAAAATCCATGTCACATAGCAAAGGAATGAGGTTCCTGCATGCACTCCCATGACACTGCTCCTTGTCTGAGAAAGCAATAGAAAATGGTCAAGCTAGCTTTTTTTTTTTTTTTTTTTTTTTGCATTTATCTGTAACACTACCTAGGCACAGTGCCTACAGTTGAGTTACGGAAACTGTATAGGAGCTTTCCATGTAAGCAGCTAATGAGCAACCAAAATTTGTATTCACGGAAACAGAAACACCTACCTATTTTCCCTCTTAACAACATTCCAGTAAATAACACTTGATCTTTTATATCAGTCTCCTGACATCTGCTTATGATTATAATACCATACAGCTAGAATGAAATTCTAGCACTTGAGATTCTTTAGTTGATGAAATAGAATAGCAAATACACAAAGTAAATACAGTCAAGCAATTGCTGTGTGATTACAAAACAACAGACAGACAAAGACAAATCCCACTGGAAAAGGTTTACATTTGGTTTTCTGTTTATGTAAATGCCTATCTCCCACTTAAGAGCACAGAAATGTGGAACAGAAAAGCACGCCTGGTAAATTCACATTGCTATAACATCTTTAACTCATATATGATATGTAGAGAACTTCAGCTTTGTTTGCTAATATGGATACGTTTTTTTCTTTTCATACTTCACAACTGGCTGGACACTGGTGTTTGAATTATGGGACCTGAATTAGCCAAAGCCACACTGGAAAAACATGATTTCAGTTTAAACCAACCTCAAATTACAATACCTGAATTAAAGCATCTGAATCACACTCAAGCCTTTGAATAATTTTCCTTCAGATACATTCATGCCTTTGTGTTTATTGTTTTAGAAATCAAAACAAAAACATATCAACATATGTGAAAGTAAAAATGGTGGCAATCAGAGCAATACAAATATTACTTAAAGTGAGAAGTGCTGGTTTAGCAGTTCAGACTGTGATATGTTTTAGGTTAAATGCAACTTCCCTCACTGTGCATAACAGGAATTAGAATAATATTCCTTTCATCATTTTTTAATCTTGACTAGACTGTGTCTTAGACCTGGTGTTACACAGAAAATGCTCATCTGTCCTGAAATGTGTAGGAGACAGCCCATTTGCCTATAAGGCAAATTGAACATCTCAACCACATAACAGACAAGTCAGGCTCAACTAGTTTTCTTAGTATATCTAAAAGATTTCAGTGCTTCCACGTCATGTGCCAAGCTTTGTCCTGCTTCCAAGCCCTTTGTCCAGTTGGCAGCTTAAACACATGGTCTTTCTGAATGTGACAATAAAATAATGAGTCAAGCCTTACCATTGGTGTCTGTGATGACAACACTGGCTTTAGTACTGTCATTTCCTAGCTTGCTGCTCACTCTGCACACGTATTCCCCAGCGTCGGCCAACGTGGCTCTGTAAATGTGAAGCTCAGAGTATTTCCTGTGAAATCAGAAAAAAACCATATAAACATCCTATACTGGAATAACAGTCACTGCATCAACCAAAGCACTTTTCTCCCCACCCCTTTCAACAGAGGGTCTTGTCTTCCATTCTTACTGACAGATAAACACTATCCAGGCTTGAAAGAAGGGAGGATAATAAAAAAAAATCTCCTGCAGGCTGCTGGAAAACAGGCATATTCATGAATCCAAATGAAGATACTTGCTTATGCTTTTCTGTATAAGAGAAGTCTTTGCTTTTAAAGAAAATCTGGAAAATAACCATCCAACAACCATCCTCTCTCAGACAAACTGTTGGCTGTCCAGAAGCCACCAAGATGGGTGTAAGACTAAAACAGATTACCCTTCCCTATAGGTTCATATTACCAGTAGTAGAGTTCTGGACAAGTACTGAAGTTCCTAGCATCTGACTAAATAATCATGAGATTAGAACACACTTTTAAACAGCCACTGAAGCCCCAAATCATTCTCCAGTGCTAACAAAAAGAAAAAAAAAGGGCAAGAGCACAATTTTCATGAAGCTACATTTTGTTCCTGGCTCAGAGATGTAATTTAATCAGTCTCCAAGGTTTTAAGATTAGATTTTCAAATGCAGAACTCCTGCCTACCCATTAATTTTGTAGGAACATGTTCTAGTGTCATTCATGGGGTCCCCAACTCACAGGATGGCAATAATCCCATTATCTAGACTGCACAGAATGACTAGCTTGGTGAAAATGGACACATTACTGCTGTTCCCAGTTACTATTTAAAAGAAGTGCTCTGGGGAAGTTTCTGCCTATCATAAAACCTGATCTATAGAACAGTCACTCAGAGTGCATGAACGTTGCCTTCCCTAAGCAGGCCCACCCTTACCTGAACGGCTGATCCCCAGGAGGCAGTGTTTGCTCACTCTAAAAGCTCATAGTAACCACCATGACTGCTGAGACAAACAATGTTTGGGGAGATGCTTTGCTTCAACACTGCCATGTCTCCTAACTCTCCATGCAGAAATCACAACTGGTTATCCCTTCTGCAAATCACTGAGCAGGGCTTGGTTCAGACCACAAACAGGTCTGTCGTAGCAATGTGGGCTTCTGAAGCAACCAAAATGTCCAATGTCATTTTTCAATACATCCTTGTGAGCCACCCCTACCTCCATCACAGGACATTATCCGATCCGCTATCTGCTGTCCACACCTCTGCCTACTGGCAGGTCAGTCTTCCCTGCCTCTATGTGAAACTCCTACTCTTTAGGAGTCCCCCATGGGATGAAAGCAGGGTGCTAGGTGGACCCCTCTCTGCCAGAAACCTGCATCACAAGAGTTGCCCCCCATGTCCTGAAAGAAGACTGATTCCTCAAGGCCACTGGGCTTGGAAGAGGGAGGAGGAACCAAGCTAGGATTATCAATTTACTCAAGTTTTCTCAAATGGTAATGAATAGCTGAGTATTTGGGCTCTCTTCTCAGGAAATGTTAGGAGTCCAGTTCCCAGTGCTGAATTAATTAACTGGGCTGCACTTCAGATGGCATACAAGAACAGATTCTAGCTCATGGCCACCATAAATATGTGAGAAAAAAGTGGTAAAGGCACTGGCAGAAACGTCCAAAAGTTAAATGCTACCGTATCTTTGTGTGAAAGTAAAAACTGACAATGGTCCTGCATATATATCTCAAAAATTGGCCACATTTCTAAAAGAATGGGGTGGTTGTCACATCTTTGGTATTCCTCACTTTCCCACAAGCCAAGCAATTATTGAAAGGGCACATCAGACATTAAAACTCATTCTAGATCAACAGAGAGGGGGAGTAGAGGTAACACCACAGATGAGGTTGAACAAAGCTTTGTATGTTTTTAATTTTTTAAACAGTTCGGTTGCAGAACATGATACAGTGATTTTTAGGCATTTTTCAAATAACACACAGGCAAAACTGAAAGAAAATCCTCCTGTTTTAATTAGAAACCCTGAGACTGGACAAATTGAAGGTCCTTTCCGATTAATCACTTGGGGCAAAGGGTATGCTTCTGTCTCTACAGGTGCAGGAATTAAGTGTGTCCGAGCCAAAAACGTCAAACCATATCGCACTCCAGAACATATTGGTGAGTCTGAAACCGAGGAAGCAAGTACACAGATGTGAGCCGAACAGAGGGATCCCAGGGCACGCCTGACGTTCCTTGTGCATCGGTGGAACCTGCAAACTCTGATTTTGTGTCTATGTTATTTATAAGTGCGTCAATTGTATGTCAAATGTTTGTTTCGTAGAGTTGATTTTTGGCAAAAGTGTGGGTTTTTTGTTTTTGTTAGGTTGTAGATCCCTTGTATTAGATGTTCAAAGTCAAATCTTATCTTAAGGTCAAAAGCAAAGTTCTTAAATTGATATATGTGTGAGGATTTTGCCAAAACTTAAGTAATGAACAGAATGGAGCAAAATCAAATTGTATGTTGATGTTGGTGGGTTTTAATTGTTTTCTGTTGTGCAGCTTTGCCTGTGGAACAACCAAAACCAAATGTTTGGGTGACCTTAGCCAAGGCAGCTGGCTCAGACACTATATGTTTGTCTACTTCAGAACCAGAAAAACCTTTCTCAACCTGTCTGGTTGGTGTGTCAGTAAAAGATTTGCCTTTGGTCAAAAAACAATCCAATGGTGAGCCAGATGAAATTGACAATGGGAACAATCCTGCATTGAATTGGAACGTTGGGGCCAAAAAACTTCCCAGAGCAGTATCTGAACCCCAAGAATTGGAAATCCTTAGTTCTTTAACAATGGATTTTTGCTTTACCTTACAGCTAGTGGTTGGCGAAAAGTGATCCTCCAAAGTACAATGTTACTCCCCATTATTTTGCATACAGAAACTTAAGGTTTTGGTGTAATTTTTCAAACAGTTCAGATGTGCTTTCTGAGGCTGACCAATATCCATGACAATTTCCCAAGGGATATTGGTTCATTTGTGGAAATAGGGCTTGGCAGGGCATTCCATCACACCTTGAAGGTGGCTCATGTCGCATTGGGATGCTCACTGTAACTACACCCACTGCCAAAGTGGTCATGAGAAAGAAACAAAGTGGAACAAGATCTGCTCGTCATTGTGATGAGAACTGTAAAAGTGATTTCATACCTTGGAATGCTGCAAAAAGGGTTTCAGCAGGTTTTTTTTTACCCCAATTGGGCTTCAGCACTGGCATTGAAACAATTAGATCGGGTTGGATGTTGGCTGAGTAAACAAAGTAATGCCACACCCACTGCAATTAGTGACATGTTGACCAATGTTGATAGTGTTAGACATGCTACCCTTCAAAACAGAGCAGCAATTGATTTTCTTTTACTGGCACAAGGACATGGTTGTGAGGAATTTGAAGGATTGTGTTGTATGAACCTGTCAGATTATTCTGAATCCATCCACAAAAGCATACAAAAACTGAAAGATTTGACAGCCCAAATTAAAGAAGATGGTGGGTCCTGGTTAGATGTTTTGTTCCAAGAATGGAGCTTTGAACCTTGGCTAAGGGAACTTTGCAAGATAGGTCTCTATGTATTGGGTGTTTTGGTAGTGATATTAATAGTAATACCCTGCATACTTCAGTGTGTGCGACGAATGATGAACAAAATGGTCAAAGAAGATTTATCATACAAGAGAGAGAAGTAGGAAGTGGATTCACAGAAAATGCTCAAATCTCACAGAGATGGTGGATGAAGGTACAGAAATGGAGGAAGGTTTTGAGTTAAGACCCTGGAATCAACAAGAGTTTTTTGAACAATGACTTGTAACTATTGTCAGGCATGATTTATGCCCTTTCCACTGACTGGACCTTCACAGCATTAAACTGCTGTGCTGTAATATAGCAATGCTTAGTGTCAACAAGAACAGGCTTTAAGCAGATAATAAGCAAAAATATTATAGTAAGGCTATGAAACACAAGTAATAAACGACACGATTATGAAGGTTTCTTTTTGGGTGAACAGAGAGGGGGAATTGTGGGAATCCATAAAATTCAGAGGGTTTTAGGAAAACTGCAGAAGGCAGGCCTCAGATGCAGCAGAATTGTCAGTGGAGCTAAAAGCAACAGTTATGAGATAAGTCAGCAGAAAAATTATTTAAGCTGTAGAAAAGACATGGGCAAATAGAACAATAAAGCTATGTATTAGTGCTTGTCTAGCTTTCTAAGTTGCAGAAAGTTTGTCTAGCAAGATATTAGGAAGGTTAAGCTTATGAATGGAGCTCTGTGCGTTGTCTCTTATAAACGGGTATTGTATTTGAAATAAGCAAGCATTGTTTTAACCAAAGCTACGTGTGCTTATGGTGATTGGATAGAATTACTGTCAATATGCTTTTGCTTTGTGTGATTGGTCTAGAAGGTTATAAAGTACGTTGTAACATTAAGTTTTCCGGCCTGCTGCCTGGGTTGTGAGCTGTTAGCATCATTCCCTTGTCATAACTATGTAAGGAGACTGATGCTGAAAAATAAACAGCTTGAGACACTCCCAGCAGCCCCGTCCTGTTCACGTCTGTAAATAAATTGCTGGCGTCATTGACTAACAGCTATGCTTATACAAGAGTAAAAGTGGCCTGCTTTTTAATTTTCCTGCCAGCGATTCACCTTCACAACAGCCTGTTGAGGGCCTGACCAGAACATGGTGCGGTGTTCTACACCACCTAACAGCTTGTGTGGACATGTGCTATTTCCTATATTGCAACAAGTTATCTCGCAACCATAATTGCAGACACTTGTCTAGATGGAGAGCAAGTTGTAACCTTAGGAAGCTTCAATTGGCAATGTAAACAGGCTTAGTGATTTTAAGAATTTGCTGTAACCCAGTGAAAAGGAAGGAAGCACAGCTGCAGCTACTTCACTTTAATGTGGGCACCCATTGTATACTTGCTGCAGTCCTCTCTATACATTGATATTGATGCAAAACACTTCCAGGGCCTGCTTGGCTTTATGAAGAAACTCTTTTCCCTGCACATTTATTTTTATTGTTTTTGTTTTCCTTGGTACATAAGGGAGAATACAAGGAATTGTGTCTTCCTTTTATGATTTTATTTTCATATTAAAATAGGTGAAGCATCAACATTTCTTAAAAATCCATTTCCAAAAAGCCAAATTTACTCTTGGTTTTAGGAAAAAACGCTGTATGGAGTCTCTGAGAGCAGGAGAAATAATATGAATATTTATAGCCTTAAAAATATCATTAAGAGGTATTGGGACAGATTTCAACAGTCAGAGCAGAAGATGACTCATTAATGGCTGTAAATGAAGCGGTTTCCTAGCAATGCAGTACTCCAACAGTACTGACTTAAAGCCCCTGATAAGGAATTTTATTTTCAAAGGCTTGTCCTTTTCTCAAACTGTACTATGCTACTTCAAAAAAATGCCACTCCCTGTAAGATTTGCTTCTGCTGAATCTTGAGCTCATTGCCACTGTGACACTGCTGAGGCTGTATTCATACATGAAGGCGAAAGAAACACGTCTGACGTTATCTGGTTGCTTGAATTCATTTTGCTTCCAGTCTCCATCTGTCATTCAGAATTGCCTGTCTGCAGGGAAATATCCAGGCTAAGCTTGGTACCAAAACCTCAAGGTACGGGGCACTTACACACGAAGTTTCCTTGTGCACTGCTGCACCCAAAGCCATCATCTAGAAGTGGCAAACACCTTGTCTCTGCCACAAAAGAGCCCAAACCTGATAAGGGAGTCTCTCTACATGTAATGAAGAGCGCCTGACTCATACAGCACACTGCCCAAACCAATAATATACAAGTCTCATCTGCATTTGAAATCAGAGAAGGAAAATGAAATGCTATCACAGTGAGAAGACAGCCATGGGAGAATTAGCTAGTAGGTGAAATGCTTTGTCTGAGACCTGCTTTTCTTTGAATGTCTACTGTCACGAAGAAATGGCTTAGAGCCTGGACACACAAATGAACCAATCATGGCCTCATCAATCATCAGCAATCATCAGTAGAAACTCACTGACTGCATGCTCTTACTCTGACAAATCTGAGGTAAAAGTGAGTGCTTTAAATGCATTACATTAAAATTTAAAGTCATTCAATTTCTCTCGACTCTCCAGTGTAATGAGAACAAATATAGCCATTTAGTGTGATTCACTTGCCATACTGTCATAGAAGTATAAAGTCAGAGTAGCTTGGGTTAGAAGGGTCTTTAAAGGTCATATAGCCCCAACCCACTTTCCATGGACAGGGACACCTTTCACTGGATCAGGTTACTCAGAAAGCTTCCAAGGATTTGGAATCCACCACCTTTCTGTGCAATGCGTCAGCGCCTTCCCACAGTCACAGTAAAAAATGTCTTCCTAATATCTAACCTAAAACTACCCTCCTTCAGTTCACAGAGACTCCCCCTTGTCATGTTACTCCACGCCACCATATAAAAATTCCTTCTCCAGCCTCCTTGCAGCCCCCTTTAGGCAGTGAAAGGTGCTGTAAAGATCTTCCCAAAGCCTCTTCTTCTCCAGGGTGAACAGTTCCCAGTCTCTCAGCCTGTCATCACAGGAGAGGTGCTCCAGCCCTGTGATCAACTGCTCTTCTCTGGGCTCACTCCAACAGATCCATGTCTGTCTTGCATTGGGGGTCCCAGAGCTGGATGCAGTAGTCCAGGCGGGGCCATCACATCTTGGGGCTCTGCATCCTCTGAATCAACCACCCTGAAACTATCCGAGGGAGCTGAGAGAAGTGAAGTCATTTGACATGCAAAGGAGTCTTTGGAGGCTTTAGGCTTTGAGGAAGCCTGCATTGCCACAGGGTCTTCTAAACTCTCAAAACACTAAAAAAAGTCAGCATGTGCTCCACTTTAGCAAATCCTTTGATCCAGTACTATTCACACTGGCTATTGTGCCCAAAACACCAAGCTGCTGTATTATCTTTTCCTTGACTACTTCAGGTGTAAAGCTAAGGTCTTCATTTCCAATTACTGAGATAGATACTTCATCATACTGCCAGCTATTTTGAAGTTTGTTAAAAAACATAAAGCTATTTATCTTTAGCTCTGGCTACATAGCCAAATAAAAGACCTTTAATTATTCCAACAATAAACATGTTTTATTCTGCCATCACACAAAAGGAAGGGTGATTTCTTGCAAATTGATAGAAATCAGTGGTCAATGAATAATAACACACAGAAATAAACTTTGTGAGCTTTTTGCAAATGTGTTAGAAAGTGTTATTTTCAAATGTTTGGATTGAAGGTGCCAGTAAGGCTGTGGTATTCTGCATGCTAACAGTTCTTCAGAAACATAGCCTACTTTTTATGTAGACATTTGAACTTTAAAACAAACATTAATCCTAGACAGCTTATCAACTACTCTAACCTTCGCAGCTGATGTTCCTCAACCTTGGTAATAGTAAAAAATTCACACTAAAATGCTTGTGTAACAATACAGAAGCATATGAACATGACAAACACTTATCAGCATGCTATCATGAAAAAAAACCCCAGAACATAAGTGGGGAAAAAAACTCCTTGATCTCTGATACTGCTCTAATTTGCAATGGGATCTTCTAAACGTGGTTTTGCTTACTGAAATGTGCGGGTCTTTTATGCGTTCATTTACACTGCATTTCCCCCACCTCTTTTTTAGCTTTACAACACCTTTTATCAAAATAAAATCTACTTTCTCTTAAGGTGTTCACTTCTACTCACTCCCAGATGCACACATTAACAGCAAAAGAAGAAATGGCAAAGCAGTGACGCATCCTCAAACTAAAATGTCAAAGTAGGAAGGCAAAGAATATCCTTCAGATGTCAGCAGACATCCCTTGTAGTTTCCTTTTTTGTACTCGACATCTAGTGACTTTCATGTCTCTAACTAGAAGTGCTTCTCCATTCCACACTGACATTTCTAAAACACAAGAGAGAAACTCCAACAGTGCACGGTATCATTGTGACTGGGGAGGCACAAACATGTGAAATACAGGTCAAAGCCTGCACCCTCTCCACTTACGGTGAGTGAAGATGACTTCGTATTTCTATCTTCCAGAAAAAGGCACAATTTTAATCTTTTTCATTATGTATCTTTTGGGGAAGTTTAAACACTTTTTGGCACATCAAGCTGAAAAAGAGTCTCACACTTCCACATGCATCAATATCAAATCAATGGCTATCAGTTTCCCTTCTGACAGCTCCTCAAAGATTTTTGTGGCAAAAAAACCACAAAGAAGGGATCTGGCAAAAGGCACTTCCTTGATTCAATGCTGAACTGGTGATGGTCAGCCCCACAAGGTAAAATCCTAGCCCCCTAGCTCCTAGTTTGGTCAATCAGCATCAGCCAAAATGCAAGTGGAGGAAATACTGATTGCCCCTCACAGGCAGCACCAGGTTGCTGGGAAAGCTGAGGGCTAGGCTCTGATCTGAACATTTTCTTTACAGAATAGACTGAAAATACAACTCTGACGGAGACATATGGCTCTGCAAATGAGTCCAGACAATTTGCCAGGCTATCTGCCACCTGGAACAGCTCCATTTTGCAGATACTGAAAAGAGACATCACAGGTTCCTTCTTGACATCTGTGCAACTGTGGCATGGGGGCTGTGGTGGTACTGCTCTGTCCCTCTTCATATTTCATCTTGTGCCCCAGGCTAGGGTATAAGAAACTGCCAAGGAGGGTAGGACTTCTGAATTTTAACCGGAATAACTCTAAATAGTCAAATATCTATTTGTTTATGGCTTGTTTCATCTAGTGAAGTGAGCCCTGACACAATGTATGGGGGCACTGAACACCTTTGAAAGAAAAACCTCTTGCATTCCAAAATTTCTGTGACTTGAATGAAGGGAAGGCATGGCATGGTGCACCAGAGAGCTGCTGGGCCTACTGAGAGCAGAAGTGAGAGTCAAAAGACTGTGTTCAAACAGATTTTCATAGCTGGTGACAATTACAACTTTCTAATGTAAACAACAAGGCAAGACAAAACAGCAAAAGCCTTCTCCTGTCTCAATGCAGTAAAAGCATTGTGTAGTTTTCCCCTGCAGTAAAAAGGCACCAGTCTATCTTCCAGCGCTGGTGGGGAGTCACATGTGGGGAGAACTTACCACCAGACAGGCAGATAGGATTAGCCTGCTTTGCTATTTGGCCGACATCTCCTACAGCTGTGCCCTGTTCTGCAAGTGCAGGAATGCCTCTGGTAAAGGACTACTGCATGCTTGCAAAGACATTCAGAGCTAATGAGGACAGCATTCAGCTGTTCTAAAGGATTAAACTGCTGGAAAAAAAAAATCACTAAAATATTTCAAAATCTGTGATCCTTTGATGAATTTAAGCATTTGATTTTAAACAATAAACAAAAAGTATCTCTATTCGTGTTAGCAGTTTAAAAATGGCCTGTCTCCAAGGTTTACTAGTTGAAATCACAGCCTTTGGCTATCAGAAAACACTTCCTCTGTAACTCATAGCTTTCAGCTTTGTGTTACTGCATTTAACAACCTCAATGCTTACGTTCTGGTGAACATCACTTCCCAGCCCTCCCAGCCCCACTTGAAAGATATTATTTTGTACTTACTTTTGTTTTTTTGGGATCTTGATATTTTCCGGTCTGTTTTTTTTGGTTATTTCCTTCCCATTCTTCAACCATTTGAATCTGAGCGCAGGATACTCTGAAGTGGTTTCACACCTTAGCACTAGCTTCTGACCCACAGCAGCCTCTTGGTTTTTCATTTCCTTCAATTTGAGGGGCACCGCTAAAGAAATAAAAGAATGTGGTGGTGATTAAGCCATCCTCAAAAGGGAAAACGCTTACTCAAGTTGAGCTAGGCAAACCATGGACAGTGAAACCCCAACCAGATGGCAATACTTCAGCAAAAACCCCTGAAAAATAAAGATCTGTATTGTCCTTAAAGCATAAGGGCACATTTAATGACAGCCCACTTCAATGCTTTGGAGATCTCCTATGACAGTCTTACAACTCACAAGCCACAGTGAGAACCAAAGTGCTGGTTCTGAATATAGCATGGAGCACTAACAACATTATTTGATTGTGTGCACCTAGGCACAAGACAGCACACTGTGGCAGGCACCTCTGACTGGTAACACGGAAAGGCAAAGGGAGGGTACCTTGCTGCTTTACTAATTTCAATTGCTATGAGTTAGGGACTACCCAAAGGCTCCAGGTGCAACTGATCTGACAGGCAGTTAAAAGCATAAATATAAGCTCTACAGCCTCCCTCATGTCAGGGAAAGGCTTTTGTCCCAGCCAAACATTACAACCCACATTATACGCCTACCTCAAACCTCAGCTTGGTCATATCCTTTCCCTGAGGCAAAAGACAACAGGCCTGGAAGCCCATCAACAGAATATCAATTAAGGGTATTTTGGACCCAGAAGGGGACACTGCATTGAAAAGGCTCAGCCAACACACTGTAGGGTTCCAGCTGAAGCGTCTCAATTTCTACCGTGTCGTAGCAATAACGTTTCTTCTATGTGTAAACCTCCAGCCATTTCAGACTTTCTAAGTTATAGACCTCTGAAATTCCACGTGGCTACTGGTCTTTGAGGAAAGGCTTCACAAGAAGATGCAGTCCTTCTGTGAGAGGCTACTCTTCATCTGACCCCCATGCATTAGCTGTAAATCAGCCACTACTGTGCTCCAGTGCATAGGTAAAACACCTATACCTGAACTTGCTTTCCCTGAGGCTTAACATAACACCTTTACTACACAACTGGGGAGGGCTAATATGGAGTACTGCAGCTGGTCAGCTGGTGGGCGATAGCCCCTAAGTCCACCCTTGCTCAGCTGTGCCCTGCCTGAGCCTCCAGGGAGTCACTATGGCCATGCAGTGCCTCCAGCTGCAGGGCATTTTGTGCCTTGAACAGCTGTAATATTGTTCAAGGACACAAATGGCCACTGTGGTCAAATAATTCTCCATAACATGCAGACTTAAAGAGACACAAAGGGTCTCCAACAGAGCCCTGTGCAAGAAAATATCCGAAGAAACTGGACACTCTTGACCATGTTTTGGTATCTGCTCCTTGTATATTTGCGGAGACTTACTGACATCAGTTGCCCCTAATTATTATTCCAGTAAGACAAAAAACAAGTAGCACCATCATAATCATAATTATGAGAAGCCCAAATAAAGGACTGATATGCACATGTCCAATAAGTGGGTGACTGCTGAAGGCAGCAGCATGGCCTATCCCTCATGTAAGGCAGCCTTTCTCACCCCAGGAAAGCAGAGGGAAACTTTTAATTTCCTGGAACTGAGCCCAGAGCAGCATAAACAGTGGTGTTTGGGAAAATGTGGTCTGCAGTGACTGACCAAATGAGGTGATACCTGCTGTGACATCAGCAGAGAACAGAAAATGGACAAGTCTTCCATAATTAAAAAACTCCTGATTAACAGGAAGGTGACAACTTTGTCCATGCACCTCTGCTGGTGTGGACAACAAGTTTCTGGCAGAAGGTGCTCTAGACATGAACAAAATGTCTGAGAGAGAGACTTCTCTAGCAATGGCATCCAAGGATGTGGTACACACAGGGCAGGCACATCTGTCAGGGTTTCACTGGGATGGATCAGGTAAAGGCCCAGCATTTCATGACAAGAAAATCTTCTCATATGTTGGTTTTCATTTTCTCCCACTGTCCTGAATAATTTTGGAAATTTCAGTGTGCTCTGAAAACACTATGAAAACAACTTTTGATTTCAGAAAAACAAGTGCCCACACACCATCCTGAAACCAATATGTTTAAATAAATACATACACTTTTATAAGTGTGTATTTATATATATATATATACACATTTATATAAGAACACATGTAAATATTGTCTGAACATAAAATTTTAGGTTAATAATGTTTAAAATTTCCAAGAAAAACAATTAGCATTAAGTAAGAGCCTTACTACTGAGGCTTGTGCTAATAGCTTCATTCTGTCATTGAAGAGTTAAATTTATAGTCTTTTGTCACTATGTAAGAAAAGGAGATGCAGAGGTTTGAAATACAAAGGCATTATTCCTTATTTTACCATCTTTCACTTGTAATAGTCCTAGTCTGTATCTTGCATAAATTAAAAGCATCACCACAACTGCAAGGAAGAAAATTTTTGTGCTAAGGACTTCAACTAGTTATTGCCTGTTCCTTCAACATAGCAATATGAAACTGGGAATAAAAGAGAGATGCCATTTTGTTCCTGATTTTTATTTTAATTCAGTATTATCTGCTCAAAATGACTTGCAGATTTTTTCCTCCATCAGAGCTGTCAGTGAAAAAAAAGAAAAGCGTTAAATTAATATGCTCAACTCTTGCCATAATTCAGGAGTTACCGGGAAACATAAAAGAGGATTTAATCAATGGCAGTGACCCTCACTAATTCACAGTAACTCGCTGTCCAAGCATGCAGGCTCTCCAGGGAAAATCGTAAAAGCTGTTCACAGACATGACAGAAAAGAGATTGTTTCTTGGAGTTTTTTTTTTTATTCTTTTCATTTACACGATGTTTGTTTCCTTTCAGTTACAGTTTTGCAAAAGTTAATCAGACCTGCCAGGCATATGAGAAAGCTTGTGCTGATAAAACTACAGCATTGTACACTTGGATCAAGATCAGCTACAGCTTCAACTGTTGCAAGAGGTAGCTGAGTTCCATCACAGTCTGTGCCAATTCTATGGTGCTGGCAAGACAGAACTTTGTCTGCAGGGCAAAAATGCTTTTAGAAGAGACAAAAATGCTTATAATTATAACTAGACATTGCTCTTCCTGATACCACCCTCCCCTTGCCTCTTCACCCCTTCCCTCTTTGTCCCCTCAGCATCTCCTGCCAGCTTGGCTCCCTTCCTCTTCTCCTTGCTGTGCCTGTCACGCAGCAGGACCGCTCCCGCCGCCAGCGAGGTTTCTGCCCATTGTGTGAGACTGCCCATGGCAGGCAGGAATGAGGCAGGAAGGGCAACAAAAACACTTACTGCATTTCCTACATGTTGAAGTGCCATTGGGGACACAAGGACTCAGTTAAAATGAAAATGGAAGGGAGCCTCACAGCATTTCCTAGAGATCACTATTTGAGCAGTGCCTTTGTGAGCAGCTCTGGTATGGCACCAGCAGAGGTGTTACACATGCCATCCATCACAGAATGACAAAGGAGCAAACAAGAACAGACAAATCCTGAAGAGAAACTGCATAAACTAAGTGTGGAAGTACCCAGAAAGAGGAACTGCTTGAATTAAAGATCTGGTGGGGCATCTACTTTATCTGTATTCCTTGTGCCAAAATGTAGTAGGGCCTCACATTTAAGAGTCAATTAGGCACACAGAAAGGCACCCAGGCTTCTCACACTACCCAGTCAAGATGTCTCTCTGTGACCCATGGACCTCCCCTGCTTTGACAGACTTTCTAAGAAAGCAGCAAGGGTGATAACAGCGAGAGAACACAAAGCAGTGGAGCAGTTGTGTCAGCAAAGCCACACACAGTTGGAAGGGTTTAACAGGCAAAAGCAAGCAAGGTGTTAGATCTTTCCTTATTAACATGGCTTGAATAGCTGTCATTTTGTTAGCAATTTTTTTCAGAAACCCATGTCTGCTGGCCTGCATAATATCATTGCAGATGAAGAACACAAATTTCCATATTCTCTCTGCAAAAGACTCACTGATAATGTATGAGTGCAGATAACTTCTTCTCCCTGGACTTGCGAGTTTGGCAAAGAATATCAATCTCCTCACTTTCAGTGCTTGATTGTATAGTTAATCTGCATGGAAGCTCAACACATTGAACAAATTAAACAGGAAACCTGCAAAATATTATCACACAACCACACTCAGCTGAAATTCCATGAGTGGTTGTTTTTATTTCCATGTCTTTTCTTTCCCTAGGAAGGCGCAAAGCCTTTAGAGAGCCTGAGCACAGGAATGTATTAGGCATGCTTGCCAGTAGGCACATGTGCAGAGTTTGCTGCACAGAATTGTGACAAACAGCTTGGTGAGGGGTAATAGAAGCCAAAGCAATAACATCCATTGCTTTGGCCTCAGACTTACTGTCTTTTTTTCTTTTCTGTTTTTTTAATTTTCTTTTTTTCCCCTGTATAATGCTCAAGGCAGGGAAGTAATGCAGGACAAATTACATTATTTCCAAAAGCCTTCTCCCCTTGCATATGAGATTATAATCAAGGTCAGACTTACCATCAGGTCAGAAAACCATCAGGTTTTCTAAACATATAAGCTGCACTTTAAAATGCACACTGCTCCCGCTCAGACAAAAAGCCTCACTGCAAAGCCCCCCAAACCTTAACCAAACAAATAAACAAAACCACCAAGCCACACAGGAACGAAAATCCACAAAAAAATAAATAATTAAAACCCACAAAAATTTGTGTTGCTTCTCTTGGTTTTAATTCTCCTATAATTCTCTCAGGCAACATTTGAATTCTTAACACTTTTCAAAATTGGACTTTTTCCTGCAAACATCTCTGCAGGAAGTCTCTGTGCAGATTACCTACAAGACAAAACTCTGTACGAAATGAGAGAACACCCAGCTCTCCAAAATACCAGAGTAACTGAACACCAGCTGAAGGACTCGTGTTCAGTGAAAATCCAAACAAATGATTTGGCTACTTAATGGGAAATTCTGAATTATTTTGAAAATACTGTCAGATGCATTTCAGGTCTGGGTCTTGATATTTGTATACTTGTGTCTGCACAGACAAGAGCAAAAAAGAAAAATGCAAACCTGACATTTATCTTGAACTACACATAAAATCAACATCCACAGAATATAATTCTTTCTAGTGATGCTAAAATGAAATCTTTACAGAAATTTCAGGTATTGCAAAAGCCAAAATAAAGGTGAGTACCAAAGGAATGCCTAGCAACATGGTCAGGAGCCAAGAAATAAGAGAAATAGAGAGAAATAGTGCTATAGCTGTGCTCTTTAAGCGCTGGAACAGCATGGAAGCAGCAAATGCCTCTATAAATCAAAGTAACTACTCCCAAAAGCCAGTCACAAAGACAGCTGCTAATCTGACAACCAGGTTTAGGTATGATGGTACTGAAGTCTCACTTGGTCCTGTCAAAGTAATGCTGCACCAACAAACCCACAGATCTCTACCAAACATATTTGTTATTTGGCATGAGATGCTTTCAAGTGCATGCTGTGTCATGCCAGTGTTCATGGATATTTATCCCTAGCCATGAAGCTGCTCTGGGAGCTTGCGTAAATCTCCTCTGCATTCTCTCTGTCACAAGCCCAGTAAACCCTGCCAATGAGAGTACCATGGGCCAATTCATAACATGGCCTCGGGAGGGCAAGATTTTCAACAGGACACTGAAAATGGGCACATGGAAGAATTACTATGCACAAAGAGTAGGTCTCTCTCCTGCCCCCACCCCCTCCTTCCACTCAACAAGCAAAAAGCATCTCCAGTAGAGTGAAAAAGGATGGTAGTGACAAAGCAGCATGTCTAGAAGTATTGTGTCCAGGAGGAAAGCCTGAGAGCATCCATTTATTCAGTGTAACATGATAATGACAGGCTGTCCATTCTCCTGCAGACACTCAAGATATCAGGTTCTGAACTTAGGCATCCTCAGAGACAGAGAATTGTGTTCAAAGCAAAATGTAGGTTTTGCAAGGGAAGCTGGGTGTGAGCAAGTGTCTAACCTAAAGATTATTATTTAAAGGTCAACACCTAATTTATTTACTGATGATCCTGTCTGCAGGAACACACTGCCTGATCACATTAAATACTCTCTCCTCTATTCTCAGTGCTTCAGCTACTCCAACTGGCTGCATCCCTGGTAAGCTTTGATTATCCTGTTAGACACTGTCAATACAAACACCTGATCACACAGACTGAAAATGTGGGACGGTGTAAAACAAATATAGTTGATATCCAAAAAGTGATTCAGTGAAAACAGCTTGTAAAGTTCATGGAAGAATCTGCAGGTCCATATTTTACATACCTAAGTGCATAAACGGGGACTCCAGAATCTTTACTTGAACACTAAAATTAAAGTAAGCCAAACACAGAAACTCTGGGCAGGGTAAGTCCCTTGGACTTCAAGGGGATTTGCAGGTACTTGGTATTTTTTTATTTTTTTCAAATGAAGCCACTTTCAATTTAGGAGCTGAATTTCAGGACTGCAGATTTAAAATAGTTTGACTCCGGTTGTGTGCCTTGAAGTGAGATGAAAGAAGGAATGATGTGGCAGTTTGCCATACCATACATATATCTCTTCTCTTGTTTGCTCTCCAGTGTAAGAATGTTAAGCACTAATTTCTACTTTTCCTTGAAAAAAAGTCATTCAGTGACTCATTAAACAGAGGGCAGTGCAGCTGATAGAACCACATAAAAGCAAAGGCTGCAACTACACTGTTAACTTGTCTGGGTCTCAGCCTTCACTTTATGGCCAGAGCTGTAAGGTTCAGCAGACCACTGGACTGAGGAGCATGGAAAATTTAAACTTTGGGACTCCGCTATGGTACTTGTAGCTACAATGGTATGCCCTAAGATAATGTTGGGAAGAAAAACCAAACAAATGGTATAAATTCAGAAGCTATTTCTCTGCATTAATGATGAAAATCCAGTTCT
This sequence comes from Ammospiza nelsoni, assembly GCF_027579445.1. NCBI lineage: Eukaryota > Metazoa > Chordata > Aves > Passeriformes > Passerellidae > Ammospiza > Ammospiza nelsoni. Next base: position 25,324,177 of record NC_080669.1, read on the forward strand.
TTGGCAAATCCTTTTTTTTTTTTCCCTTTTTTTTTTCTCTTTTTGGTAGAATTTAATTTTTTAAAATAGCTTCCTTAGAGCTTCAGCCTCTCAGGCTTCAGGGTCTCAAAACTGCTGTGGCCATCTCTTCCTCTCCCTCTCACATTTCATATTCTCTGGTCTACTCCTGTTTTGACATCACCAGAAAACACAGAGATTTCTGTGTGTCAAATCCTGTAAGCTTTGCAAATCCTATGCACTATACTTTGTAACTCGTGTTTTTATCTCAGGCTGCCAGCTGCTTCTCCACCCTTTCAGCATTTGTCCACCATGCTCTTTCTCTTCACACTGTTCCAGCAAAGCTGGGATTCTCACATGCAAAGGACATGAGTGTGGAGAGTTTTGTGCAGACGTGGCTTGAGGGAAAAGGCTATGATCATATACAGCTGGTTAAGCAGTAAAAATGCAGCTGTAAGCAGTAAGTTCTCAGCCTTTTCTTTACAAGAAAACAACAACACCATGCTCTTGAGCGAGTAACTAGAAAACAACAACACTGTGCTCTTGAGCAGGTAGTAAGACAACAGCAAGATGTATAAACAGGTACTAGTCTCGACAGAAAACTACAAAGCATCTTGAGAATGTAGCTACAAAAAAGGAGTTGACATTTAATCTGTAGCTAATGATGAGCTTAGCTTTTGCAATATGTATGAGCTTAATTAACACTACTATAAAAGCATGTAAGCTGGATCAACAAATTTGAGACTTGCTGATCATCGGATGTGCTTGCCTCCCTTCGCTCCATCACATGAGTCATTGCTTTCTTCTGATCCTAGTCACCCATTTTTGCTTCTGGCTTACACTGTTCTCTTGGCTTTGCAGCATTTTCTGATTCTGCAATAGTTCCACTTCCCAAAGTGTACCATGACTCAGCCAATAAATGCCCAGTGTAAATCTACCCATGGCAGGCTTTCACATGTCTAAAAATCCTCCTCCTCCTCCTGAGGCTGTGGAAGACTTAAGAGAAGTAGTAACAATACACATCCAGCAACACGGCCAGCACACTTTTAAATCCCTGGTCAGAGGTCTTTCTCATTGAGTAAGGCACATTGTCCCTACTCCAACAGTGAGAGCTCAATCATATATGTATAGGAGAAACACCCAGCATCAAGCAGAATTTCAATAACATCAGACAATATTATGGCCACTGTATGCACATAAGCTTTCCCAGTATTAAAATAGTTTTCCATGTTGAACAAGAAAGCCAGAAGGACCTGCTGTCCACAAGGATATCGTAGTAAAAAATGAGAAAATACAGGGAGTAGGGAGTGCCAAGACAGGCGAAATACATGGAAATGGTGGTCAGAAGGCAATACCCAGAATGTGGAATGAAGGTTACCTTAATGGTCACCACTAACCAACTTCTCCTGTATGGGTTCACAGAGCTAGTCACTGCCACCCCTAATAAGGACACATGAGTAATCTGAGTTTAGGGATATAACCACTGGAATGAATAATTAGCATACAGGAAGAAACAAAATGGAATTCCCCAAAACAATTGACTCCCCAAAGACCAAAACAATCTCCCTCTCACTAAGTTCACACAGAGGCCAACACTTTTCACAAATTAATGAGAAAACGTCTGGATATCCCAAGACACAACTGGAAGTTTAGGATGTTCATTTGTCCGCCCTTGTTCCTCTACACAAAGAACCACTCATCTATATTGAAGTTTTGGGGTGGGAAGGTGGAAAACCTAAGCTGAAACCTGTCTGCTGGCTTGCTTGACACGAACAGAAAGAAAATAAAATCACAGAAATTAATTTGGGAAAACCAAGATTAATTGGAGCATCAAAATGAAGAAGTTGTTGCATTACTGGCTGCATAAAATATTTACAGCAGTGTGAAGAATTTTGAAACTTTCAAGACATTGATTTGCTTAAGCACAAGTCAAATTTAACACTGTGGGTGGGTATGGTTCCTCATTCGTCACTTTCCTTCCCCTCCTCTCCTTTAAATTCTTTGTGGTCAGCTCTCCTAGCAATACTCCCTTTCTAGGACTTGTGTGGGTGTTCAGCACAGGCTGTAGAAAGATATAGGCCTACAAAAACATCTGTATACTAGAAGACTGCACAGGCTGGAAAGCAACAGTAGTTCTTCCACTGCAATCTCAAAGATTTTCTAATAATTTTCTTCTGGTGTTGATCACAGATAGAGCAGATGACTTGCCAGCCCCACCCCAGCTATATAACAACTGAAAATTCAATGTTCCCTGCCCTCTACTCAATTTGAAATATGACTGCTTTTGTACCTGCACACTAAAGGAAAAATCATGAGGTCTGACAATTCCAGAAGCGACACACCCAAAGCAAAAGGATGTGTTTTTACCCAGGGACACAGCACAACTAGTCCAGGTCACTGAAGCTGACAAAGTGGCCATTGCTTGGAAGAACCTGTTGGAAATTTTTTTCCTGTTTTTTTTTTTAATTTTGTTTTGAGTTTTTTGTGGGTTTTTTGTTTGTTTGTTTGTTTGTTTTGTTATCAGGAGGAGTGCAAACCCTTTAGCCAATGAGACAGAAAGCCATTTGCCACATTTCAGGAGTCAGGGAACTGGATACACCTGGGCATTGGAAAAAAAATCATGAACTCAAACCCAGCTCAGCAAAAATTTAAACATGGAATTTAACATTATGGACTTGCACAGTAGGCAGAGAGATTTCATCATGTACCCCTCAATATAACTTACTTCCAACATACTTGAACTCCAATTTATACTCTGCAGTTGTGGCAAATCAGAAATGGAAACTGCAGTGAAAAGGAAGCATTTATGCCACAACTGTTTGAAAATGTACATGCTATCTTCAGACAAATGAGAACTTGAACAGAATTCTTACAAATGCTGTGAAATACTTGCAATTTGGAACAGCTTGCAAAAATACATAATTGGAAATCTCCCCATTAGCTAAATTATTCTACAAGATTAGACATCCTTTTAAAGGCCAACCTCCAAAAAATCCATAACCACATGATAAGTAAAGTGCAGATACATGCCATGGTACAGCCATCACTTGAGGAGGGACAAGACAAATTATGCACTCTGAAATGGTTTTGGACTCTAGGTAAAAGTTAAAAAATTATATTGGGAAAATTATATGGCTTTTTAAAGTATATTCCAGCACCAGGAGGTGCTGGAATTGCATATTGAGAAATGTGTGTGAATGGTAGGAAGTGATCCAAATAGGAGTGGAACCTTCACACAAATATAGAAAAACTGTGACACAGATCTCCAGGCCATCAAGTCCAGCCTGGGGCTTCTGTCCACAACAACGCAGTCCATGCTGCCAGTTCAGCCTTTCCTCAAGATCTCTCAACGGCCTCAAAATCTAGGAGTCCTTGAAAAAGACTAAAGCATGCAAGAAACAGTTGGTAATTAAGTAACACTCCAACCCCTGTGATCGTGGCCACCAGTAGATACTGTCAAGGAGGAATTACAGATTTTATTGTAGAACAATGATATTCCTTATGTAGAAGCTACCAGTGAACCTTGTGGACCAGCTCAAATATATGAAGGGCAGTAAGCAACATGTATCATTTGCCAAGCCTATTCCCCAGTCTAGAGGCTCCATCAGCAGAACAGCATTTATATGGTAAATTTTATTTAAAAAGGAGTTGGAGAATAAATTCCACATAAATTCTGAACAGCCTGCTAGCAAAAAGAATAAAGACATGGTAAACCAAGTAAAACTCACTTCCCCCACTACATTTTTTAAACTTAATAGTGGTTTCTGTGTGTTACTGTTTTGGATAAAATCACACCCAGAAAATTGATTATATCAATTTTCCGGTATCCAGGGCTTTACTTACTATATTATAAGAACTGAAGGCCCAGCACAGAACTAAGGTAAAATTCAGGCCCTGTGAAAATAAAATGCTTTGTCATTGATTCGTTACAGCTAGACTTTCACCCCAGAAGATGGAGGAATGTACTACAGTTTCACTGAAGGAAAATATAGAGACCTTATCTATATCCAAATTTGCAGCGATCTAATTAAAACATTAATCAATTATATTTAGGCTGATGCAAAGTCTCACTGTGAACACATTTAAACCGATTTAAAGCTGATCTATGATTAAACTCACATTAAAATCAATTCCTTAATAAATTAAGTTGAATCAGAAGCTTAGCTTCTGGATTAAATTAGTCCTAACAGGTCTTTCTAGAGGCAATGCTCTGTCTGCCTCAATAGCATTAAGAAATCTAACTTTAATGACAACAACTTTTGTGTGCCAACACTCTTGCATGCATTCAACATCCAGGGCAGAAAGACATTAATGTGATCATAAACTTCTGCACAAAAGGACTAATCAGAGCAATGTCCCAAACCTTTCTTAGCTTCCATTTTATTTAATTCTCAGAGAAAATAGCCTTGAGTACAATATGATAATTTTCCTACTGCTGAGTTGGAGATTTTTGTGTATCATCTTCTGCGATTTATCTGTTCCATATAATATCTACCAGAAGTTTCAGTTTGTTGTAATTTGTGCAACAGGAAACTTTTCCGTTTCTTTTACTTCCAATCCAAGGCACCAACTTCAGTCATAAACCATGTGGACTGCATACACAAAGCACGCAGCATAAAATGTGCTTTTTTTACTGCTGAGGAAATACTGAAGAGCACTAACAGAACCACTGCAAACCAATCTGCAGCAAAGCTGCTTTCACAGACTCACGCCAGACCTCAAGCCAGCTCTGTACACGTTTGCACAGGTGAGCTCCAAGGAAGGCAGCCATCTACATAATCCCTACTATATTAACAGAATAGAAAATCTCACACAAGAGTACCCTGAGACAACTGCTCAGGAAAAAGTCCAAGTTAGGAAAAGCCAAAGGCTCTCACCCTGTGGTGTTGGTGTCATGCTGCAGCAGCCTGGCAGATTGCTTACATCTTTCTTGGAGAATCAGAAATAAAATAAATTCACCAGCCTCATCAAATGTGGCCCCTGTGCCTCTCTGAAGCTCTCTGAAGTAAATAACTTCAAAATCTGTTAAGAGGAAGGGCTGTTCCTTATCAGGCACAGGAAGGATGCTTCCCTAGGCTAGATGAGATCAAGAATGGAAACAGGTTCAAATCTCTCTTAGGGACTATCTGCATAGTGTTCAAACCAATTTTTACACAGTGCCAGTCTTTTCTTTCTTTAACTAATCTTTAAAAATGCCAAAAGAAAAAAAGAGAAAAAAATAAAAAGGAAAAAGAGAAAAAGGAAAAATGGAAAAGATACAAAGGAAAAAGAAAAAATGATAAAGAGAAAAAGGAAAAAGGACAGGAAAAAGAGAAAGGAGAAAAAAGAGAACAGAGGAAAAAAAAGCAGAAAAATGCAACTCCCCGAGCAACGAACTAACAAACCCACAACAACAAAACAAAAAATCCCCCACAGACCAGTCTTTCATTAACCAAACAAAACCACTTTATCCTAAAAAGATGGTATCATGTCAAATTACAATCTAGATTTTCACTGGAAATAGCACACAACAGTTAGAATGCCTAACTTTCTCCCTAACTGTGCTGAACTCTAGGGGGTTGTCAGTCATCTCTTTTGTCCACATTTTCTAGAAGACATGAGAATGAAACTAATATTACATAAAAAAATCAGAGATAAAACTTTGATCCCAAAGGGGTTTCAAAACACAGGGGTTTATGAGGGAAACTTATGCAATCCCAGCAGGAGAACTACCAGGTGTATTAAGTTTCCTGTAAGACTCAGTCCAGTAAGGTGACATGACAACAGATAACAGGGCTGTCTCAGATAACAAGAAACCTGGTGGCAGGTAGGGTTCACTCTTTGCTATTGTGCAAAACTGAGTCTGCTGTTTACCTAAAATAATGTATGTACAAACTTTGTCTTTTCTACAGATTGTTTTGTTGTTGTTGTTATTTTTGGTTGGCTTTTTGGTTTGTTTTGTAATTTTTTTAAACTTCGGGCTATTCTCTCACAGCTTGTTCCACTGCACATGAAGCAACATGCACAGCTCTGCTTAAAGATGCTCATTTATTCTCTTTCGTCATGAGCTAGACTATGGTCTGAAATCCATAGAGCAGACCAGGACTCTCTTGGGTCCCACACACTCTTATGCTTGGATATCACAACAGCCAATAAAACACCCTTATTAATTACAGTCCAGGATCCTGCTGGCACACTGAAGGGAAGATGTACCCCTGGGGAGATGCAGCAACACATGGGCTGGAAACTCCTATGATAAACAGATGAAGAAGTGATACACCAAACCACCTCCTGATGGACTGGAACCTGATTACAGACATGTCCAAATGTCCATTTCAGTATTTCCTTCTGCAAGGTTTGTCCCACACTGCTAAGTACACAATAATGAAAGCTATGACAATGACAGCCATAAAGATTGATGGAAGAAGCCCAGGAAGAATCAGAACAGTATCAGAAAACAATGTTCAGAAAAAAAGAACATAAAGGACAAGTTCACCGCGTCTGCTGAAATTTAATATCCTGAGTCCCCCTTCTGGCTGCAAAGGGAATTCTATGTAGGAAGTAACCAAGCTGGACACCATTACTGTTAGGGGAAATGGAAACAATCAATAGAGCAAAATTCTTTGTAGATGATAAGCATTCTGTTTTCAGAGTATTAACTGATTCATAATCTGTATCTGGCTACTGAAAGATGTCATAAAACCCAATGGCTGAAAAACATGATAAAAAACCCCAGCAGTACAATTACACTGAAAGTCTACCATATTTTTCCATTTTAATCAGTGTTTCTGGAAAGAATTTAGGGCACGCTTTGAACTTTGCAAGACGGTATTCCCAGGTCTGATCTTTTTACATACTGCTTTTTCCAGGAGCTTCATGAATTTCCAGTAGTAAACTAACAGATCAAGGATTGAGGGAAAGCAGCATCAAATTAGTGTTTTCATGAAGCCCATAGAACAATATTTGCAATGGAGGAAGTGAGCACACACTGTGTGTTCAGGGATTCTCAGCAACAACTCTGACACGAGTTGAGAGAGAACAGAAGAGGACCTAAATCCAGGAAATCACCAACAAAGTGATTGTCTCGTCTGGCAGTGCAAGGCACCTCCATCTGTAGCCTCTGCAGGCCCATCCAGGGTAGACTGAACATGCACCAAACACTGAATGCAGTCATGGAAGCCAAGGTTTCCATACTGAGAAAGGCAAATAGCTCCAGAGCCAGGTACCCTCTTTCTCACAATATTTTCATCCTAGCCTTTCCCAGTAGATTAAAAAAAAAAAAAAGTTTTAAATTGAATTCCTTAATATTATCAGTGCTCAGGGGATGGCATTGGTTTTGACAGTACTGAGATGTTTGACAGCTGTTTATCCTCTTGACTTGTTTCCCCAATCAAAACATTCTTTAAGTAATCAGAGGAAGCACTGAATTTAAACAAGAGGTTTTAAACATCTTTTTCTTTTCTTATACATCATTCTTTCTCCAGAAAGAAGGAAAAAAAAAGAAAATTTGTCACTGGCTTCTAACTCTTATGACACCCTTATTCATAATTAAGCATAGACCTTAATTTCAATTTGATAACTCAGTTTCCCAAGTTCTGAGGATATTCTATGTCTACAAGAACAATATAAATTCTTACAGTTTTGATTTTAGGTAACAAAATAATATGTTATCTAATGTATTAGTTGTCTTACTGATTATTCTGCAGAGTGATAGATAAAGATCAAAATACAGAAAAAGACAAGGACTTGGCATTAGGGGAAACTAACAGACCCCTAGTGAGAGAGGAGAAAAGCAGAAATTTTATTAAAAAATGTTTTGAATTCAGACTCAACAGGATCACTAAACAAGCAAGTACTAGGAGTGACTTTATGAGTTACATTTGAGTAAATGGTCATCACATCCCAAAAAAGTCACCTCAGTTTTAGGCACAAATTGAGAGAGAAAAATACTTCCTTTTTTTCCTGTTTTAGCTCTTGTTCAGCAATTTCACTGTGACTTGGTCATCACGTGGAATTAGATGAAAAACAGTGCAAAAACTTTTCTGCAATCACCAAAACAGATAAGCCTAACAATCAAAAAAGATCTCAGGCAAATCTCTACACATTTGACTTTCCATGTGGGGAAGCTAGTTAGTAGGATGGGATGTGAATTCACAGAACTCTGGTCATTTTACACTCAGCCACCCCAGGCATTGAATTAATATTGACTGACGTGGCTTAACTGTTAAACTGTAGTATCATGTTAGAAACCACTGACATGAATGGTCCTTCACCCCTAATACAGAGTCCAAGTGAATCAGAGAAAGGTACAGAGGGTCCTTCACATCATCATGCAGGCACTCTGCCTAGCAGAATGCTTGTACTGCACCCCTTCTTATGAGGTGTGATGTGAAATACTGTAAAACTGGATGTCTAGGCAGGGAGTTGTCCATCAGGGCTAACATTCAAGAAAATCACTCTAAGGCAGGCACGTGGGATGTGGGAGGGCAATAGAGCTCAGGAAGAAAAGGCATTCCCCTTAATAGAAGTCACAGTAGACTTTTGATGGAATAGCTGCTCGGGGACTGTTTGGAGTAGGAACAGAAAAAAAGGGAGAAAAATGCAACAAAACCTCAAAATCAGCACTGTTTTCTCCCCAAGCCCCAAGATTCATTTCTATGCAGACCCAAACCCCATATCCAGACATGACAAATGCTGTGTAATGTGACCACTCCTCTCTCCCACATATCCCAGGTATCCTGGGCAAAACAGCGCAACACTGGTGCAGCTGGGTGAGGACTCAATTTCTGGCCATTTTCCATGCAAACTGTTACCTGATCTCCAGCAATGTTTTTGTACAACCTGTCTTAAAGCGCTTCTCTTCCACTCGTCTCAGTACACTCTGTGGTGAGGGGTCCAAACAAGTCCTTTTGTACCCCAAGTGCCCGCAAGATGCATGAATGTGGTCAGTGCAGACTGGTGGATATAGAAGTAAGGGCAGGCAGGGGACGTGTGTAAGGAACTACTAAGGATTTACCGAAGGCATGCATTTTTCTTGGATTGGTTAAATCCAAGAAAACATTGAAGTGAAAATGGCTCTTCCAAATTTGTGTGGCTTTGGTATAAGTCACTCAGAATGATTCATCTCTAAAATGGAGCCTCCACTCCTGGCCTTCCCACAGTTAAACTCATTCACTTCAAATGTTAATACTTTGAGTGCCTTGCCTGGACCATCTGTAGGACTGATCACCTGGAGGGTCTGTGCAAAGCAACCATTTGGCCCCAAACAAAGTTTAGCTGACTAATTTACTCTTATAGACAAGCAATTGTTTTGGCATAAAAGCCTGATCAGCTAAATCCTATCCCTCTCTTAAATGCTTATTCAAAGTTCTGCTCTGGCCCATGACATAACTCAAGGGTTCTGGCTCCCAGATCTAAAATAATTAGTCTGGGGAAATTAAACTGTGCTCTCTGCACACCTGTGGCTGGCTGGGCTCCCCTGCCTGACAGCAGTGCCTCTCCCACACCAACACAGGCCGGCTGTGAGCACAGCTCCCACGGCTGCCGTGCCCAGGATCCCCCATCACAGGAACCCGTCAGGAAGAGCCACGCTGCTCCTCATGACACCGAATGGAACCACTGGTTTGGCAAAGAAGCTGCTCACGAGGGTCTCTGCTTAGAAGATTTATATTTTAAACAGGCAACAGCTAATATCAAGGGGGAACAGATACATTACCAGCAAGTCATTTCCAAGCAGCTAATAACTGTTTCCTTACCCACCAGATCCTAGGATGCATTTTCAGGTTTAAACATAACATATACATTGTAAATAGCGGAAACATCTGGGGTTTATTATAACACCACTTTGCTAGCCTTGGGCATTGTACAACTCCCTCAGGCCACGGTTCACCCTTGACCTGCCAAAGACGATTACTGTACTCAAGCAACTTCCCCTGCTCCACAGCTGCTTGCCTGCCCCTCCCCTCTGTCAATACTCACCACCACTATCATTACAGCTACCATCCCAGGACAGCCAGTCAGAAACTTGGGTTGCCACGGTCACTGCATGGCAACAGCGTGGCTAAGCAGGCGAGGAGAAGATGATGAGGGTGGTCAGTGAAGTCACTCTGCTGGCTAACCCCAGGGGAAGTAGGGCTGCCCAACACCATCTGTATCGACAGCCTTTTTTCCTCTCCCACAAGGCCACCTTCCTTCTCTGTTCCACTCATTCCACCCTTGTTGTGGGTTCGGTCACATCTCAGTTTCCCCCCTTTCCCAACTTCCAGTCTCCCACTGAGCCAAAAATGACCATGTGCTTCTCCCCTGCTCTTCCTCCAGCCTTATCTCCCAGACACATCGTGCTCCCCAAGTTCTCTGCCCTCACTCTCCTCCCTCCTTTTTACGTCTCCACTGAGGACCTCTTATTCACTCATTTCCCCACTGCTCAATGTCCAGCCCCACAAATCCCAGCCCTGTCCCTTATTTTCCTACAATTTACCTGTTCCTTTGAATATGGTCCCAACATGACCTCTCCCTGGTCACACCTCTCCCTGGGAAACATCCCATATGCAATACCACAGCAACACTGCAGACTGGGCATCTGGTTTCCCCTGGCTAGAGCTAGAAACTTTTCTAGAAACTAGGGCTCATCAGCAAGGGGAAGGCATTTTAGGGCCGTTGGTGCAAGGGCAGACTGCAAAACTTTTGCTGAACTAATGCAAAGTGTGAATCTAAAGTACTTCCATTACACTTAGGTGAGAACACACCTTCAGAAAAATGTCACCTTAATTCTTTCTGCTTTATAGCTAAAAATAATAAAAAACCACAAATGATGATCCAATATGACTTAATGTATGCACTTTAAAGCTCATTTGGATGAGCTTTCCACGTGCCCCTGTATAAGCAGACCACTGACCACAGACTCTTCCCTTCCAAGCCGTTTTTGCCTGCATTCGATTCTCCCTGATGAATGCCTGAACAAGTGGGTAGAGTGGCAGCACTCAGTGGTTCTGTTTAGAAACACAGCAGCAATAAAATACAACCTCAGTTCCAGAAGTGCTCTCTACTGCAGAGCAGACCCAGCAGCCTCACAGCCAATCCATGACCAGCTGCACCCCTGTTTACAGCACACAGGAGAGTAATGCCCTTTCATAGCAACCTTCTGGTATAAGAAGCCTCCCTGAGAGGTAACAAGCATTCCAGCAACAGTACATACATTTGCAGAGTGGTACAAAGGCTCTCTGCCACCCCATCTTGAGCAAAGCCTACTGACTGATGCTATACCCATCCTGAACTCCTGAGAGTTCACATGCTAGTTACGGGAGCATTTCCTCTCCCCATTCTCTGCAACACAGAGGTAAATTTATGAAAATAAGCATCAGAAATTTAAGGTTTTATTACTCAGTAGTCTGGTAAAATCCTATTTCTTAGGAAAAATTATATGTAGCATTGTCTTACTATTTTTTTATTTCTTAATTTGTTAAGTTCAATCTACTGATCAATTTAAACATCATCCTAGAATTATGCTATAGTAAAACAAATGCACATTTAGAGAATAAGTGGAATTGATTATCTTCTGGAATAAAAGGCCTTACTAAATGACGTATTTAAATACAACCCCTCAATCCCTCACTGAAGAAGCACCTGGTAATTCACTTTTTGGATCAAATTGCAACTCCACAAAAACTTTATGACCTCATGTGGTCTTTCCACCCCCACATTCCTACCTAGAAACATTATATACAGTATGCTCCAGGCAAGAACTGAGCTAGAAATGTGGATGGTGGTTCTGGGGAAAGAGATATAGCAGACACAGGGCAGAAGCCCAGCACTGAGAACATGATAAACAGACAACTGCTTAGGGAAGATGCCCTGTAGACTCATTCCTGGTCAAGTGATTATCCTCCCCTCTTGTTTGAAAAACCCTCCACACCCAATAATTTCCCTTGTCAAGCAGGCCTACATCACTTCATCCTGAAGCATATTTTGTTATTTATAAAAATAACCATTTTGATCAGACAAAAAGCTAAACTATCCCACCTTCAGCTACAGCTGATTATGAGTGACAGGGGAAAAAAACCCCAGCAATCACTGGCTGTGATGCTCTTGGACATAGTAAAGCCCTACAGGTCAGCAAGCTGCAGTGGAAGCAGGTGAGATGCTTGGGAGCCTTTTTGGTGTGATGTAGATTCAAAAGCTGCCGCTTGTTCCTCTGGTGCTCTCTTGGCGGTGGACAGAAACCTCAACAGGCTCATAGGCAGGACATAGGTCTGGTGTCGTGGGGCTTTCCACTGTCATTCGTGACGCCAGCCCTTGAGCAGACTGGACAGACATGTGCCCTGTTGATGGTCAGGAGGAGATGTGCAAACACTGTGAGGGTAATCCTGTCTTGTGCTTTTTATCTTATCTACTCCCCGGTGTAGAGTCAGCAGTCACCATGGTTTTCTGCATGGAAATAGCCTCACAAACTAATTCCAGTTCTAAAAACCTCAAGTTGTTCCTTATCCCTCAACTCCAAAGTGATTTATAGCTCTTATTTGTACCTGGAGTCCTTGGCATTGATATGAAATGAACTAAGCTTTGCCATGAAACTGATAGCAAGAAACATCATGAAATTTGCCATAAAACAAAGCGATTCTGAGACTGCTTGGTATTTCTATAATCTGTTAAGGAAGCTGTTTACTAACTGCAGCTTTAAAAAAAAAAACAAAGTGAACTCACTACTTTGGACATTTCTACATTTCCCTGATGACCCATGGTGAGATTTTCTGGTTTTCCATGAAAAGTTGTTTCCCTGCATTATCAAAAGAAGATGCATCTTTTGCTCTCTATCACATTAATACAGAATTAAAAGGGTTACTTAGGAAAATACACTGCCTTCTCACAGAGGCTTTCAGTTCTATTCTTTAAGGACAGCAGTGTTTTCCAAATTTGTGCCATCTGGCTGTCAGCATATTTCACAGGACCGCTCCCCAAGGAGGTCTTTTCAGGAGCTCCATAATTTTTATGGAACCATGAGTTAAAAATGTCTTAGAAAATAAGTCTTTTCTTGACACTTCTCCAGTGGATAAATTCTGTGTTGCAATATAGCTCTAGGAGGTCTTGAAATTCAAATAAGCTCCTCTCTTGCTGCATTTCTGATGGACTGGAGTGCATGTGTATGCACAACTCCACATATATGTTTACACTAATATTGCTCTAACACGACTCTGGGAAAACAAAAAAGAGCTGGCCTTCTCTTTATGAAAGCTAAATATTTTAGAATAGAATGAGTAAAAGCTATCACCTTGCTGTTATAAAGAGGGTAAGATGAAAAAGATGCCAAAACAATCCCAAATGTACAGGTACCTGATTCCACACATCAGATGAGTTAACAGCAAATATTAGACGTAACAGCAAACCTCAACAGTAAACATTAGATGTTCAATTTAATCATCTTTCTCTGCCTGTTACCTCTTGGCCAGCAGACACGACACAGTGCATTATATAAACTTCTTCCATAAATGGTTCTTGTGGGTCCTTTCATTATTCTCAGTTTAAATAACTTGCAGTGTGACCAAAGAACACCTAGGATGGCCTGCTTAGAGTTTAAGATATATGGTTATCTGTGTAGGGCAAGAGAAGGGAAAACCTACACCTAGGCACACAGCCCCAGCTAGTTTAATTTGCCTTAGGAAAGTGCTTAAGCTTTAGTGTGCAAATACTTCCAGTGATGTTCAAGGAGTTTAAATGCATTCCTTAAAGGTCAAATTGTGTTTGTAAGTAAGATGGAAGATAATTTTCCTTTCAGGGTTTAGGTGTGGACACAACAGACGGATACACAAACATGGTGACCTCAAAACTGTGACCTTCATCACAGACTTAAGGGGTAAAAAAGCCATGAGCAAATCAATGACAGGATACCATCTGTAGCAAAATCACCTGTGCAGTTGAGAGGGAACATCAGGCAGAGCAGTGGACACCATCTCTCCTACCCATTAAATGTCCTCCTGCCATTTCATCTCATTTTCATGCTGATTCCCTCTTGTCAGTGCCATGGAGATACCTTCCCACAAGCTCACTGTGGCAGCAATCGCTCAGCACAACTTGCCACTGGAACAAGTCTGACCTTGACATCAAAATGGAAACAGACACGAATAACTCAAACTAAAGATCTATATAGCTCTTTTACACAGAAAAAGAGCTATATAGACCTAGCAGCTTACTTCAGCAGCTACTTCAGCAGCTACTTCAATGGCACTTGCATACAAAGTAAACCTGAGGAAAAATTATGGGAGCCTAGAGTGAACCATGAGAAGCATTTAAAAATCCAACTTGGGACTAAAGGACTAAGCAATCCTCATCCACCTTTGGTGCCCTGGGAATCTGTCTTTGCACCTCCCCTCAAGAGGAAGCAATGTCACTGACAGCAGCTGTGCAATCAATTCCATACCTTCAAAACAAAATGCCTAGATGAAGCTACTTCTCTCTCAACATCTCTTAGAAGTTATATCCCTTCCCTTGGTCTTTTCTTGTGGACTGAAGCGACAATCTCTCAACAACAAGCTCTGCCTTCATCCTGCTGTACAAGACGAAGGTACAACTCTTACTGCAGCCAAAGAATTGGTTCCCCTCATGCAATCTGCCTAGAAACTGGATTGTTCCATGCCTGAAACTGGCTGGATCATTGCTATCAGCTTATAAGAAGCAGGTGCGAGCTGGAGAAGGGATAAGAGAAGCTGGCAAATTTGGGGATGGAAGCAAGAACACTGACTGCTGAGACCAGCGGGTTCTGTTATCTAAGGAACTGACACAAGCCTCAAGAGAGACCTTGCAGCTATAATGAGGGATGATGGTAGGATGGTCCCTACACAGAGGCTTCTCCCCCAGGTGAGGTGGTCTTCACTCTATGTGTGAGGACAGAGTGGACAGATCTTCACTCACAGATGGGAAAAAAACCCAAGGCATATCAATGCCAAACAACCCAGGAATGTAGCTGAGTTAACAGGACAGTTATTTATTTTAAGTCCCTCTCTCTGACCTTGTTTGAAAAATCTTCCTGCTCTTGCTTCAGTTTGTTGTTATTGCTCTGAAATAGTTTTCCAATTTCTGACCTTGCTGGCACTTCATAACACCAGGAAAACCTGTGCTTAACATCAGTTTCAATCTGGTTGATAATAAATCTCTTTTTTTCCACAGTTCATCTTATCATCCAGCACTTACACTTAGCCTTTTGTACACTTGCTGTACCTTCTCACATGCCATGAGCAACATGCTTAAGTAAAACTTGCATTTAAATCAAAATGTACCAAGATAAAAAAGATTGTGCTAGGACTGCTGGAATCTAAAACACTAAGTCTGGCTCAGAACATCTGCCAGACTAGAAGCTTGTAACAGAAAAAAAATCTCACACACTGATTTCTGCATTCATCCCATACCTTTTGGTTGAACTATAGCCCATCTTTCAAAAATTATGCCAATCTTCATCTCAGATGCTGTGAGGGACGGAAATCCTTCACCTGCCCAGGCAAGCTCTTTCACTGCACAACTGCCTTGACTTTTTAAAGCACTAGCAGCTGCATTAGTCCTCCAGAGCTTGTCAGAGAACACACTCTTTATGGGGCAGTTTCTACTTCTGCATTTCCAGTCTACTCTTTCCAAGAATAGGGTCAACTAGCAGCTACCATGTTTTCAGGTTTGTTTTTCAAAGGCTTAGCTAACTTGTCCTAATGGGACTTCTCTTGAGATGATCAGATGATGATGCCCCAAAGCGGGCATGGATCACTGCAGAATGGGCAGAAACAAGAAGGAGGCACTGGCTGCCCTGGAACACCAGTTTTTGCAGGTCAGATTGTTCCCACTGGAACGGGGAAGTTCTGCATGGGAGGTTTCTCTTTCATTCTTGCAAAGGTACATACTGTCCTTGGAAGCAGCCTGCTGGAAAACTTTTAATAAAACCTTTTCTCTGAGGGTTTCTCACTCAGGGAGAGTCCTGCCAGTGACTCTCCCTGAACCTGCAGGTCTGGCACAACGGCACAGCTGACATCTTCTCTGATGCCCTTCATCCCCTATTCACCCTGTAGAAATAGCTCCTACCATAGGGCTGCACAGCTCCACTGGGACAGCAATGTGCCTGCTACCTAAAAAGACCCCTCCTCTTCCTATGTCTCCTGCAGCAGACATATCAACTATGCACAGCGTCCTCCAGAAAACTTGTTTTCACAAAGAGAAAGGAATCTTTTTGACAATTAAAAAAAAAAAAAAAAAGGGCAGGTGACAGGTTTGTGGTACACATATTTTATGGCCATGTGCTAGAAACCATGGTGGATAGAAGGGAGAGGTTAGACTGAGAGCCAGGAGACTGTGGTTTCTGTGATCAGACTGATCTGTTGTGATCCCAGGCAACAGGAGCTTCTTCCACACAGGGTGGTTTGAGGACAGAGATTTCAGCTAGACCTCAATGACTGTGATGACACAAACATTACCAGTTTATTTGGTGCAATTCAAGAGGACATGCAAAAATATATTCACAGAATAAAAGGGCCACCCATTCCAAACATAGTACAATAACTTGGAGCAGTTTTCAGTGCTGTTTTGTATACAGGTGCAATATGGCATTAATATGGCATTACAGGGGCAAATTATGGCCCCTTTTTCTCTCTTCTAAGTCCAATGGACTTCCCCAAAGGAAAACTGAATAGACTGTAACTGCAGAAGCCAACAGTCACACTAAAATATCACACCAACATGAGCTCACACGCATATACACACACAAATACATGCAAATTGGATTTATAATTTAACTCTTCCGGCAGTAATGGCAGTGATAACAAGCCCTATCTATCACCTCCACAACTGGATGTTACTAGGGACTCTGTTTAGCCACCTTAAGTATGCATTCATGCCTTGGTAACTGCCTTCAAAGGGATTAACCATTAGCCATAGGACATGGCATGGGGTTGACTCAAGGGTGAAATGGAAGCTGTTAATGCAGGAGAAAGGCATCGAGCAAAGCTCAGCCTGAGTCCATGACTGAATGCCAAGCCCAAACTCCCTGATCTGGATTCCCTCTGCTTACAGAGGTGGAAGGACAATCAGCTCATAAAACCTGAGGAAGAGATGCACCGAGCGAATGAGTAAAGGCTCCCAAGTGAACAGTCACAAGTGGATTAACATCTCCCTCTTCCTCCCTGGGCTGTAAAGCCTGTGGACTTGGTTGTCAGAGCTAGGATTCAAAAGGCCCACAGTGAACAAACTACATAACATGGTCAATTTCTCCCCAAATCTAATGCTCCCACAGAAAATTACACAACCAGAAACACAAAACCAGACACAAGTAGTATTCTACTTCACAAGTCCATAAATGAAAAACTAGCAGTTACTCCAGACAGGAGGTTACATTAAAGACCTCTATCAGTCCCTTATGAAATATCTTAGTCTACTTTCCTTTCATTGTTTTTTTTTTTCTTCATTAACAGAAATAGAGCACATGGGATAGGCAAGATGAAGAGGGAAAAAAAGAAGGAAAAGGATGGAGAAATAATAGAGAATAAAGAAAGATGGGAAAAGAAAGGAGGGAGAAAGAAAAGTATGGAAGAAGGACAAAAAGGGATGCATAAAAAAACAGCAGAACAGATGGATGGAAAGGAGAGGGGAAGAAAGAAGGGAAAGAGAGAAAGGACAAAGAAAGGGAAGAAGAGGGATAGAGGAAGTGTGGTAGGAAAGGAAGAAGATAATGAACAAGAAGCAGACCATTCCTGTGACCTCACACTAGGTGACTTCATGGTCATATTGCACGAAATCAGAGCAGAGTGTTTTTCAGGACCCAAGTCTCCCTCCCTCACAGCTTCTCTACCTGTTTACTGCACATCCACTGACCTTCAACACAACACAACACAACACAACACAACACAACACAACACAACACAACACAACACAACACCGCAGGCTGAAGAAGGCCCGCTCGGAGCACCCCCCCGGCGCTGGCGGCGCCCCTCAGGGCCCGAGGGCCGCGGTCGGTGCGGCCGGGCTCCGCCGCCGCGGGCAGAGCGCTCCCGCCGCGCCCCCTGGCGGCCGCCGCGGGCACCACAGCCCAACCCCCGGGCAGCCCGCTCCCGCCTTCCCCGCAGGCCACCGGCCGCTCTTCTCCCCCTTCACTGCTAGTTCGATTGTTTTCTTTATTTCTAAAGCAGCACGTCCATAGACGCCTCCGCACCGCAATCCGTCTCTTCTCTCGGCCGCGCTGTCCCTGCGGCGCCGCTGCCGCCGCAACCCCGGCTCCGGCACCGTAACTCTCCCGATGCAAGCCTGCCACTGTGGACTTTGCAGACCTGCAACAGGACCCCCTCCCGCGCCAAGCCCAGGGCTCCGGGCACCTGAGGTAGCAACTGAGGGTTAACTCAACCACCTCAAGCACACTCGAGCAGCACTTTGCACAACTAGAATGACTCATACAAAATACTGACACTTGGTTTGTTTTCTTGTATCATAACGGAACACGATAAACTATCAGTACTGTTAAAGGCACATTCACTCTTGTTACTTTGGAATGTTAGCAAAACACTGATTTGGTAAGAATTCATAGCATTTCCAGATCCTGACACCCTGAGACACAATTGTTCTCCACTGTTTTGCTTGTGGTTACAACCACCTGCCTCAAAGGGCTATCACATGCTTGTAGATAGATTGAAAGAGGGGAGGTAGGGAAAGGGAGATGCTTGGAAGAAAGTTTTCCACAGCTCTGCATTTAACTGGCCTTACTTTAAGAACAACAAATTGCCGCTTCGGTGCCTAAAGTCGAATGTGTTGTCAAAGATCCTCTATGGCAAGGCATTCACAAACCAGGCACCCAAAAAGTTTTTTGTGAAAACTAAGTGACTCTGATTCAGTAGAGAAGATGAAAAATGAGCTGCCCCAAATAGAGAGTGCTATACAGAGAACTATTCTGAAATATCAGCTGCATAGGATCTTTTTTCTTTTTTTCACTTATGAGTGCTCTTTCAAACTGCCTCCTTCAACCTTTTCCCCCTCCTTCTGCAGTTACTGCCTTTCCAGAAATCTGAGAAGCCCCCAACTACAAACAGACAAGCTTAGATTTAAGAGTTAGCTCACAAGCTTTGCCAGAGGTTAAAGTTTTTAAATCCATGCATATCTTAGCAGGCTTTGGCATTTCTACATGAAAGATAAAAATTTTGTCCAGCCTTCCCCAGCCATCAATATTTGCACAAAGCTCAGAACAGTTTCTGGAATTATTTCACAGGGGAATGTCTTTCTATACACATGCAGTATTTACTGGACAACGGTACTGGTATGTTCTCACCATTCTGTTTGCGTTCCCATGGCTGCAGTCAAGTAGTACTTCTAGTGTTAATTCAAAAAAGTTTGAATGGTGACTAATCTCGTTTATTCAAAAAAAAACATGAATGCACTCGCATGCTTTTTAAAGGATTCACTCTCAAAATTACTCTGAAGATTGTGTGGAATGTTTGGAGAATGCAGGCATTGCACACAGGTAGAGAGGCTTTCCTCACAGAAAAATGTACAAGCATACCGCAGCACATAAATATTTTGGATTGGAAACACCAAAAGAAATTGTCACTCCTTCTAAGCAATAGTTTATCTCTAGAAGTGGACTGGTTTTGTCAGAAATCACGGTTCCGTTCCATCTCCCAGACTCTAGTCTTCAATCCATGATGAAACAGTGATCAGTCTTCTGATATCTCTTTATGAATACTGAATATCAATTTAAATTTAGCAACTGTCAGACTGAGCTCTAATCCTCCCAGTCAAGCTCTCACCTGCAGCTTGGTCTTTAATATGATAAAAACCATTTCTTCCTCTGGCAACCAAGCCTGCTTCCAGGATACGGTCAAACACTCTGCTCAGCCACACTCATCTCATCTGAACTTCGTGCTGCTTACTCTGTCAAGCAGTATTCAGGCTCTGGCATTTTATCTAATTCTAAATTAAACCCACCAGGAGATACTTATTTTCTATATCAATGACCACAGTCTCTCTACTTTGGGCTCTGTTAGTGCAGATATGTTCAGAACAATGCTACTGAGGTCACTTCACTGAAATGGTAATTGAAGACCCATTTGATGGTCTTTCTTCTCTCTGTTTTGGCACCAGATGCTTGTGAAGCCTTGCTCTTCGTACCACTAGAGAGTAGCTGACAAAACCCTGGGCCAGAGTTTGCAGCACTACCAAGTCTTCACACACATCAAGGTGTTTTCCTCAGAAAGGCTTCACTTCTTCTCACACTTTGTCCTTTCAAGCCCAGCAACCTCACCCTGGTCTTCTCTGCTGAGCAGAACCACCTGAAAACTTACATTCCCCAAGCTGTCTGGAAAGAGCAAAGGGGCTGGGCTGATGTGCTGGTACCCCACCTTGCTGACACAAACACAGCTTCCACAGGGTGATTTTTCCAGGGCTGACCCCTCTCTCTCAGCACACAAGCCCCACGTTATGCAGTCCAGCACTAAAGCTGGGTACGCAGAAGGCTGGGCTGACACAGGGACAAGGGCCTATTTCCAGCCCCTGTGCTCCTGCTCTAACAGCACCTTAAATCAGGAGCAGTGCCTATGTGAGGGGCAGGTCTGGGGACCTTGGATGCCCAACCTCAGCCTTCCTGCACAAGCTTTCTCTGCCCAGGCTGGAGGCACTTTCTGTGCGCTGGCAATGCTCTAGGAAGCCCTGCTGGCAGATTTGTGGAGCTGGTCTGCACACTCACTTGGCAGGGCAGTTCACTGACATAACTTGGAGAAAAGCTGTAACCCTCTGTCCATTTATAACATTTATAACACTCTCTTCTTCAGTCTTCCATGCTTTGCATTTATCATGGTCCACAGTGCCCTGCTAAAGGAAGCCACAGTCACTCTGGTCTTGACACAAGCCAGACACTATCAGTTTATTCAAGAGCACTTGTAGCAAAGGTGAGCATACCTCCTTAAACTCTCTCTCTCTCTTTTTTTTTTTTTTTTTTTCTCTCTCCAATAACTAACTTTCTTGTCCAATAGTAGCTTTGGAGTTTCTGGGTAAGTTATGACAGAATAGGAAAGATTTTCTTATACCCTTTCTTCCCAATTAACAAAGCTGATTCTCAATCCATTGAGAAATTACCAAAACTTCCGGACCCAGGATTCAAGTGCATATGATATACTTTGACAGCCAGAAGCAAACTAAGTTGCAAGGAGCTTTGGTCAGAAAAAACTGCGCTAAGCAAAAAGCTGAACACCTCCTAAGATTTCTGTGCTAGTGCCAGATCTTAAAACTGAGGACTATCTGCAAGCCACTGCTCTTCAGGAAAACCCTAAGTGGATGAAAACTCTGTGTAGACAAGAACACAACAGAGAAGATGATAATTCCTGACATAATTCAACTAAAGAAAGCAGGTAACTAAAAGAAAAACTGTTTCATAACCTCTCTGCACATCCTAAATATACCAAATGACAACAGGTACGGTTGCAAACCTATATTAGCAAAAAGGAAAACTGCAGTCCTGTCAAAGTGAGAAGGCCTTCATAGAGTGCCCAGTCAATACTGTTAATCAATATGAGTAGACGAGTAATTAATTCAAGGTCTAATATGCTTGAACAGAGGGAATAAAAGCCCATGGCTTGAAATGCAAAATTGCTCTCTTGTTACTTTTTGCTTTAATCACTCTTTCTGCTCTTTCTCTTCTAAGTATCATTTCTAGTTCTAAATGCCCCTCCAACCAGGTAATACCCCTAAGTAACAGATTAGATAAAATCTGTACGACATTGCCAGTGTGACATTAACTGATTCAGAGTAAAATTTACAATCATGCATTATGCTGTATTTCATTTTCCCATTAGAGAGACTACATGGGTTAGCTACACATGTGAACAATCCTGCCACATACACTCATCTTGGAAGGAATGGGATTTTTATTACATAAGATAGAAGAATGTTCAGTTCTTGCCCACACAGGAAACTTTTGACTAGTAATGTCAGGTATGGATGAAGGCGGTACTCCTTCATACCTATAAAAACATACTGGTGCTTTGGAGACCTGAGGTAAGCACTTGCCAGAAAAGTGGTTCATTTCTGGTTCAAACACTGACATATTTTGGCTTAGTAAAGACTTAGCCTTCTGGAGTTTTAGCAAAGCCTTAGGAGCTGGCATGATCTGAGACCTGCCCTGATGAATCTCAATCTACATTTGCTACCCTTCATATTTGCAGGTAAAATACTCACCATGGCAGACATAATCAGACTGAGAATTAACCACACTTAAATACCTAAACTTAAGGTGCTATTTACCTACATGGATTTTTCTGCTCTTCTAGCTCCCTTCTACAGAGAAAGAACACCATCTTCCCAAAAATCTCTGCCTAGTTTAGAAGCTGACTTGGTTGGATTACTCAAAAAAATGCCCTCTGGTTCACAGCTCCTTTCATTACTCCCTCAGCACCCCGCTCCACTGCAAAAGGAAAACTGCACAACAGGACAAAGAAATATCTCCTACACGAATGGGATGGGATGCTATAAAACTCTGAGGTGCACAGTGAGAAAACGTGTGTCTCCTTGACAGATCTTTCCTATCACAAATTGTCCAACTTGTCACTGTCTTCCTGTTTTCTGTCAGCCACAAAAACAAACAAAAAGCCTTGCAAACACTTCAAACAGCCCAGCTGTCACAGATAAGTTTGCCAGAGGTTTTAATGTTTTAATGCCAGAGGTGGTTAGTTTTAGCAGGAGATGCTTACACAGTGTAACAGCATTATAAAATCTGTGAAAGAGAAAAAGAAGGCCAAAAGAAGTGTTTGTCTCTATCTTCGCATAACAATGGAAACCTCCTGTGCTGCACCTGAAACTTGTTTACAGCCACTGCTGAGCAGAAGCTGGGGGAGCTGCATCTCCAAACAACCTAGAGAAGAGGACGCAGTGGGCAGCGCTAGTTTGTAAAAATTAGTAGCCTAAAGGGATATCTGCTGCTGTTGAATCACACATATCCTCCCTGATGGCTGATGACTGAAGTCAAGGGCAGCACTATGTTGGCCATGATACACTGAGCAAAATTAATGTATGTATATTTAGAAAGTTTTACCCTACTGGGCTTTATGTTAATTTGTCTGTTGGGACAGGAAAACAACACAAAGGGGGAAAAAATACACAACCAAACAAAAAACCTAAAACCAAACCACAGGCAATTGACTGCTTTTCCCATGCTTCTTTCAAAACAATTTCTCACAAAACCCCAAAGAATTCAAAAGCAGCTATACATTGCTGTTGCAAAAATCTAGAAGTATCCATAGATAGTGCCAGGCTTTCTGATAAACTAGGTGGCATAACACAAGGTCTCTATGAAAACCATCATGCACTCATATGTATTTGTACTCTGCACTAGGAGTGGAGCTTTGGCTGACAGAGACAAGTAACTACGGCGGGTGGGGCAGCACTCTCACCTGAGACCACTCTTTTGGGTGCTGCTTCTGGACACCTATTGAGGAGGACAAGGGTATCACTGGCATGAATTCTTGTGCCTAATACTGAGAAGGCACGAGAGGAACAACACGTGCTGCTAAGTGAGCGAAATGTCCTCTCTGATCATCCCTGAGTAAATAGATGCAAGTTTAGACAAAATACCCCATATGAAAGTTGGCCATCTGTTCAACTACGCTAAGTGATTTCTGGGGAAAGGAAGGGACAGAAAACGTGTTTTGTAACAGGAGAGATAGCCTCACGCCCTCCAAAAAATGGAGGGAGGGGGGCAAAAATATGAAGAAAGCAACAGCTGACCGAGAGCCTCTCTGGAGTTCGGGGCCAGCGGGAGGGAAATAGGGCAGCAGACCGAACCGTGGTCGGACAGCCGAGGGGCTCCCGGCAACGCCGCCGCCTCCGCCGCTCCGGGAGCTCTGCGAGCAGCCGCGGCGGGGCGCGGAGGTTCCGCCGAGCCGGGCAGGCTCGGGTTAGCTGAACAATTGTTCAGCTGCCGCTGCCTGCGGATCCGCGGCCGCGGAAAGGGCGCGGAAGGTCCGCGCGAGGCAGCCCCCGCACCTGCCGACGGGCTTACCTGCGGCGGAGCCGGGCGCCTCGCCCTCCTCCGGCGGAGCGGGCTTCTTGCCGGGCCCCTTGCCTTTCCTGCCCTTCCTGCCGTTGCCGGCTTTTTTCTTCTCGGCCATCCCGGCTCCGGCCGGCACCGCGCTCCCCGCTGCCGCCGCCATCCCCGCGGTCACCCCCTCTGCCGCCGCCGCCGCCGCTGTCGGCTCCCGGAGCGCCCGAGGCTCCAGCATCGCTCTTGCCTGCCGCTGGGACTTGCAGCCGCGAGTTCCTTGGAAGTTTTCGGAAACTCCTCTTCGGGCCTTTTTTTTTTTTCCTTCACCCCCCTCCCTCCTTCTCCACCCCCTTTTTTTTTTTTTTCCTCCCCCCGCTTTCCTTTCTTCACTACTACTACTAACAAACTCCAGCCCACAAACACACCCCTCGGCACACGCCTCGCTAACGCCCGCCCCGGGCACCTCTCGCTCGCTCTCGGGAGGAGCCTGCACGGCCCCCAGGGTGCGGGGCGGCCCGGCCCGGCCCCAGCCCCGGGGAGGGCGCAGGCACCGCGGCCCCGGCGGGGCGGGGCGGGCAGGGGCCGGGCAGGGCAGCACGGGGCGGTGTCGCCGCCGGAGCCGCCCCGCCGGCCGGCGCTGCCCGGGGCGCGCCGAGGGGGCGAGGCCGGGGCCGGCCCCCCGGTCAGGGTGGCCCCGGCGCGGGGTCGCAGAGAGCGTGAGGCGGGTGCGGTGTGCATCAGGGTACTGACATGCTGCCGCTCAGGCACCTGCTTAAACTGAGGCTTCCGCTTAACCTGCGAGCTTACCGGCAGTGCCGCCTCCGCCCCGGCGGCGGGGATGCTCAAGGGATGGAGGGTCTGCGAAAATAGCGTGCGCTCCCGCACCTGGCGATTTGCAAGGAGGTCCTGTCCCGGGGAGGTCTCACTGTTCTCAGTGTGCCTCCCTTTCTGCTTTGGTACCTTCTCACGGGGCTGGTCCCGGAATCACCAGTTCTCACAGCCAACAGTTGGTCAGGTAAAGCCTTGGTGCAGTCCGCAGACGAAACTGCACCCAATACAGCCATACCCAAGACTACTGTGAAGCCGCTGATAACAGTGTAAAGGCACCAAACTGAATTCCACCATCAGCTGGAAAACTTCAGGACTCTGTATATAATTGTTCAGCTAACCTGAACCATAGTCCCTGATGGTGGAGATAACAGTTACCTATAGGACTTGCACTTACACATTATTGGGTGGAAAACAGAATTCTCAGAAGTTATAGAAAAGATCAATACAAAGTACTTGAAGTCTCACAATGGAGGGTCTTTCCTGGAAAAGTCATGCAATGTGGAAAAGCAGACTGAGTCATAATCTAAAACTAGGTTTGCTGCTTCACAGCCTCTGGTGATTCCTCCTCTTGAGGAGAGTTGTGCATGTGCCTTGGACATCAAACAATGACCATCATGCACAAAAGGTGCTTTAAAATTCTTCTTCGGTATTCTTGGACTGAAGACATTAAAAAGATCTTCCCAAATCAGGCCTAAAAAAGACAAAACACTGAAACCCTATATATACTGAGTTCCTCATCTTGGCTGAAATTTTTGAACCCAGTTTTTTCAACATACTCTCCTGGTGTGAGAAGGTTTTGAAGAAGCAGTGACTAGCCAGCATTTTGGTTTTTCAGCATTTGTACTTTGAAACAAACAGAAAAAAGCCCAATGTTGGTCTAAGTCCTTATCTGTTTGGTAAAAGAAGAGCAGCAAACAACATTGACTGCAAAACATCAAGGCAAAAAAATTATACCTCCTAAGTGGCCTGGTGATACAACTTTAGTGAAAAATCAAATCAAGATGGGACGGGGAGTAAGGGGAGAAGACATGCATACGATTCTTAACACGAAAAGTTACAGATGCATTTGTGTCACATTTTGGGTTTCTTGACAGAGAGCGTTACGATATCCTTCCTCAAGTGTGCTGAAATGAAGTTGGGGCAATAAGCTCCAGGCCGGGCGGGGAGGAAAAGCAAGCCGCACGGAGGAACAGCTGAAGATGGGGAGATAGCACTGGCGGCAGTAGCTCGGTTTTTCCTTAAGGGGTCACTACTTAGCAAGGAGGGAGCCTGCAGCGAAATGGAAGAGACTGTTGGCTAACGAAGTGTACTTTTAAATATTCTCCAAATAACCTGGTTTTCTGTACTCTGAAAAATCTAAATACTCAAGCATTATCTTCAGGCTGTGTTCATCAGTATTAAATCGTCATTCCAGGGAGTTATCAGCACTGAGGCACCATGAGCAAGACACAGGTTGCACCCCCACAAAAGATGCTGGTTTTGACGGCGAGATGCTGTGGAGAGACTCCAGCAGCCCAAGAATGCATTCAAACTGACAGGCTAAAAATGAAACTCCAGACGAATTCCTGCACCTTGTCTTTCAGAAGAGGGAAATTTCTCAGAAAAACATACCAGAATTTCTGTTCCAGAAATAAGCCTATTATTCCGAGAAGAAAGATCGTAATTCATTTTATACAATGTGTCATAGATCCACTGCGGAAGGGTGTGATTTACTTCTGTATACACCAATGCCAAAAAAGGTGGTGTTCTTACACAGGTGAGTCTGCTTCTCTTTCTCTGCTGTTGCCATCTGTGAGATGCTTGAGCAGAGTGGGTAGCAGCTGATCTAACACCACGTTAATGCAGCCATTCTAACCCCCTCAGTGGCAGAACTCTACAAAACAGCTAGCTTAGAGATCAGTCAGAAAATGCCCAGTGTACATCAATCTTCTGAGCTAGTACAGCTCAGTCCAACCTACTCTAGTATTTCCAAATCTTGAAATACTTTACCTTTTCCTACAGCTAAGGGCCACTTTGGACTTCTTGAACTAGAGAGATGGGACCATTTACATAATTTCAGTGGAAGGGAACCTAGCTCAGACGTGTTGCATAATCTCACAAAAATTGCACCGTTACTTTCAGAACAGCAGTCAAACATTCATGTGCATCAGTTCAGAATAGGACAGGTAAAAAGGAGTGCTGCCTGTCACCAATACACAGGTAGAGACTGTGTATGGAGTTTTACATCTCTTTCCTATTTCCATGTCAACTTCTTCAGTACAAAAATTAAGCTCTGCCTATTCCTAGGCTCATCTCATTGTTGTTAGTCTGGCTCTTCTGGACCTCTGCACTATGTGAACTTGCTTATTTGCTTGTGAAGTGAATGCAGAATGCTGTTAAGTCTAATATTTCACTCATATATACATCTCTGCAAACTGTAATGCAAGCTGGACAAGACAGATGAGTAAACAAAAATAAACAAAGCATGCTCCAGAGTAACAAACAGTTGAATATAATTTTAACAATCTGATTTTCTTTTGTTTCTAAGTCCATTTTTACAAATACGCTGACTGTAAAAGAGACCTAATTACAAATACTTTGGAATTCCAATGTATTACCAAGAGAGAAAAAAATTGTTTAAGACCTTTTTTTTCTGCATAGAATATGTACTCATTCAAAAAAATCACTTCCTAAATTGATAATTAAGTTCATGGTTTAATCCTGTTCTTATTCTTCTCTCAACTGAGGACTGGCATTTTCTTTTTCTTCATATTGTGCTCCTTAAAACCCATGAAGATGAGTAGAAAACTATTTGCATGAACTTCAAAACTGCCTGTTGCCCTCCACTGGTGGCTAGAAAACAGTAAGAACTGTCATCCTAAACAGACTGAAACGGGAACGATGTATTGTAAACATAACTGTGAATGAAACACATTCTTATCTTAAGTTTGACTTGAAATTTTGTCAGCAACTAAGCACCAGGTCTTTGACATCAACTCAGCTGAGTCAGGACAACAGTACCTTTTGTTCTACTGACATTTTGAAGATGCAAATCTTGATTACACAGAAGTGTCCTAGCAGTGGTTTAAAGGTCAAGGCAACATCTTTGGCAACAGCAGCAACTGTGACAGGTGATGACGTCTCATTAACGTCTCTTTTCAGGAAATGGCACATTTCGGAGTTGTTTGAACATGTATCTGTATATATCTTACTATAAAACAAGACCTGCCTCCAATTTGCCAACAAATCTTACCGACTCAATTTGTGAAACTTCAGGAGACTTTCACAGCAAAAGAAATGGGTACTTTAACATCTAATATTTCAGAACATTTTATGTCATTCAGTTCCCATGATAAATATATGCACACACACACACACACACACACACAGTGGTAGCCCCATTAATGTGTGAGACATTGATGCTGTTTGGTGTGGGCTGAATGTCTCTACAGACTACAACACTCCTGAAATACATCATTAGTTATAACCCAGGATATGGCCTCTGAAAATACCTAAGCAAAAAGGCATGGAAGGTGAAAATCTATTAATAGGAATAATTTGGCTTTCCCTGTTTGAATCCAAACTATTCCAGCTCTGGCAGTGAGGACTGCTCTGAAGATTGACAGCTCTCTCACTTCACTGATGTGACTCCACTGACTCATGTTTAGTCCAGACATTTTGTTCTCATGGAAGTAAATCCAAATTAATTTTTTAAATGTTTATTAAAGCTTCATTCAATTTGTGTGTGGGTATTCTAATTCAAGACTTTAAAAAATATGAAATTAGGTTCAGATCAATTCACTTGGTAAGGTAAAGAAGACCAATCACATTAAAAGAACCTTTGATTAAAAATGCTGAAACAGAGCTTTAATGTGGTTTAACAAATTCACATTAAAGGCATAGCTGTTTTGGATCCAGACTGATTTCCTTCTCTGTGGGCAAGAGTTTAGTGGCCAAGCATGATAATCCCCATTGTCCCAGTGCACGTGTGAGGGACCAAAAGGTCTTCCAAGTTAGACTGGCACACTGACTGGCATAAATCCGTGGTGAATTTGTACCCCGACAAAATCAGCCCCCAAATCTCAGAATGAATGTTGGTCCCAGCCCCTTCCCAGCCTGCTCTCTCATGGTCAGCGGTCTTGGAGTGTGCTCAGCCCAGTGGGGCTGGAAATGCTGTTCTGTCTGTGGGCCATCATGTCACACAGGTATGCTTTGTGTTGTCTTAACACCATGACTTCAGGGGAGTTCTGGCTTCTCTGATTTCCTGCAAGCCGCCTCTTCTGCAACCACAAGCTGGCCTGTCCTGCAGTAAGCTGGCTGAGAGAGCACAGGCACCAGCATGCATCCCTGCCATATTGCAGGAGCAAAATTTCTGCTCCTGGCAGGGTGCAATTTACTGAAGCATGTTTTTATCCCAGTGTCCCTGTTGAAATCAGTTGGCTGAGGGGTCTCCAAGGCTCCACTTTGTGCTACCTTTCCTCCACAGGCTCTGTGAAGAAAACAACTTCCTTTTGGAACCAGTCAGTGCAATACAACGCACTCTGGAGCATGTTCTGCCCACAGCATCATCCAAGGTGTTTACAGGAATCTCTATGAGATTATCTCAGTGGTATGCAATCTCCACCATATATCATCTTCAAAGTAACCCTGTGGGAGTGTGGCAAAGCTGCTGGCTTCTTTCCTTACAGAAGGGGAACAGGACTTAAAGAGTATTTAGACCAAGCAAAAAGCTCTCTGCTTCGGAGCTCCAAGCTCGTCATAGTCTGGTCATCAACACAGTCTCTTGAGTCAGGCACACAGGCTTCACATTCATCACCTGAGGAGTGTTCAGTGTCTGAGGGTGGGAATCACAACTGCCATGGCTGCTAAGCAAGAAACTAACAAAGTGTTAACAATAAAACAGGATTTTTCACTGAAGGTTTGGAGGCTTTCAGCTCCCTGTGGCAATGAGGTGCCTTCACAGCCCCAAAATGAAACAAAAACACCAGAGAAAGAGAAGATACTATTTGTAAAGGTTAACAAGGGACTGCTTTCCTCTTGCATGTGCTTACAGTTCAGTGGTGGCAAATGCCCTCTCCCCAAGGATTAGAAACCTGACCTCAATTTTTTCATGTGCCTGAAGAGATGCGAGTGTACATGTCTCATCTCTCAGGAGACCGTCAGGCTCTTAGGAAGCTTTGCCAGAAATTTTGGACTGGTAAAATACTTCGGAGAGCAGGAACTGGAATTGAAACCACCCTTTCTTTCACATAAGTTCTCAGACCAGTGCCATGCTTTCTCTTTTTGTCCCAGTACAGGATTGGACAACTTAGACTAGACTGACTAAGGATATTCTCTTGTTTAAACATACCAACAAATCTAGCACTATAGACCACACATGCAGATATACATTTCTTGTATGTATTTCACTGAGAGCTCAGCTAAAAGTCCTGCAGTTAAATGCAGGAATTGTTTGGATCCATTCCGTCATTAATATACAAAATGAAGGATGAGACTTCCCCTATGTACATACCTACTCACACACACTTGCTCCCAGCTACTGCAGAACTGCCCTGATTCAACTGGAGTTTCAACATTTTTGCTCATGAAAATCAGTTAGATGACCAGCTGTAAACAAAAATATATTGCTTATGGGGAGAGGGCTCTCTGTGTGGGCTTTATTTTCCCCATAACTCTTCTTACTTAAATCCCAAGCAAAAATTAATAAATAGAGTATTAGGGAGGATGTACAGTCACTGCAGTTTTGTTTTAAGATTTTTCATCCAGCAAGAAAATTAGGATGTGTCTAATCAAAGCCTGAAACTGTGGTAAGATTCCCTGCTGTGTCTTATCTATGTAAGAAATTTATATCGATAGCTAGCAAATCTTGACTCTTTGAAGCTCAGGCTTCAAAAAGTCATGTGATTAATTGCAGCATCCCTGGTAAAATCAATGGTTTATCAGGCATTATATCAGGCACAAGAGTATTTCTATAACAACTCCTTTGCTTAAAGCCAGAAACACACTTAGGTACCTTTTATAAATGGGATTTGGGAGAAATTGTTCGTTCAGAAAGTTTTCATGCCTTTTCCTTTCTAAATAAGTAGAACTTTGGGTAAAGTGTGTCTGATATGCCGTTCCTCCTATCAAAGTTTCTCAGCTGCAACCTTTACTGAGAATTTTCTATGAGCAATATGTTGTTTTCACTGAGTTGTTTCAGAAAGTTGCATTCATTTCCCATCACATCCAAGCAAAAGATAATTTTGGTAGACTTGCCTTAAAAAGAGAAATATGGTGTGCAGGGGTATCATTTCATGCTGTGAAATAAGGATTGAAGTGAAAGGTTAAATAGGAAACTAGTCAAGTGGTAAATTAAAGCCCAGGGAAATCCAGTTATTTCAAGCCTCAAAAAATAATGTTTTGAAATTGTGTTTAACACAGTGCACTGGTGGGTAGGGTGGAGGTGGGGTTTACCTGCAGACAGGCCAGTGCAAAACTGTGTATTTGTCTGTTTTGAACCCTGCCAAACATAGCAGGCAGGGAAGATGAGGGGGAGAGCAGTGGGCGGAGGGAGAAATGGACCCCAAATACATCTAGGGACTCAGTAGTTATCCCAAGAACAGAGCACTAGGCTGAAATATGGGAGTTGGGGGCACAAATCCAGAAAATTGCTCTCTACATGCCTAGTTCTTGTAATCTCCTTTAGGAGCCTGCTCCTGGCCAGTATTAGAAAATGGATATTAAGCTGGATGGGACTTTAGTTTGACCTTATATGACCAGTTCAGTATTCTTTAACTTTGCATTCAATTAAATAAATGTCTTAAGTTTCAGGTCTCTATGAGACTTCATAATACTTTTGAAAGCAAGTGGTGACTTTAGTGATCTGTGATCTGCTGGTTTAGAGTTCATAGGAACTTTTTACTTCTTCCCAGACTAATTACTTTCTTGGTCTTCCACAAATGCAGAGACATAATGCAAAGGCCTCTTGCCTTAGCCTTCTGTCACATTTGTGGTGAGTGGACCCTCACTGTCACTGTCTCATAGTTCCTAAGTTTGTGGCACCAGAAATTACAAAGCTGTACACCTAATAAAAGCTTGCCAAGGTGGAGTTAAAGCTACATATTAAATGCTACATATTGGTGGTTTGGGTCTTTCATAATTGTTTTTTGTTTGGTTTTGTTGTTGTTGTTGGTTGGTTGTTGTTTGGTTTTGGCTTTCTTTGGGTTTTTTGTTTGTTTGTTTGTTTTTACTGGCTTTGCAGAATCAAAAATTAAGGTAATATGGGTTGAATAATGGTGGTGGGAAATTTGAATTCAGCATAAAATATCAGACAAAAGGCTAAATACAACTTTGTTTGGCAAAAGATGTTGTAAGGAAGGTGGTGAGTCTAATGTGAAAGTCGAAGAAAAATCCAGACATCAGACGTCTGAGGATTGAAAATTAGTATGGCTCCTTTTAAGTCCATGGAAACAGTGATTTTCATGCCTGAAAATTTGTCCCTAATACATCGTGGCTACTTCTAGTTGACCCCTAGTTTAAAATATATAGATAACAAATAGTTTTCTGTTTGCTGACTAATTCCTCGCTTTCCAAAGGAAGTCTGAATATGGAGTCAGGTGGGAGAGCCTCAGCAGTGTTAGTGTTCTGATGTAATCAGACTGGTGTGATTTCCTCTGTGGATAAAACTTTTGTGAAGTATTCTTTAGACAGAACTCTTTCCAGATTTTTAGGCCATACACACACACACACACACACACACACAGAAATACAACTCAGAAGGTGCTGTGGGGCCACACAGATCCCAGTAAACACAATACTTCAGCATGCTTGAAGACCTAACTACATGTATATTTAGGATTCTTTTGGATCATTGAAAAATTCCTGCATGCTGTACTGCCAAGTTTCAGTGCTTAAAACCACAAATAACTGGAATCTGGGTACTTCCTTTTGGGGCAAAGTTTTTAAAAACCTTCTTTAATCCTACCCCTATGAAAACAATGCAGAACACAGTTGTCAGGGAATAAAATGTGTGGTGCCTCTGTCACTAATATCTTTCAAGTGGTTTTAATTGACTCATAAAACATTCAAAACTGAGCCAAGACAGGAATCCTATTACCCTAAAAGTACTGGTTCTATACAGCTTGCTAGTAAAGCACTGAAAGTTGTGGGAGCACCTCACTGAGCAGAGAAAGTATTTTAATGGCAATTCCTCCTGCAAGTTTACTCATGAGTTACAATTGACAATGAATATGCTATTCCACAAGCTCAGACCTTTGCCTGTTCATGATTAACCCACAGAAAGACTGCAAATATGTTGGTAATAGGGGAGCATATGAAAGTGGTATTTGTTAATTTGATTGCTATGTGTAGCTCTATGTGGGCTCATTATGCAAACCCATTTAATCCTGTAGTTTGCTCCTAAACTATTCCCCACAACTGCCACAGAGAATTCGGTAATCTAGAGTCACCACCTCAGCTATGGGACTAGTAACCAAGTTCTCATAATTTATATCTGGAGGTGGGAACGTAACATTTATAACAAAAACCAAGGTCTGAATCTAATCAGAGGGCAGAAAACAGCCACTGTTTCCACTTCATACTGACCTCTAGTCTCTGTCAAGGGGTATGAAATATTCTGTCTTCTGTTAGGTTTCATTCTGCAGGTAAATGGTGGTCAGCTTCTTATTAGCATTCATTCAGTTTGCCACTTTAGTTGTATGGTATTTCCAGAGGAAAAGACTGTATAGCAACAATTGACCACAGCCCGATGATTTAATAAGAGTCTGTCAGTGAAAGCTATTGCTTTGAAATATTCTGGGTTGTTCCAGTTCCCGATGTGTTCCCACTGAGTGATTGTAGGAGAGCACTCGTGATAGCAACATATTGAACAAAGAAAACTAAGAGAAGATATTTAGATCAAGTTTCTTCACAAGGGGTCAGTTGCCCAAGGACACTGACCAGAACGACCAACTCCAAAGTACCTTGAGAGACTATGCAAGTAAATCACCCGAGAAAATTACCACTGGGGAATGCACACTTCCAATACAGTACATTAAGAATTACCAAAACAATACCTGCAATTTGCTTCTCTCAGGTAAGAAGCTCTCTTCTTATACAGCGTAAAGAAATTAAAGACAATTGATTTGCAAGTACTAAACTCAGCTGTACAGTTCTCAGTGTTGCAGGATCATGGTAAGCAACAAAACAAACTGGAGGCATTCTACTCTCAGCCTGTACTGCAAGGAAATTATCAGGTGATTACAACATGACTTTTTCATGCCATTCCAGAAACATGAACAAAACCCAGAGCATGAGACAAAGGCAGGGAATGAAAAAGAAAATAGTCCGGAAAGGAATAAAAGCACTTCTGCACTCTGTGCAAGAGTTCTGAAAATCTAGGCTGTCTAGTGCTGCAGCGCTCACTTTCCCTGGCTGCAGGATGAGCAGCACTCAGCATGCCCCTCTGCCTTGCAGGCCTCCCCATGCACTGCTTTCAGCCTCTGGAGCCAGAACTGGAGTCCTCTAATGTTAACAGCAGAAAAAAATCAGGTTTAGCCTGTGTTTTTCAAACACCTTCTGAAAAACCTTACTACAGCCTCACTGTACAGACAGTTACCATTTAACAAAGTGCAAAGTAATGGATAAAGAAATCTCTTGTGTGCGTGGGTTGAATTGCAGTCTGCAATGGCAGATGGTCCAGCAGGTGCATGACTTGTCTACAGCAACAGGATGCAAAAGATATTAAAGAATCTGATGAAGTGTCTGATGGTCAGGGACACCTCAAGAAAATAAGTCACATTGATACAGATCCCAGTGTTCTGGCAAAAATGAGCAAGTAATGAGAGAACTATCCTGAGTAAAGTGCTGAGAGAGAGAGGATAAGCTGCACTAGTTTGGAGGAAATAATTAACTAGCAAGAGTTGCTGTAATAAAATCGAAATAGTTAAGGATCAGCAAATGCAAATGCTGTTCCCTGTGAACAACTGGAGAGGGCAGGCCTAGTTTTGAAAAGTCACTTTTCTGAACTTACTGTAGTTTCTCAGGTAAGCTAATGGTTTTGGCAGGCTGTAATGTGATGAAGAGAAAGAAACTGTGCTGTGACTTCCCTTGGAGCAGAAGAGTGCCCTAGCATCCAGGCTGACCCCACACTCTGCAGCCCAAGTTGCCTGAGGATCTGGATGGGGTGGATGCAGTGAGCAGGCTGAAAAAAGACAGAAGTATCAACATTCAGCAGCTTTTGGTGTCTGAAATGTTTGGGGAATAGTGTTTAATCTGCTGTGATTACAGTGTAGCTCTGTATAAATGCAAAATTTGCTCAAGAGGGGGAGAGCGTTCTCATTCCCTTGTGTTTACTGTCTTTCATTCATGTGTTCAGAAGGATAATTTAAAAACCTTTAATTATCTGCATTTTGGACTAGAGTCCACAATAAAAAGCCTTTTTCCTCACTTCTCCTGTGTTCTTAAAAAACCTAAACAGTCTTCCAGCAAAATTCCCCCTTGCATGTCCATTTCTTCCAGCTCATCAAGACACACCTTTGGCCTTAAGACAGCTGTTTTGCTCTTCTTCATTCTGCAGAAACCCTCGGGTTCTTTTCTTTTTCAGGCAGGAAATGCTCATGGCTTGGAAACTGCTGATCCGACCTCTCAGCCTCAGTCAGAGCTGCACCCATTCACCCAAAAGAAAATCCAACCCATGCTTCAGACATTGCATGTAGTGTTTACAGGTTGTGGTTACATTTAAAGCAGTTTATCTTTGTTCTTACTAATCAAAAATGTGAAGAATTTACAGCAAGTTTAAACAAAAAGGTGGGATGTGAGTCAGCTTCTTCAGTCATCTGTGGTTTTACATGGTCAATTAGCTACTGTTTACTCTAACATCCATAGATGCCTTCTGGTAATCAGTAAGGAAATGACAATGTTCACCTCCAAGAAATAGTAGCCCTGTGGAAAGCACCTGGGGGTCCAGGTGGACAACAAGCTGTCCATGAGCCAGCAGTGTGCCCTGGGGGCCAAGAAGGCCAGTGGGACCCTGGGGTGCATTTGGGAGAACATTGCCAGCAGGTTGAGGGAGGTGATCCTGTCCCTCTGCTCAGCCCTGGTGAGGCACATCTGGAGTGCTGTGTGCAGTTCTGGGCTCCTCAGGACAAGAGACATGTGGAGCTCCATTGGGTCCAAGGGAAGCAATGGAGATGATGGGCTGAGAGGAATACCTCACTTGTGAGGAAAGGCTAAGGGAGCTGGGCCTGTTCAGTCTTGAGAAGACATTGAGAAGGGACCTCAGAAATGTCTAATCTGAAGGAAAGGTGTCAGTGTATGGAGCCAGGCTCTTCTCAATGGTGCCCAGCAACAGGACAAGGGCTAGACAGAGCAAAGGACAGAGACTGATGCACAGGAAGTTCCGTCTGAACATGAGGAAGGACCTCTTTAGTGTGTGGGTAAACATGAATTGGAACAAACTGGTCAGAGAGGTGGTGAAGTCTTTCTCGCTGGAGATATTCAAGATCTGGGTGCGATCCTGTGCCCTGTGCTCCAGGGAGACTCTGCTTTAGCAGGGAAATTGGACCAGGAGACTGGGGTCCTTTCCAATCTGGCCCATTCTGTGATTCTGTGGTTCTGTGAAAGTGAGGTGCAAGGGGCAAAGTCCTGCACCTGGGCCAGGACAGTCCCAGAGACTCCTACAGGCTGGAGAAGTGATTGAGAGTAGCCCTGAGGAGAAGGACTTGGGGGTGATGGTGGATGAAAATTCAACATGACCCAGCCATGGACAATCCCTGCCCAGAATGCCAGTGGTTTCCTGGGCTGCATCCAGAGCAGCGTGGGCAGCAGGGGAGGGAGGGGATTCTGCCCCTCTGCTCTGCTCTGGTGAGACCCCACCTGGAACCCTGCAGCCAGCTCTGAGACCCCTGCATAGGACATGGAACTGTTGCAGTGAGTCCACTAACTGACCAGGAAGTTTATAAGAGCATATATAAGAGGACTACAGCCCCTTCCCTACAAAGACAGACTGAGGAAGATGGGTCTGTTCTTCCTGGAAAAGAGAAGGCTGTGTGGGGACCTCATAGCAGCCTTGCAGTATCTGAAAGGCTCTACAGGGAAGCTGGAGAGGGACTCTGCATCAGCAACTGTAGTGAAAAGACAAGGAGTAATGGGCACAAATTGAAAGAGGAGAGAAATATAGGTTAGATACTGGGAAGAAATTCTTTCCTGTGGGGTTAGTGAGACACTGGAACAGGTTGCCCATGGGGCTGTGGGTGCCCCGACCCTGGCACTGTTCAAAGCCAGGCTGGATAAGGCCTTGAGAAATCTGGTCTAGCGAGAGTTGTCCCTGCCTGTGGCACCAAGAGCTGGGACTAGATGATCTTTAAGGTCCATTCAAGCTCTTTAACATTCTATGATTCTGTGAAATAGTAACTGTTCTTGGAGATTGTCAGCAGCACCATTCCCTGGATTTAACTGAACTAAGTCTCTGCTATTAGGGCATTCTTTTAATGACTCCTATGGAAAAGATGTGAAAACTCAGACATGATACAATGGGTCCATTTTTTTTCAGGAAAGCACATGAAAACTATGGCAGAACCATAAAGATGCCAGATGTTCAAAATGTTTTTTCGTCAATCTACAGAGCTGTTTTATCTGATGTCTTTACTCAGGACACATGACGCTGTCTTTTTTATTTTTTTTTTTTTTTTTTCAGGCTGTGTTGCTGGTAAAATCAGGTGGTCCCACTCTGAGATAGGGTGTAGGACACATGAGACCTGCTCTGGCCTTTTTGCCAGCCTGTGAAGACAGGCTACTTCACACATGGCCTCACCCACAATGCACAACAGGCCAAAACCTTTTTGAAGATGGCTGGCAACTTCGATTTTATGGTAAAAGGTGATATCTGTTGTTCACAGAGAGAACAGTGACAGACTATTATTGCAGCCTTGCACCAGCCACAGAAAAAGTTGTTGATAGGGAGAAAAATATAACCAGAGCAGGGCCTTTATGCTTTGCTGGACTAACTATATGTCAGCTTTCAGAAATGTTGCTGCTCTCTGGGACAGGTAAAACAGTGAGAACTGGTTTTGTTCCCTACTCATGGACAAGGATTCAAGACAGCTCTGATTTGGCCCCACCAGTAGCACCCAGAGGGCCAGATTCTGCCCTGGGTGGCAGCAGGTGACTCCCAGCACAACAGGATTGCCAATATGTGGACTCACAGCTCCTGCTGGAGCCATTTTACTGGAGCCAACAGTATCCATAGAGGTTGGTCACCACCATAATGAAGGTTATAGATGACTCTGTGCACAGAGGGGATACTTCATTCCGTCTTTCTGTTCTTCATGTGCTCTCTCTCTCCACAGTTCTTCAATGCCTCTCAGTTTTCTTGGGAATGGACATGCTGAGGTAAGTTACTCCAGAAGCTGAGTTTTGGGTGTTTGGCTTAAATGTGAAGCCTAAAGTGATCAGTAGAGTTGCAGAAAAAAAGGATTACAAAGATGCCATAAAATTCTCCACTCAACAGGAAATGAATGAGGCATAGTCCTCATTGACCTATCGCTGCATTGTTGACAAAGAGGAGCAAAATTTGAAATGTGTTAGGTGCAACTGAAAGGACATGAGAGCAGAACTGATATACCCCAAAGGAGTATTCCTGGAAGCCAGGTCAGCTGAGATTAGAAGGCAGGACACTGGAGTGGAGGTAAAGGGATTGGAAGATTTCAGATGAAAAACTCTTCCTGACCTTCACCAGTGCATGGATTTCATGGTTTTTACTGGTACATGGGTTTCAATGCATTTGAGTTTTAAACAGATACCTCTATATACAGCACAGCTGGTGCTCCACCCAAACAGCAAATTCTATGATAAGAATTTTTGGGAAAGAGAAGGAGAAGAAAACAGAAAACATCTCTCTGCCAAGCATGGTTTACAGCCACATTAAAAAACCTCAAGCCACATGCAGTTCTTGCTCCTGCTTCTGCTCTGGGTAAAGTACAGAGAACAAGACAGACGGCTGAAGGCATGCAGTCTGGTGGATGTGGTGGAGTCCCTTGCATACAATATAATTGTTATAGAAAGACAATTATTAGGGAATTATTGAAGTAAGGAAATCAATAAAACAGAAAGTGGCACGAACACAAGCCCTGTTTGAAGTATGAAAAGGAGTACGTTTTCATACATCATTTAGTTAAATACATTGTGGAACTCCTAATCACAGCACACTGTAAAGGGTTAAGATTTGCATGGAGTTCAAAACCAATCTGATAAACTTAAGGACAAAAATTGATTCAGGTGCTGTTGCATCTAAGCCCATCATCCATGAGAGTCAAGTTCTTGGAAGCTGGGAAATCATTCCCAAAAATCCCTCTCTGTGTGCCTCCTATGTCCTTATGCTCTTTTGTTGGCTAGTCTCTGGGGCAGGATACATGAGGTATCCCGAGGTACATGGTCTTCTGATCTCAACAAAGTTGAGGCAAGCCATGTTCTCCATATCATTGTTTTTGCTGTGATTCAGCTTGACTATTTTTTTATTTTTCAGTTTGTAAGTCCTACAGGGCAGATGGATTGTGTAGGAGAGATCGATGGTCCCCTTAGCTCAGGGCCCCTCAGACTTCATCCAGGCATTGAGTTCTGTTTGGGCCCCAGAGAGGTGACAAAACAGAGGGGTTCCAGGAGGCCTCCGGCTGGGTGGGACTGGAGGAGGGACTGGTTTGCTCTGGAGAAGAGATGGATTTGGGGCACATGATAGTATTCTGGCAGTGGCTGGTGAAAAGGGGAGTGACAATGGGCATAAACTGAAGCATAATGGGCATAATCTTAAGCTAGAGAGGTTCAGGCTGGATATAAAGACACGCTTTTTTCCCACATGGATAACCAGGCAGGGCAAAAGGATTCGCAGGGAGGTTAAGTCTTCTCTAATCCTTGGAGGTTTCTAAGACCCAATTTAAAAAGTCCTTGTAAAGCCTAGGTAAAGTTCTTAGACTCTGTTTCCACTGAGCCCTCTGGGCCCAAAGATAATATACATGCTAATGAAATACCATAATTTTGGTGTGTCAATTCTCTTAGCTTTTGAAATACATGTGTTCAGGCCTTGGCATTTATACTCATGCAAAAACTGATGTTAACTTGCTTCCTCCTTAACAATAATTACCATTAGACCACTCCATATTAAGAAAGAATAAGAAAACATATTAACTCTGGCAAAAGCAGAGGGCAGGTTTTCAGCTGTTGCAAGTCATTGCAGTGTAACTGGAACCAAAGAGGCTGTGCTGAGCTGCACCATTTCAAAGTCTTCCCTCACAGACCTCGAATGTCCATCCCTCACCATCCCCTCTCACTCGCCGGAGTGTGGGTGGGTGGTCAGGGAAGCTGCAGGGTGCCCGTGGCTGTAGAGACAGGTAGATGGGCCAGGAAGTGGCTTGGCTGGGGCACAAGGCTGTGCTTGTGCTGGGGGAAGAGTGCTCAGAGTCCGCTCAGTCTCAGTCGCGCTGGCAGAGCGTCTAGCCAGGCGTCTCACACCGGCACTCGGCACAGGAGGAGGAGGTGGAAGGGAAGCCTGGTGCTGTCTCTGCCTCTTGCTGAGCTGACAGGACCCTCCTTTGCCTTTGGAGGGAGCTGCTGGATGTGCCGGTGCTGGGCAGTGGGGTGCAGGCACGGCTGTGTCAGCGGCTGTGCTGCGGGGTCCCAAACAGCACACCACAGAGCGGCCTTCCGACTGACAGGGGGTGCTGGCATGGCTGCACAGCTTCCCTTTCTTACTTCAGCACTAAACATGCTCTTTAAAGAGGAATGGCCCTTGCCTGGGATTTGCTAAGTCCAAACATCCATCCTACTCTGTATTGGAATGACCAAGACTAATGGGCTAGATTATTGCCGCCATTGCCACAGGTGCAGTGTAATGCCAAATTTGTCTTAAATAGAAATAGCGAAAGTCCTACCAGCGAGCTCAGTGTTAAACTAGCTTTGGTGCTCTCTATTGGCCTAAAAAATACTTGTGCATGCTTTAGACCTTATCAGTGTCACTCTGCTTGCTATCCATATCCAAAACAAAGCATCACCAGGCACCTGTTTTGCTTTGTCTCTTTTCCCAAAACAAAGTGAGGACACAGACAATACAGTGATGAAGCATTAAATCCATGTTCTCTAGCTGGAGCAGAAAAAGTAAATGTCCTGGCTGGCAGCAGCAGCTGTGCTTAGAGGAGGAGCTGGAGCCTGCCCTCTATGAGCATGGTTTTAATGATGAACAGGCTTTAAGTCTTCAAGCTAAATTCCTCCCAGAAGGAAGCTCCCAGCTGTAACACATCACTGCCACCCAGCAAATCAGGGTCTTGAGCATGATTTCTTAGGCTCTCCATTTCTCTACCCAGCTTTATGCTGCTGTTTCTCCTGCTTCCCTTTCCAAACTCCCATTTAAAAATGAGGATATTAGCTGGTAGGCACTGCAAGGTAGTGGGAGACATATTTTCTCATTCCCAGCAAAGCATGAAGCAAGGCAGGATGTACTTCCACAGAAGGACCTGTGAACACTTGCACTGGCTGCTCATGGTGCACACTCAGCAGAGAAGAATTTCCGTACACATTTTGGTGTTCCACCTGTGTCCAACCTCTTAACTGCAACCCAGAGTGATTGAGTAATCTCATTTATGTTAGTGGGACTACTTACTATAGCACTACTCATCAGGAAAAGAGTTACTCCAGGCAGGCCACAAATGCTTAATCATGAGCATGCTTAAATTTGTGTGTGTCTGCTTTAGGCATGATTTAAACATGATGCCTTAGAACAGCCACAAGCTTCTGAAAAGTCAGAACAAAAAATGTTAAAAGTGTTTCAAGGAAAAAAAAAAAACATAGGCCAGAGAGAAGAACAAAGAAGACATTGCAAAGAAGAACAAAAATCAAAAGAAAAAAAGCAGGAAAGTAAAAAAAATTGCAATACATGGCTGGGTTTTGAGCTGTTCTATTAGTACCAATGAGAACATTCCACTTTTTTAATATAATAGACTGCTTCAAAAAGCATAAAAAATTATGTTCATGAGGTACATGCCCTGTGTACATCACCTGCCTATGTGCAAAATAGTTACTGAGTGGGAAAGCTACCTCTATTTTTATTGGAGAACTGTAAACCAGGGAGAAGGGGTGTGTTCCCTTGTTCCCTGAATAACAAAGCTCTCAGACTAAGACTGCATGTCACTAATACTGTTCTTGTGAATTGTATGGATTATGACTTTTATGAAATGATTTGTGAAGAAACCTGTAAGATATTATGTTCAAATTTACTGTCTTTATCTTTGTATTGTCATTATATGTCCAGATTATTTCTGTTTTGCAGTTCTGCTACATATCTTCCTAGTGGACAGTGACAGCAGTATATGGTCACAGTTCAAGCATCACAGATGCTTGTAAATCATACAAAGGTATTTCAAATTTCAGCAGGGTGACTCAGCCCCCACTGCCAAAGAGGAGAGAGTCTCTTCTCTTTAGCTTGGTCAGATGGGCTTGGCATTCACTCCACAGGCAACTCATGTCCCGAGTGATTTCTTGGAAGTGCCAGCATTTCCTTGTGGAACTCCTTTCACCTCAAACAAGCTCACACCCTTCCTGTATGGCACACTGCAGGACACGTGCTGGGGCCAGTTTGTGC
Source organism: Ammospiza nelsoni (assembly GCF_027579445.1). NCBI lineage: Eukaryota > Metazoa > Chordata > Aves > Passeriformes > Passerellidae > Ammospiza > Ammospiza nelsoni. The sequence goes on from NC_080669.1 coordinate 25,366,542, forward strand.
CTTGCAGCAACATCTCAGCAGGCACAGGAGTTACCTGGGATCACACCACTTTTCAAAAGACTCCCGAGCCAGACAGTTTTCAAAACCATGTTTTGAAGAGCCAAGAACATCTTCCCTGGATCGTGAGCAGCTTTTCCTATCACCTTCATAATTTGCAGTGTGTGTCCACCCCATGAGTATCCTCCTGCTTGGACCAGCTGGATGACAAAATTGAAAAGGAGGGAGGCAAGAAAATCTTGGGTTCCGAGTGCCAGGTGAGGAAGGCTTCTGAATCTAGAGTCTAGAACCAAAGTCTTCCTTAGTATTATGGAAGATGAATTTTACACAGGGCCCTGGGCCAGCTGAGGGGATTTACAAAAGACCTCACTAATTTTTCAGTTCCTCTTGAAATATGTCCTTTCAAGAGCACAGGATCCTGCTGCTGTCTGCCAGCTCTGCTGAGGAAGCCTTTAGAGTGCTTAGTAGCACCACTTAAAGGAACCTGAACAGAAAGTGTCAGACTAAATGAATCCTGGAAAATATTGACCTGAGGCATAGCTAGGAAGAACAATATTTTTGCTGGACAGATGTGCATTTGGAAGAGAAAAATAAACATTTTGGCTACTTTTTTTATGATCCAGACTCTTCTTGCATAGACTTACTTCAACTGGTGCCATGTGTCTGGGCACTGATCTTCTCTCTTTGCAGATACCAAGGCTTGAGTCTGGTATAAGTCTCAAGCCTTCCCTTCTCCCTTCCTTCCCTTCTACCACCCTTCTTTTTAAACCTTCTTTCTGAATTTTTTTTTTTTAATCATAGGAGGGATGACCAAGGATTTCAAACTGCAGACTCTTTGGAAAAAAACTGCTAATGCTGCTGCTAAAGTTCTGGTCCAGATCTGTCAATTGCACTTTTCATATCTGGGTTTTCTCCCTGATGGTGCAAAAGAGTATGCCTGGCTGTCTCTCATAGCCAAAAAATTCAGCAAAGCTAAATTCAGCCCCAGCAAAATCCTTACAAGAAACAGCCTCTCAAAGGGTGCTGGAACTCTCAAGCACCGACCCAGGCTCTCTTCATGGTAGAATCCACCTTGATTTAACATGCAGAGAACTGGCAACGTGGGTTTTTTATTTGTTTGAGCCCGGGAAACAGAAGAGAGGTGTGAAAACCATAAAGATAGTAATTTTCATAACAAAGATGAAACATTTGATGATCGCTTCTCTTTATGAGTGCCTAGTTAGATGCAACTTTAAAGCTTTTATTTTTAGTTTACAGAGAGGGATCTTTTCTTTCCTTTACTTTCTTGTGCCATCCAGCTGATACTTGTTCAGGGTGGAAAATCACTGTTTAGACTTACTTTGAAGGTACATAAACACTCACATTAAGAGAATGGCCTCTTAGGTAGCTGTGCATGCCCTAGTGATCAGGCTCTTTTTCTGTGCCTTTCATTCTGTACTTGAAGTCCAGTAGGAATCAGTCACTCATAGTGGGGGCATCCCCCTCTTTGTTTTGGCAGACAGGGAGCAGACAAAAGGGGCAGGCTTCCCATTCCCATGGCCCCAGCAGAGCCATGCCTGAACACTAGCTGAGACATCCCTACCATGAGCAGGAGAAATTGCCGTGGGTCAAAGGCAAAACTGATGCAGCCTCCCTGCCATAAAAGTGAAAAAACTCAGCTTTCTCTTTTTACATGTCTTTGGTGGTGTTTTGAAAAGTCTCTGCTTAAACCAAACTGATCACTTCCAAATTACCTGTTGAAAGCTGAGCACATTAATTCGTGTCAAGCCCTGTCCATTTTGTGTGATTATTGACAGGCATAGCTGACATTCCAGTGATGTAAGTGAATGATGGCACCTAGAACTGTACTCAAGGTGCCATTTTGGATTCTTACTTCTGCAGGTAGTCAATGGCAGAAGTATGTTTAACACCTTAAAATTTAATGAATTTATAACCAGTGATATCATCCCTTCTGTGCCCTAGGATAAAACAATGTCTCCATTGCCTCAGAAGCCTTTGAGCCCTGAGGAAAGCAACACATTGCTTGAAATGTGACTGACTAAAATCTGCACTAAAACTTAGATTAATGTTTTAAGAAAGAAGTAGGATAGGAATTAAAAGCAAGGGTGTGCCACATCCATTTTTTAAATTTTTGGGCATGTTGTAGAGAACATAATCCATTCAACTGCCTTTTACAGTGTTCCTTACTTTCCATTAAATGGTCTTCAATTCAGTACTGCTTAACCCTTTATCTGAAGAACTGATATTTTGTTTACTTCAAGTCATGGAAAACTTTCCTCGTGCTTTAAGCAATATCCACAAGCTAAGCCAATTTTTGATACTCGAAGGCTCTTATAAGTGAGGTTTAATTTCCTCTCACCAGCAATCAGGATCAGATTTCTGAAGACATCCTAGTACTTTTGCATTAATATTAAGCTGTGGTATTCTTCTTAAGGAAAGGATCAGAATTCCTGAGATGTGTTTCTCTAAAGATGAATACTGGATCCAACCAAAGAGGCCTAAAAGTCAAGAGTTGTAGTGAACGCAAAAGTCACAATGGAAAAAAGAGTTATTTCTGACTCTACCATGAAGGTGCTGTCTAGGAAGTTGAACAGACAGGTTATGGTCCTAGAACTACTTTGTAGTTTTTGACTTTATAATCTTACTGTTCTTTCAATACAACTTTTAAATGTAAGCTGATAAAATAATAATATTAACGCTAGTTCATGTCACAAAAAGAGGCTGTAGATAATTTCAGAAAATACTACAGAAAATACCAGATGGACAAACAGGTAGGACTGTGTTGTTACTGTGATAATTTAGGAGTATAAATGGGTCAATGATTGAAGGAGGGGTTACCGTCTCTTAATTGAAACAATTGATAACAGTAGGAAAAAACTGATGAGCTAGAGAAAAAATAGGCCTGCAGAAGTTCACTGTATTTTTATATATATGAGTTACTCTGATAGAGGATTTGACTTCTCCATAGAAACCATGTCAGCTAAATAGGCTAAGGAATTGCTTTCTAGACTGATTTGAAAATTTTTTCTTGGATCGCCCTGCTAAACCATGGGACTTGTTCTCCTGTTGTCTAGGCTCTTCGTGTAATGAGGAACACTTTGCGTTCCTAAGTGCAAATTACTTATTCATAAAGGTCACAGCAATGCCTTTAAATCAGACCAGTTTTGTTATCTGAACAAGACCTGTTGGAAGAGCAAGCAGCTCTAGCAGTCAGATTTTCCCTTGATCTGAATGATTGCTGTATTTGTTCATACAACAGATGGCCAAGATAGGACTTGAAGAACTGAGTTAAAATAACAAGTACAGCTTTATCATTAATTGAAAGCTCATGGAAATCAGAAGCCCGTGTCGGTCACAGTGACATCTCTGTTTGGTGGCTTTTCAGAGGCAGCATCACTTATTTATTTCCCTTTGCAGCACAAAAAGCCCAATGTGGGCATCCATCCATGTCTAGCATGTGATAGATCTGCACAGCTGAATGATGACATTGAAATAAGCCTTCCCTTTCCTGCAGTCAGGTTCTCACTTAGGTAACAACAAGTGCAGAGCTTAATCTGTCCAGAGAATTTTCAATGACAGAGGTATGTTCTCTGCCCTGTCCCTACCAGACACTGAGCAAAAATGCAAGAGTGGGGACTGCATAGTAGCAATTGTGAATCTGGTGCTTCTCAGCTGCAGTGGGTTGAACTGTTGGGTGAAACAAGAACAAACACATGTTCACTCAGCTGTTATGTCAGTGCTCACCAAGAAAACTGTGGATTTTCTGCTTATTTCAGTCACACCAATCTTGTAAATATCATTCAGCCTGTCGTACACGACTACAGCTTATAGACTTTTCCCGTGAACTCCTGTCTTTCCTTAGACCCTTGATGAACAGAACTGCTCATCTGCAATGGTGCCTCTCAATATACTGGAAAATCTGACAGTGTCTGATAACAGACATTTCTGGATTCAACTGCTGTAAATAATTTTGGGAATAAAAATAATTTAGAAGATTCCAAGTGTTCAGTGATAGCACACCTAAGTATTTTCACCAAAAATTTAAAATAAGTAAGCAGTCCAAATATTTAATGAACACAAAGCCAAATATCTAATTTCAATATATACATGTAACAACTTATTTTCTACTGCTTTGCTTGGACTTTTGAAAGTTATGTTAGGATAAAAATAATATAAGTTAAAATTGTGGTTTTTTGTTAAACATCCTAGGAATTTAACTTATTTTAAAATTGCAATTCAGTATTAAAATATTTTTGCCTGAGGAGGTTTCAGGCAATTCTGTATAATGCCATATGTGTCTTTGTCTCTTTCCTCCTCAACACCATTCATCTCATTACCTGACTGAATGGTTTGTAGGACCTTCTCTCTGTTTATCACAACTGGATGTCTTGGTCCTTCCTGGATTGCTGGTGCATGAGCAGGCAGGGAGCAGGGTGAGGCAGAGGGAAATCAGGGTAGAACCAAAGCCTGCTGGCTCTTTCTGCAGAGATCTCTCACTAGGAGTGAAGATGGAGAGGGGAAGGAGCTGTGTCCCATGTCCCTCACACCCCTTCTCAGCTTCCAGTGCCACCTGCAAGGTGGCGCAGGTCTTTGCATGTAAGAGAAGGAGATCACCTTTTCAGGTGGTATATGCTGCTCAAGCAGATATGTCTACCTTTTCCATAAAGAAAGGGAAGAGAAAACAGACTATCTCAGCAGGGCCACCTTCTACAACAGCATGTCAGAAGACCTAGGTTACTGCCTGATTGTCTCTACCTAAAGGCAGTCTCACAGTAAAATTTGTGTGTTTAGGCCTTGGTCATTTTGATGGAGCAAAACCGCAAATAATACATTTGACCTAAGTGGATATTTTAAAAGACATAGACACAACCCTCCCCCCGCCCCCCCAAATCCTGCCAAGTGCATGACAAGCAGTGAGTACATAATAAAGTCTTCTCCCACTTAGAGGTGAAGTCTGGAAAAAAAACCCAAAATGGAGAAGTACCCATTTTGTTTATGTAGCTTTATGTTATTATGAGACATCTGGTAGCTTTTCTGAGACCCTGCCCCAACATCAGCTTCACCAGAAAGAACTGCTTCAGAGACCATTGAGTAGTCCTTTCAATACTGATGTTCTGGCTCATCTGGTTGTGGTTGGAAGTCATAGCCATACAATCCAGAAAGGCACATTTCCTTCTCCCTCTAAGGATTTCCTTTTAAGATGGCAGTTGCTGGTGGATAGACACTGTTATTTTAACAAATGAAACCTTAGAAGAACAGATTGAGAAAGTTCTTAACCACTTAAAGTGCATCAGGGGCAGCTTTTCCATGTTGGTGCTTCCATTTACAAAAACCCTTACCAAAGCTGTCACAAAGATTAAATACAGATAAGCCCCCCTGCATAGGGGCCAGACCATTCTAAAGCTCACTTTATTTTGTTGCCTTTTTTCTCTGATCATGTGACTGTTGAAATCCATCTGCTATGCCTTGTCTTCCAGGTTGCAGGTTTTTGCTGGAGTTTTGTCCCTCACAAGCTGCAACATTAGGATCATTGGTACATCTTAAACTCAACAAAGCTGAGGGATACCTTTCAGCAACATCCTCCTGCACAGGTTTGGAGAGGCTTTGAGAAATGTCATATTGCAGATGTGTAACATGGCTAAAATAACCATGTGAAGAAATTCCATTGGAAAAGTTAAGATATTTGAAACCATTTAGCCAGCCTAAGCAATCTGTCATTATAGTGGAGGCTCCCAGCATTCATCATGACTCTTAAATGTACTTAATTTTAACATTCGCTGTGCTCCACCTTGCACAGGTATAAAGAGCAGCCAAAGGAGTAAGTCAGTGACATACTCCCCCCAACACTTCTTTTTAGAGTGAAGCATACTTTTGCTCCTCCTGGATTTATTTTCCCCTAAGGCAAAGATTATGTTGACTTAAAGCTGCAGTGCTAGAGGTTATAGAAACACATGGACATAGTGTTTGCTTTCTCTTCCACATGCCTTGCTCTGCTAAGTCTGTCTCTTAAAAGGCAACACCTTTGTTACAGAAACACGTAAAGGGAACTTGTGAGTGACTGCACTCACGCTCAGGCAAGTGGGAGAGGGGTCATAGATGTCATTGTGCCCAAAGCAGAAGAAAATTCTTCCAGAAGTGAAAATCAGCATGTTCAGACAAGCACTGCAAGGGTGGTACTTCACTCCAGCAAGGATCTCTCTATATCAGCAGATGCAAGCGAGGTAGTTTCAGCATGTGGGCGTCAAATGAAACCTAAAGTATACGGTGGACTTAGTGACTCTCCATTTGTTAGCTTTACAGACCTGAGTTTGCAAACAGTTTGGATAATTCTGTGACCCAAAAGAAAAGCCAGCTGTTTCCAGGCTTCACTTTCAATCACTTCTTCCTACTCTCTAAAAACAGGAAGAGGAAAAGAGTACATAAAAAAATAGAAAAGAAATTTAAAAACCTGCTTCCTGTCATAAGAGACTTCAATTGACACTTTGCTTTGTTTGATAAAAATCAGTGTCCTTGTTCCCTAGGGATCAGCAGACAAATGGCTACTGCCCAGCAGGGAGAACTGTGTGCCACAGAAGAGATTTATGATGTGATGTCCCAAGGATTCAAAGGATTTCTCTTTCTCAATTCTTCTCTGGAGTCTGCCCTACCAGGAATACGAGGTAAATCCCCTACTGATCTCTCCAATTTGGGAATTGCCATCAGCTATAATGGGGAATAAGACTGGAGCAATCCAACATCCAAACATGTATAAGTGGTTATAAAGAAAACACTCTGCAAGTGTTTTTTCAGTGTTTTTGTTTTCCTATTCTGGATCTCAAAGGTCTTTACAGGTAGTTCTCACCATGTATCACTGAGAAAGGTAAAACCACGTCCACAATGGCATGACTCCTGAATAGGCCAAATAATTTAAGAGCACTGAACAAAAAATCTAGAGCTGTCAATGTCTTGTGGGTTTGATACCACCATGGGGCATATCAAAATGAAAGTAAAGAGCCAGCAGGCTCTTTACTTCAGAATTTTGAAACAGCATCCAAAAGGGTACTTTTGATTTGAACATAATTTCTCTTTCGTGTTCATCTCCCCAGCAAAGGTGCGCCTCAGTGGGTAGACCTCACTCCTTCTTTTTGCCATTATATAAAGGAAGTTTCTTGCTGTATTAATGTGAACTAAGAAGCCATGGAACTAGGAATGTGTTTGAGCCATTCAGTGAGGATTTCCTGCGTGGAAATGCACGAGACAGAAATAGGATCTGTTGTGGGACTGGGGCCGTGCAACCTGGATTTCCATGGAGCCTGTTTCTGAATGCAGAATCACCTTCAGCCAAAAAAAGAATTGCATCTCAGGATGATTTATAATCCTTTGGCTGTATTGTGACTCTAAGTACAATAATGAACTCTCAAGGCAACCATTTATTCTGCTAAGATACCCTTTTGCATCACCCTGACAGCATATTGTAGCTTTATATTGGTTACACATTATATTTACACCCTCTTTACACTCCTGCAACAATGTAAAGAGAACACACAGAAATTAGAACCTTTTTGTTTTTCATACTGAGGGAATGTAATATTCATTATGAACTTCTACTCCAGTTCAATGTTAACCACACAGAAAGCTGGTTTGCTTCTGGATACACTTTTTTGTGTTGCCCAACAGACCCGGTGACTTTGGCCACATTTTTTTTAAAGTGATTGTGATATGAAGGAAAATGTGACTGCACTGTATTTAAAAGGTGACTGTACCTTTCCACCATTCAGCAGCTTGTCATAGGTGTGTCTTGTTCTTCTGTAGGTGCCAAATTCCATGGTATCACTGCACTGAGCCACTGACTCTTTCCAGGCACAGCTGAATTCAGGACCACCTGGACTTTGAAGGTCCATCTCTGGTTGCCCCTAGGCCTCAGTTTTCAAACTGATGTCTGTATGGACAATTAGGCTTGGGATCAGCATCCCCAAAACCATCTGAGAGGTGTGCAGGAAACTGTATGAATATGATGCTTCTAGACTTTTCCCCTTGCTAGCAAAGATGGTAACTGATTTCCCAAGCATCACAGATAGTCCTGTCCTTTCCAATGTTAAGTGCCCAGAAAGGTGCTGGAGTCAGCATTCCTGGAGGTGTTAAAATCTGGTGATGTGGTTGAGGGGTTACAGTGGTAGGGGTAGGTCGACAACAGGATTTAATGATCTCAAAGATTTTCCGAATTCAATGGAAGTTTGATGGATTCTGTTGATTCTATGATTCGGAGCAACAACAAGGCCTGTGGGTGCTCTGCCTGTCTGCCAAAACGAGAGTTTGATTTGGTTCAAGTAATCTGTCCTTCAGCTTCCCACCTTATGAACCCTGTCTTTCGTTTGCACCTGCACACATTGACTGCAAAGACCCATTTTTGCTGCCTCAAAGGTAAAATTGCCTAAATAAAAGGCTACATTAGACCTTGGAGCTCCCATAGCAATAAAAGAGACACTAGTCTGCTTCACTTCAACAGGAAAGAAAGGGAAAATCATCAATCAGACTGGATATTGGACTGGACAATTGACTGCTAAGTCATCTGTCCAATCGATTATCCACTTGAAGTAGTCAATCTCTTTTGTAGAAAGAGGAATACATGCAATTTCCTCTGACATCAAGCTGGTAGATAGCTACAAAAGCTTCAACAAACTCTGAGGAAAACCATGCAACCTTTTTTAATGCACCTTGAAAGCACAGCAAATCTATGGAGAATTGACTTTAAGGTTTTGCTCAAAAAGTGAAGAGAAGAAATGCACTAGAGATTTGGTAACTTTTAAAGAAAACATATCCAATTCAGTTGTGTCTTGTAATTTTGAAATACTCAAAGCAATTGTTGGTTTTCCTTCAGATGCTTCCAACTACCTCATGCAAGGTGCATATGAATTCTCTACACAACTGGAGCAGTTTAGGTCACTGCACAGATGGATTTCTTTTAAATCTATAAAGCTGAAGTTATTCCTAAATGGACCAGGAATGTCCTTTGCACTGAGGTGCAGTAGCGCTGCTCCTGTAATTGTAGGAAGCCATGAAGGCCATTTCACACTACCATGAGGTGCAGCTAGGATATATGTCTCTAAATCACAAGCTCTGGTGGTTTCATCTGCTGTAGGTTAAGAGCAACCATGCTCTGCCTTCCACCCCCCGATTTAAACTCTGTATTCAGTGGGATGTGGCATAGGCATGTTTCTCACTCCATCATGGGAGTAGCATCTTCTGACAGAGAAGCAGTATAGACAGCTGGGAGCAGTAAGTTTGATTTGCTGCAAATGAAGATACCAGAACTCATGGCTTGGAGTGCTGACTGTAACTTAGAATCAGACTTATTTATGATTCACCTTCAGGTTTTGTGCCTGATTCTTTTATGCCATGTTATTCGAGGCACCAGAGCCCTAAGGGCAACCAGAGGAAAAAAAAAAGGCTACAAGCTCTTTACAGACACGATAATGATGTATATTTGTGATTACAAGAAAGGCTGGAAGGTGCTATGGGGTCAGTTGTACTTTGCTGTCTTCTAGCTCAATACCTGCTCTAATTATAACTTTTAGATTGCCGGTCCATTTAACAGAAAATATTAGCAGAAGGGCAAATAAAAAAAAATCAATACTGTATTTTCAAGAAATCAAATCAGTCTTCAAGGTTGAGAAGTTATTTTCTTAAATAAAAAGACACCAAATAGAATTTGGGCAGAAGTCACAGCAGACCACTGATGAGTCACACTGCCTAAAGATGGTTGTGTACTGAAGCTGAATAGCTAGCAATATATCAGGCTTTTAGCTTCCCATAGGGCAGAAGGAGTGGGTTCCCAGCGCAAGGAGTCAGCAGCCCCCCTCAGTCTGTGTGATGCCTGCTGGCTGGCAGGCCAGGTGCCTTGGGAGTGTTTCAGGATCTTGGGCAGATCCTGCACCTGCAGGAGGGCAGACGTGTCTGGTTCAGCAGTGTGAGGGTCAGCCCTCTCTCAGGGAATAATCTCTCTCAGCCCACATGGAAACTGGCTGCCTTTGCCACCAAGGCTGGAATATATGGGGACTTGGATTAACAGGGCAGTCAATGAAGAGCAAGCTGCTGGGAAACATCAACTTCTTTTACGTCATGTGTGCAGAAAACATTTGTCCCATTTGGTTCCTGTTGACAATGAAGAGACATGATTTTCCATAATTTTTTGAGTCCTGAGGCCATGGAGGTGGCTGTATATGGATACCTAGAAAAAATCTATTGGCAGAAAAGACAAAAGCTAATTTGAGGCTACAGTTTACTAAATTTTAGGGGGTGGATGACTGCTGGTAGCCAAGTTGTTTCTGGATCTTCCACTCCTTTTGTTTTCTGGCTGTATTTTTCTTCTGTGTTACATTACATAAAAGTATGGATAATACTGCCTGGCTTCCACTGAAATTGGTGTTTTGCCTGGTGGCTGTGAAAACTCTGCATTTATTTTCTTTCAGAGTTTTGAATTTCCCAGTTCTGACCTCTGAGAATCACACCAAAAAAAAAGAGCACACTTCTTTTTCAAACTTAGCACGAACTAATCTTTAAAAATCACCAAGAAATACAAGAAATACAAGCGTTGAAGATGGGTAGGGGTGAAGATCAAAATCACCAACATTTCAGTCCAGGAGATGGCAAAAACTGCAAGTGCAGATCTGTGCAGGCTGTTTGAGAGTGGGTCCTGATACACACTAGTTCTTTTTCTAACTAGCCCTCCTGCAGATACATTCACATACCTTCTACAGGATTCTGTGCTCTGCCTGTTACACTGCGAATTCCAGCCATGCTGTCAAGTGTCTTGTAGGCACAGTTTGTCAAATCTCTTGAGCAAAACTTCTCCTCATGTTATGAACTGTTATTAGTATTTTGAGGAAGGGAACCTGCTGAGTCAGGAACGAAAAAAGGTCTTACTGCAACTCTCCTGGGACACCTAGCTGTCCTGTGAGAAGAAAAGAACACCATAGTCCCCAAAATAGTGGTTTCAGAATGTTTATAAAAGGACCCATATGGTCAGAATAAAAGTTGAAAAAATAGAAGTCTCCCTGTTTCAATGGAGTTTTAATTTTATTTATCCTTTCTTGGCTGTCATATTATAGATTACTTTTTTCTTGGTTCTCTGTCAACAATTTTAAGGTGTCAGTTCTGCTTGCACATTTTTCCAATTTGGATCTTGAAGGCCAGGTGCAGGGGAGCCATTGTAGCCAGCATGATGGTGCTGGTGCCATGCCTTACAGCTGCACGCAGATTCTGGCGCTGCACTGAGCTGAGCCAGGTGATGACATTAACATGCCCAAGGGGCTTAACACCACCTCAAGGAAAATCATCCAGGTTGGTTTACACATGTAAACCACATGGCTTAGGCTTGCACTATGCCAGCTGTTTTTGCCTACAGCATGCCAGGAAACCTCTCTGCCAGCAGAATTGCAGAAGTGGCAGCTTCCACTGGGGTGATGCTGACACCTCCACCTGAACAGCTGACTCAAAAGAGTGCCTGAACAAAGCTACAGAAGGCATTTCTGATCCAAAGTGTAACGTGTGGATTCACTATTCAGACACTAAATTTACAAAGATATCTCCGAGGATCTAAGCCTCATGTAGTGTAGGGCATTATTTAATTCCATTCTTAAACTGAAAAAAACCTTTCTGTATACCTTGACACAAATGAACTTGAAACGAAGAAATAGATTTCTTTGAGGATAACCATCACAAGGTCTTTCCCTGTGCCTAGGTTCTGTTCCCATCTTCACACTACATAGATAGCAGCTCCCATGTCTTTATACTTTACAGTATTGTGTATCTAAAACCAGCATTTAGGCTCATCTTTATGCTACAAAAATGTGCCTGATTTGTCTGTCTTTTGTTCCATTTACTTCTCAGGGATGTCTTTTGTTTCCTTTTGAGTCTCCTTAGGTTGCTTAGATGTTTCAGAGAAAGAGTGCAGAACAAAGGCAAAGGAAGGGACTAACTTTGACAAGATTTATCCTACCAAGACAGGTCACCAACTGATATAAATGGATTTCTTAGGGCTTGGCTCCACTAAGGGAGCTTTATCCCCAGAGATGCAGTATCTCCAGAGAAAGTCCAAAGGTGGAAGCCAATCAAGCTGTGCTGGGTGACTCCTGAAGGGCCGCATGTGACTGCCCCACACCTGCAATAAGGCCATTCTATACCATTTATCATGGAAATTTGGGTTATTTTGATGGTTATTCTAGTTCTTACTAGTAATATGTATTTGTCTCTCTTTTTTACCATCCCTTTATCATTCCATTACCATAATTCCTCAGAAACAATGGAATCTTCTAATGATTGTATATGTGGACCCAGACAGGATATAGAAAGGATCCATTACCACCTAGTTTTAGTAAGCAAATACTTGAATGTTTATAGGGCTTAAATTAACCAGTATTTTTACAGTCTTAATCACATAATAAATTTCTCTATACCTTGATTTCTCTTTCACTCCAGACCTTTGTCTGACCAGTCTTTTGAATATGTTCTGCCCTTTGATGTAGGGTTGACATAGCTCCCATTTTTCCTAAATGAGCCCTGGTTTAGTGTCAGTTTAGTCTTTGGTTGTTGGTTTTGAGCATCTAATAAAACCTCTTCAAAATATTCAGCTTCAAATCCAGGTGACATAGAAAACAGTACCTCAATAATAGCCATTTACCAGAATCCTTCCAATTTTCACTTTATATCTCTTTTCTTTAGAAGCACAGTCCAGGATTTGTGCTGAAAACTACTTGTTGATTACAAACGAATGAATAATTCACAATAAGTGAATTACTGTATGAGTTTTAGCAATTTTGAGCAGAATGGCCACTGGCACATAATTTCTGCAAATGCAATTTATATTTCAAATATGTTTGATTAATCATGGCTGTTTGATCAAATGAGTAATTTTTAATTTCTGATGAACCTCATAAATATTATTAACTTGAACAGGGACTGAGGTATGATGGAAACATAAACTTTATTAATGGATTCAGCAAAGTACTTGCAGACACACATTCTAACTTCCAAGAACTTGCATTAGTTTCTTAGAAATCAAGAAGAGTTAGGAGGTGTTAAACATCTTCCTGAATTAAGACCCAAGTGTCCAAGTATGAACTTGTATTCTGAAGTGGGGTTTGCTAGGTTTTAGTGCTTGTCCATGGTGCATGATAAAAGCTAAGAAACTGAAGTCTATATTATGAGGAATCCCACACGCAATATATGCTTGGAGAGAAACTGTGCTGAGTCATTCCTCATTACTGAGGCAAGACTGCAGAGTGATTACATTACAGAAATCCACCAGAATCACAGAGTCACGGAATGATTGGGTTGGAAGGGATCTCTGTAGATGTCTAGTCTAATCCCACTGCTAGAACTAGTTCATCTTAAGCAGATTGCTCAGGGTTGTATCCAGATGGGTTTTGAACATCTGCAGAGGAGGACACTCCTCAAATTCTATGAGCAGTCTGTTCCAGTGTTCTGTCACTCTCAAAGTAAATAAGATTTTCCTCATCTTCATATAGAAATTGTTGTGTTTCAGTTTATGCCAACTGGCCCTTGCCCTGTTGCTGAGGACCCCTGAAATTAGCCTGGATCCATTGTCTCAATACCCTTCCTTCAGATACTTGTATGCTTGATAAGGTCCCCTCTCAGGCATCTCTTCTCAAGGCTGAACAAGCCCAGCTCCCTCAGCCTTTCTTCATAGAAACATACTCAAATCCTCCACTCTTCCCTGGCCTTCTCTGGCTCACCTGCAGCTTCAATGGGTGCTGTCAATAACCTTTTTATTTAGAGGTTTTATTGGCAAGAGAATGGAGAGATCTCACAGGCAAATCATCCCCATGAGGATCTTGAAACCACTGCAATAGCTCATTCACAAAACAGTCCATCCTTCCACTAACCTACCACTGTACTCTGATAAAGGGAGCATTGTCACAAGATGACTGTCAGAATGGAAATTCTTCGTGTGATTTCTTCAGAGAATGGTCACTAGGAGTGTCAGGGTGGTAGTGTGGACACACATCTGAGAGTGTGTGTGTATAAAAACGCGTATATTGTATGTATGTATATACTAGCCTTTGTACTTTTATATTACATACACAGATATATTTGTATGTAGATGTAAATTCATACATCAATTGATACATACCTGTTTAAAATTATGAATATATAAACTAGATAATGTTTTTCTTCAGCAAAACTTCATAGAAAAATGTCTGGACAAATAGATTTTTTTATTATTCCTAACTTTGAGAGAAAGAAAGAAAAATAAGAGCAGGATTAATGATTCCATGTTATTTCAAGAGAGAATTGGAATTAGCAAACAATAAAATATCTTTCCCTCCAGGAAGGATCAAAGGCCATAAGACACAATCAACTATCCTGTATATCAGAGATAATTAAGTTGATCTTTCGCTGTATAAAGAGGCATATTTTAATCCTGCTAACTGAGCCTTTCAATCTGTATTTAACAGTCTTTTTCTTGCCAACATATTGCTATGGGTCTGGCTATGATCTCAGCAGTGTCTCCAGGTCAGCAGTCTGTCTTCTAGGTAGCAGTTAGCTATATGTTTATGACTGATTGTTTATAACGGCACTGATAGCTCTTCCTCATCAGCTCATCAGCTAAAGTAAGCTTGGAAAATCAAATAACCCCCCACATTTACAGCAGCTAGAAATCACTCCATTACTACCAAAGCCCCTTGTCTGGGCTGGAGAGAGAGTTGAAAAGTAAAATATATAACTGCTCAGTCTAAATACTGGCCCAGGTAGCATGGTCTTGAAAGGCTACGCCTAGACTAAAATAATTTATAAAGACTAGGAAAACATCCATATGATTGAGACTGAACTGTATTTTCGATCTAAGATGGTCCCCAGCAAGCTCTGGTTTTTCTGTAAGGCCCTCATTGACAGGGTTTCTCAATCAGAGGAATTCCTCCAGGAACTTGGCAGACGTCATGTATACCTCTAATAATTTGTATTAAAGGCTTATCCTTATCCAGTTCATCAGCATTTTCCTCATTTCATGGGAGATGCTCCATGACATAGAATATATTTTCCTAAGTACTACTTCAGTAACAGAAGAACTTGTGACACTGAGGAGGTTTAATGGGTTGGGTGCTGGTCAAAACCTTGGGAAATAGCTCTCTAAAATGTTTTTTGAGGCACAGGGACAAAAAAAGGACCAACACAGTGAAGACTGCAGACTCTACAGTAGTGCAATCCAGAAAGTCCTTTGCTGACAGCAAAACACCAGCTGGTAAGGGCTGATTTCAGGGCAGCATGAGAGAGGCTACACCCACCTGCACATGAAAGTCACACAAAATTACATGGTCTTTTTTGAGTGGCACATGCAGAAAAAGACAGGCATCAGATCCAGCTGTGGAGAAGACAAAGTTAAAGAGCAAAACCAATGACATGGGATGAGGATGCTGGCCTTCTCCTTTTTATTTGGTCGATTCTATTTAAATTAAAGATTTTACAAGCAGATGTAATTTGTTGGCAGTTCAGTGCTCTACAGAGTTTACCATGGTCAGACAGCCTTCTTGATATCATCCTAACAAAAAAAGCAATCAGTTCAGCATGTTAATAAGTGAGGGAGAACTCTCAGGTGAAGACAGCTGTCTTGTTTACAACTGTCCTTATGTTCCTCTTGCTAATGAACACTGATGTCAGCCTGAAATGCACTCTTAGAGCGCTCAGTTTTGTGAAGTAACAAAAAATGTGGGGTTTTTTGTTTTTGTTTTTTTTTTTTTTTTTTTTTAACTTCAGGCTGTCATAGTCACAAGCTAGGTATTTGTCCTTTTCCTCTCTATGGTCCCAAGGTGAAAGCTCCCCCTCAGGTAACACCAGGCTGCTGTGAACTGCTGCTGAGTGGAGGTTGACCAGAGCTGTGAAAATCCCTTTCACCAAGGTAAGTGACTTTCTAATGTCTTTCTAATCTTTCTAAGACATCTTTCTAATGTCCTTCCCCACCTGTGTTGGCAGCAAAGCTTGGTTTCTTACTTGCCAACATCGCATGTTTACAAATCCTAAATCAGGGCGCCAAACCTCACAGGATGTTTAAAAATACCTTGGAACACCAACTGGAACCAAGGTCTTTTCTGTCCCATTCCCATACTAGGACCATATAATCCAGTTAGAGATTCCTAGTTTTCTCTGCAGCATTAAACAGGATAGAATATAATGTCAAACCAGAGCATGTTCCTAATCTCTTAGAGAACGTCTTGATGGTGATAAGGGCTGTTTTGACCCTTGTCATGCAGAGGAGGAATTTGAGCTAGAGACTCCAAGGTCTCCAACATGGAGGGCAGCTGCCAGATCAAGTCTCTTGGCAGACATGAGGGAGGTGGCATGTCCAGTTCCCAGCCTCCAGGAGAGCAGCATCCCGCTCTACCTCACTTTCAGCCAGTGGCTTAGCTAGTGGAAAGCCCCAGTCAATGTTTTACTGCTCACCATGACAACTGACACTTTCCCCTACTGCAATGCATCCTGGATCTAGGGCTGTACTGAAAGGCATTTAAATCCACATCTTAACATCTCCAGTAAAAATAGGGGGGTGGAGAGGGTGGGGGGAAGAGGGTGGAGGGAATGCTGGTGGGATTGCACTGTAATTTTACACGGAAAACTCTGAATTATCTGTTTAAGGACGCAGTGATAAGGAAGAATCCAGATGTTGCCTTCCAGCTTCTAGTACACCCCATTTCTGGAGTTACCATAAATGTTTTAGGCTGGTGTCACAACACAATGTCAACAGCAATCTTTTAAATGACAAACCATCCCTGCAAAATGACCACGTTTCTCTGAATTTTAAGGCAAACACTTTATCTCAGTTAAACCCTTAGCAGTCCTCTGGTTTTGCCCATCTCCTCAGGAACATTTAAAGCACTCTTCTTCTTTTAAACAGTTTAAAATTGTAATGGTAAACATACGGGCCTAAAGCTAAACTTCCATTCCTTACACTTGCGTTGGTTATTTGCAGCAATACCAGAAATGTTTACCAATCCACCAGCACAGTTTACATTGAAATCCCCCACTAATTTACCTCTTGTGCCATGATTAATTGTTGGCCTAAATGAAGGAAGTGAAAGACAAGGATATGGCTTGTGCACCAGATCTTCTGCTGACTAAACTGCTGCTTTCAAATATGATTCAAGAAATCAATTCTAGACTCAGAGCTGTAGATTTATTCTGGCTTTTCCAGTAGATTGCAGGGCTTTTAGTAAGTGTCTCAAGAGCTGCTAAAGCACAGGAAAGACAGTGGTGATAAAGACTTTGTGAGGGATAGCACTTTCTGGACAGGTAAAACAGGTGAGATGCTGGACAGCAGCTTTTAAAAACTGCACTGTATTACTTCCTAGAGCCTTCTCCCTGTTGCTGTGTACTGTGCACTTCTGGCACTAAATTGAAGTTCACTATGCATCAGAACAGGTCACATCAAGATGCCTTTCAAAGGACATAATGGAATGTGAGTCCCAGACATCACAGAAAGATGCTGTACCCCCCAAAGAAAACTGTCAATGCAAGATTGTGCTTTCCTCTCAAAGAGGATTTCAGGTCTATAACTTAACAAATCACGCTTTCCAGCCCTAAGTAGCAAATACAAGTGGGGTATAATTAGGATATCATTAATTTTCACCAAATACAAGGGCAACAGACAACCACATCACTGTTTAAGACAAAACTGGCGCGGTTATCAACAGCAGGGCAGTCCTGCAATAAACATAATAGGGAAACAATGAGAGTTGGAAAAAAATAGCCACAACTGCAGAGAAGAAGCATGCAAGTTTCTAATTTTAATTAAAACCCTCTGTCTAGTTTTTCAGCAGCCTTAGAAAAAAATACTGGGTCTTTGCTGTAGATCCTAGTGACCAACAATATGGAGATATTTCACAGTAAGTTCAGTAAGAGCCTTCTAGGTTTTTCTTTGATTCCTTGAAACAAAACATGAAACAAATAAATTATTCCTGCAGTTGATTCAGATAAAGAACCATCTCTGAAAGCCTACCATATAGCACCATTTTCACAGAGTTGCTACTTCCAGGTGATGAGTGTTAACTGGAAGAAGAAATATTGATTTCAGAGGGAATCTGGTATGTAGTCCAATAGAGATCTGGTTGTATTTCCATAAGACAAATGCTATAACCTCAGTTAAAATTATACCAAGCATTGCGTAAATTACATCTGCATAAAGCGTTGTCTAACCATGGGTCTACTGTAGTAGAGTCCATTAGTAATGGACTCTAGAGCCATCTTTTGGAAATTTCCCTATAATTTATATTATTTTAGTCACTACAATTCAAAGTTGTAACTTAAGTTTACTAGCTGATATCTTTGTCTGTTAGATATATGAGTATTTCCTAAGCTTCTATGTGATGGATAGGTAAAAAAGGAAGTAGCAATACGGACCCATCCTCGAAAAAAGGCCACTTCCTAATGATACTGATGATTCCTATTAATACTGGTAAGCAGTATTTTGGAATATTTTGGGTTTACCTCCCAGTGATTGTCTTTATTTTAGGTTGCAGGCTGTGATTTTGAAGAGTGAGCACAACAGACACAGAAATCAAGATGTATTTCCTTATGCCTTGAACAGAAGCCAGATTATAAAAGCTCCTATTTAAAAATAAAGAAAAAAAGGAAATATCTTTCCATTTTCCAAGTGTCTACAATTAGTTTAGCCGCTCACATTTTCCAGGAGCTTTTGTTTTCTTTGCTTTTCAAATGTATCTTTTTTTTCCAGAACCCACACACAGGAGTTCCACAATCTCATCACTGCCCTTTTAGGGCCATTATCACCTCTTTCCAAAATGCCTCTGTCCTAGAGCACTCCCAAAGCACATCCTGGAGAGTTCATTTCCTCATGTGTCATACATGTATTTTTGTCCTTGTGAAAATGGATTTGGAGCTCTGGACTAGATTTCTACCAAAAAAACCCCAGTGACCTTCATTCTATTTCCTCCTATTTTATAGTCTCTTTGCTTACCTGCAAGAACCTAGCTCATTCTTACTCCAATTTACTTTATTGCTGCTCTATTACTTTATAAAGATTTTATTATATACTTACTATGTGTTTCATAAAGTCTCCTTAGAAGATTAGAAATGTAAGATTGCTGGAAAAACTTTGCCTTGCCTTTAGCCGTGCTCCCATCTTTGGAAGTGGTGTTGCTGCTGATACAGAGCAGTGTAATGGCAATTTAAGGAGAGGCTAGGGTTAAGCACAGGCATCTCCTGGTGGAAAATCATGGTAGGATTAGTCAGTTCCTCTGCCCAGACTCCACTTTTTTGGGGGTAAGCATTCTAGAGGCAATCTAGCCTTTGTGAAAAGGACAGAGATATATCTAGTAATCCACACAAAAATAGTTGTTAGCTCCAAAAGTAAGAGAAAATACAACATTTAAGAGACCCAGCAAAGATCTCAGGGCTAAATTTTAATTATTAAATTGTATTGTAGGATCAGTATGAAAATCAGTATGAAAACAAGCACAATGTATACTCCCGACATGAATAAGGGGGAGTCAAGATTAAGGGGGCTAAAGAACTTTTGTAACATGTAACAAGCTGTTCGGATGAAAGACACACTGATCTGGAGCAGGCAATGTAGAAGAAGGAGACATTAAAGGCGTTTGCAGTGGCATCTAGCTATATCTGAATATAGCACATATTTTGTGGTTTTCCTTGCTGCTATATGAAATATGAACTCCCATTGCTCATGGGAGATTACAACTGAGAATGAAATATATTTTACAGTATTAAAATGCTTAGAAGTCATCTCACCTGTGTCCTTTTCCATATGAAGGCTTAATCAGAACCACATGCACACATGTCAAAACAAAAGAAAACAAAACAATTTAATCTAAACTTGCATTTAATTTGCACATTGCTGTGTTTGTTTAATGCATTAAAAGTAGTCCAAGCCCATGCAAACAGTTATGGGTCATTGGGAATCACATAAATTACAAAAAGAAAATACAGGCTGATTCTTCTCCAGGACATTAAAACAACTCAGGCAGTTTCTTCACATTGAAAATTGTTTATACTCACTTGGATAAAAGAGTTACTTACAGTAAGGCCTCAAAGAAGACAATAGTTTTCCCAATAGAATTTGGTTTTGGTCAGGTCCCTGCTCATAAAATTCTCAGTGGTTTGGATAGGGTTCTGAAAGCATGTACATGGAAGGATGCAAATGGAGTGAGCCAGCACCTGGCTGGGATTTTACCCATGGCAGATGAGGGTCAGGCAGTATGAGCAGGGTACCAACCCAGGCCAATCTGTCTGAGGGACTTGCACAGGGCTGAGTCTCATTGTACTTCTTACTTTTCCTCAAGGCATAAGCATGCTCCCCCTTTTGCAGCAAGGGGAAGAAGGTGCATCCGCTTTCCTGCAGACGCTTCTCAACTATAGAGCAATTTCAAAGTCACCTGCCTTCCCATTTCTGTCCCCTTCATTTCTTCTTGAGAGGATCTCTGTAGAGTCTGAGTGAGTGCTATCTTATAAACTTTTTCTTGTGCTTTTTTCACGTACCTTATTTGTTGCATTGATCATGCCTGTGATTTATTTGTATAAGGGAACAAAGAAAGTTATCCCTACTGCATGAAAATATGCAAAGCTTTGTCCTGATGT